>NC_081575.1:115523977-115615422 GCF_022355385.1 Mustela nigripes | reverse complement strand
GGGTGGTGGGGGTGGGGGAGGGGGAGGAGGGGGATGGGGGGGGGGGGGGGGGAGGGGGGGGGGGGGTGGCGAGGGGGGGGGGCCAATCATGAGCGAGCAGGGAGGGGGCAAGGGGGAGACGGGCTAATCGTGAGCGAGCAGGGAGGTGGGCTGGGGGACGTGGGCCAATCATGGACGAGCAGGGAGGTAAGCCAAGTTCGGGATTTGCAGGAATCGGGCCATGAGGGGCCTGGGTTAGGCCCATTCCAGAAGTGAGATGGGAAGTGCTCTGGGGGCCTTCTGCGTTTTCAGAGTCTGTCTTCTAGCCAGGCAGTGGATAAATCGATCAATTTAGCTGGTCACAGTATAACCTTTAAATACTGAAATTAGAAACTATGAGAGTCCCTTGTATATACTATAGTGAGTATTTCATAAAACTCTTTTTAAGGTATTATTTATTTTTTATTTGAGAGGGAGAGAGGAAGAGCACCAGCGGGGAGAGGGGCAGACCCCACTGCACATGGAGTCCGATGCAGGACTCGATCTGAGGACCCCAAGGTCATGACCTGAGCTGAAGTTGTTGCTTAACCAACTGAGCCACCCAGTGCCCCTGTTTCATGAAACATTTGTTTTAATATTTCCTTTATATTGAGTGTACGTTTTTCCAATTTGGACCTCTCTTCTAAAATCAAGGTGGGTCTCGTGGTCAATGATGTGACTGGTTGATGAAATATGGTATAAATGTTTTAGAGATGCTCGTGTGAAGTAGGTTACTATGTAACCTTCCTCCCTCCCTCTATTCCTTCCTTCCTTCCTTTCTTTCTATTTTTTCCCAATATTTATTTCTAACTGTGAGTCACAGTATTTTACTTCTAGAGCCCCAGTTAGTGGTTTGCAAGTTTGCAGCAGCCCAAGGGAAGTCGAAAACCAAGTAAAATGGGACGTTCCCATCCTCTGTGGGGCTATTCAGAGGAGATAAAAGCAAAAATACAGTTGTTTCTCAGTCTAACTGTATCAGACGAGTGCATTCAAACCAACAGGCTTAAGCCTTGACAACTAAATGTAAGGGGAAGTTGCCCAATGGACAAAGGGAGCCCATGAATTCACAGGGTTTGGGGGTGTTCCTAGCACCATGCATTGGTTGGGAAATCAGCAGGAATGAAGACCGACTTCAGCTTTTACCAAGACGAGGATTGTGGGGGAACAATGTGCAAGCCCCCTCACGATGCATGGGGCACACAGCCTGTCACACTAGAGAGCCAGCCTCAGGAGGAGGAGGGGGCGGTTGCCTTCACTGGGGTCCCCTTTTTGCCTACTTCTCATCCAGAGCCAGCACGTGGTTTGTTCACTGTTTCTACTTTGCATGGGTGTCTCAGTGACGTCTTCTAACGTATTACCTAGGTAGAGTGTGTTCGGGGAGAGATCCTGCCTGACTGTGCTTTAGGAATCTAAGATTGGGGGACTGGGTTCTTGGAACTAAATGGAAGCGAGGCCCAGGCTGTTTCTGAAGCAATGGCGACTAGAATTCCACATTGTTGAGTTGGACTTAGGTAAATAACATCCGCGCATATATGACTTCAGTTCCTTTAAAGGCACGATGGAGCCTCTGAGGTAGGTCATTTGGTTTAAGGAGGGGGAGGAATGTCTTATCTGGAATCACAGCTTACCTCAACTCCTCTCAGGAGAGGCTGGAAATAACTGTAAGGTATGCAAATGACCACAGGTGGTTTGAACCAAGCAGTAGAAGGATGACATCAGTATCTGTGTTGTCTTGCCTTGGAAGTAAAGACGTGTGCTTTTTTTTTTCCCCCTCTCCAAGTTCTGTCTGGTGAAAGCGTATCTTCATTTCTCTGATGTAGACAGGAAGAAGGAACAAAGAACTATCTTTTCAGCATTCTGATGATGTGTAGTTCAAGTTGTGTAACCTTTTCCCAAGGAACTGAATTTAGTCATCGCATACCATCTTCGAACATGTACTACAAAATAGGCCCTTTATTAATTGTCAGCAGATGATGAGTAAAATTAATCAAATTGCTGAAGGCTACCCAGGATGGGTAAATTAGCATGTGATAATTTGTTTTTCATTGAATTTTTCATTCAGGCTGTAGCTTCTGCCCTTATGGCTAGGCTTTACAACATGAAAGGGTATTTTGTGAGCTTGACAAAGTGACACATTTCGCTTGTGCTTGCTCATTGTTCTCTAGGAGAAATGTTATGGTTTGTAAACGTAATTTTAATGCATTATGAAGAGAAACTGCCATTTTAATGTATTACAAAACAGAAGTTGCCAGTTACCTAAATGGCAGTTTAAAAATAAACAATGTGACAATGAAATTATCCTAATTTATTTGTTATTTTGGCTTATCTATAACGAATGGACTGTTTTATGACCTGAAATGTTAAGTTCTTAAATTATTTCACTTCTCTTTTTACTGGCAGACTATGTATTCGTAAGTAGATATATTGAGGCATACAAATGAATTACCTTCTCCTTGGTCAGTATATTTAGAAAGCAGTTGGTATTACTAATATACTTTCTAATTAAGTAAGATAATGGATGTGGATTTTTTTTTTCTCCCCAGAATAGATCTTTACCCAACAAAACCTGGTATTTTATTGTCTTTTAATATCTGGATGACAAGAAATGGTTCTACGTATTCAATAAAATTCTGTGAGGACAGAAAGCAATTTTGTTTGATGCTTTGTCAAAGCTGTAAGTTATTTAATGTAATTTCAGTTCAGTTTGTTTTTATTTTTATGGTGTTTCCCATACCCAAAACACAAATTAAAATATGACAGAAGAGGGAAATATTTTAAATTGATCTAGTTTGTTCTCCATTTTCTACTCTGGAAAAGTAGTATTTGTTATAAAATATGTCATAGTTTCATATAGTATTTTGAATTTTTAAAAACAATACTGGACTCCTGTGTAGTATACCTTTTAAGGAAATGTTGTTGGATATATTCTCAAAACATACAGTCTAATTCTAGGTGACTGAGACCTGTCTGAGCTGATTAACTCCCGTCACTTCGATGCAGTTTTTACTTTGAAGGGAGTAAGTCAACACTCTTTGGTGTCTTTTATAGGAATATAGAAAGTCAACACTATTTGCTGTCTTTTATAGAAATTGTAATTCAAATGCATTATTAGGATTTATTTTTTTTAAAGATTTATTTAATTAATTTAGAGAGAGAGAGAAAGCGTGCACGCTTGCAAGGGACAGGGGGGAGGGAAAGGGACAAGCGAACTCTGCCCTGAGCTTGGAGCCCAACACGGGGCTCCAAGTGGGGCTGGATCCCAGGACCCAGGCTGCCCCAGATGCACCATTAGAATTATGTAGGTACTTACTGCCTTCCCAGAAAGTCGTCGTACTATCGAATGTTTCGCATTCCTGCCCGGTAATTCTAGCATTTAGAATCATTGCTCTTGCAGACCATGTGGTCTCTGTGGCAACTACGAACCTCGCCCTGTAGTGTAAAATCAGCCATAGATACGATGTAAACAAATGGATGTGGCTTTATTTACAAAAACAGCCTTCAGGCCGCGTTTGGCCCATTCCTGGTTTGCCAGCTTCTTCAAACCCTTGTCATGCAATGACATGGAATGTTGCCCAAGACTCCTTAGAAATTCAGATTATCAGACCCCACCTCAGTCCTGAATCAGAATCTACATTTAATAAGATCTTCTCAAAGCTGGAAGAGCCATTGGCCTACTGGCTCTTCAGAGAGAAGCCAGAGTAGCTCCTAAGGAAGCTCTGCGAAGGGAACCAGTGTTGTGAGTGGCTTTCTAGTAGGCTGAGTGGGTAGGGAGTTAGATGTTTTGCTGCGGACTTTATGAAGCTAGAATATGGAGATCTTTTTATGGGGCGCAAGTAACCCCCCACTTTCTGCCTTAGATATTCTCACATGGTTCACCTCATTTCCTCAGGAAGAGCCACATAATCTCTTGCCCTGGAAAATACTGGCTTTAGGGGCTTTTGCATGAGAGAGATTGTTATGCCCAAGTTTTCGTGTCCGAGAGACCACCAAGGAGCCAAGCAATCACACGATGGGTTATTTGACAAGCTTAAGCTTGGGCCCAAGTATACCCCACACAGCAGAGTAGGGACTTGGACCCCGAACCAGATTATAGTCAGAGTTTGTAAAGGCAGAGTAGGGGTGGCCTCGGCGGTGGCTGAGGACAAAGGGAATTATGGATGATGTAAGTCTCCAAGAACTTTCAGAAGCAAGGTCTCCAGGACCTTGAGGGGCTAGCTATTGTTGGGAGAAAGCTTATTTATTACCAATAATAAAAATCTTCTCGTGAGACCCTTTAGATATATATCAGTGGGCCCTATACTTGAGAATGATTGTCGATAATATCTTGGAGGTTTAGAGATAAAGTTTCCTGAAGGAATTGTTAAAGTAGACTTACGGGATCCTGGTCGGACCTGTCGGGGTAGGGGGTCGGTCAGGCTAGGATTGTCCTTAGCAAAACCTCAAGGTGAGGGCAATTGAGTCCCCAGGGGAGAGCCACTCTCTCTGTTCCAAGGGCTTGTCAGTAGATAAGGAGTTTTAATGATTTTCTTCTGCCTCTGTTTCCCACATCAGCTAAACTTGAAGTGAGATGGCCTTAATTTCCTCGGCCTCCACAAGATTCGGTGTGGTGATTGATTTTGCGTACAGATGTTGGCGTTTCCTTCTGTTTTCTGGCAGGCCTCACTTCAGCCAGTTCTGTACTTGGCATTTCTACGTCCCGACCTTTCTGTCTTCTTTCCAGCCAGATCCACTTTCCTATGCTTGGATCCCTCTGAGCGTATCTAAGCTTCCCAGCCTCTGGGACTGGGCCACAAATGGACGGCTTACCATGGGGGTTCTCAGCCTTCGCTTGAGTGCCATTTGGGGTCAGATTTTCCGTTGTGTTGGGGGCCTCCCTGTGCCTTGTAAGGTGTTCGGCATCATCCCTGCTTCTTCTCGTTAGGCGGCATCAGTCCCCTCCCTAGCCTCTCCAATTGTGATGCCCCGAAATGATGCCAAGCGTTGCTAAGTGTGCTTTGTAAGACAAAATTGCCCCTCATGGAGAACCACTGAGTCACAGGAATGCTGAAAAAGAACTGCCTTCCTGCACGCTATAGGTGCTACCAGAGGCCCCGGATATTAGCCTCCAGGCTCGAACATTCTCTGTGTTCATCCAGTGCGGCATGATGATGTTGTTTGCTTGCCATGTGAGTCATGAAATGAAGAGTTAGGGAAGCCTCCTAGCCCTGCCTCGCCGCCACCCCCTCCCCCACCCCCACCCCCGCGCGGGCCCTGCTTCTCCATCAGCTCCTCATCCTCCCCACGCTTGGGCTCCCTCAGCGGCCCATTGTCCTCTTTCCTGTTCTCTCCTTTCAGTTCTAGATCCTTTTGTGTCTTTAGAGTCGCTTTAAAGAATCTCAAGTGGGAAAAGACATAAATATGTATTGTCTCTGCGGCATTTGGAGCTGGAGTCTCTCCTCATAATCTATAAAACAACTTGATTCTCATGGTTTAGGAATTTTCATTCAAATTAGAAATTGGCTATTGCTTCGTGTTCATTATGTGGTCCATTCATCTCTATAGTGTGTTTTACAAAATCATCATCAAATGTCTTAAATTGTGTAGCTGGTTTCCCTGACAGGCTCATCACACGTTCGGCTGGTAATAGGACTATTATTTGTGAGGAAGAAAGCCGGCATTTGCTCATTTCCGTGTGAGTAATGATGGCCCTCAGAAAACCTTCCCAATGTGATTAAGCCTAACTCATTTACTCCTGTAAAAAAAGTCACTTGGTATTATGCAATGATTAAAATATTAAGTTTCCAAATATTGAACTTTATTTTCTATTTGGTTATTTCTGGAAGTTGTGGTATGCAAATTTGTAGTTGATTCAATTGATGGCAATAACGCTTACCAGAAGGAGTTAGTCTGGGGCAGCCAGAGAGAGGACTGACTTTCGTGTACCGCCTGGGATGAAAGTCCTGCCTGGCAGATCTGATTTATAGTCTCATCTGGGTATTTAAGCATTTCCCAAAGAGAAAGGGATGATTACATCTAGACCACTGCTCCTGTCAGTACATACCCCGCCTTTGTGAATATCCTGGATTGATCACGACATTGGTTCCATCCATGTGCCCCACACAATGAATTTTCAGATGTTCGCATCAATTAGTTGGAGTCTTATTTCTTCTCCCATTGAGTGAGGGATGTTCTTTTGCCTTGCTTGGAATGCAGGTGCAGTAATGACACGCCTGTTCTCAGCCAAGTCCCTAAGATTTCCTGCACATCTGTCTTTGTTTTGGGACCCTGCCCAGCTCCCATGAGAATAAGCCAGAGTAGAGTGCTGGAAGCTGATAGACCCCGTGGGACAGACAGAAGCTGTCCCAGCTGAAGACAGACGTGCCGAGCTGAACGCAGTTCAACTGCCAACTTGTAGAGTTGTGATATGTAGTTGTTGTTTTCAGCCTCTAAATGTGGGATGATGAGGGGCACCTGGGTGGCTCCGTTGGTTAAGCGGTTGCCTTCTGCTCAGGTCCTGGTCTGGCTCCCTGCTCTGTACACAGTCTGCTTCTCCTTCCGTTCCTCCCCCTCGCTTGTGCCCTCTTTCTCTTTCTATCACAAATACATAAATAAAATCTTTAAAAACATAAATGTGGGGCACCTCGGTGGTTCAATTGTTAAGCGTCTGCCTTTGGCTCAGGTTGTGGTCCCAGGGTCCTGGGATCGAGCCCCGCATCAGGCTTCCTGCTCAGCAGGAGGCCTGCTTCTCCCTCTCGAACTCCCCCTGCTTGTGTTCCCCCTCTTGCTGTCTCTCTCTCTCTGTCAAATAAATAAATAAAATCTTTAAAAAAATAAAAACATAAATTTGGGATGATGTGCTCTCTAGGGAAAGATCATTAAAAGTGGGATTCGGGGAAACGAATCCTAGGGGTGCAGGAGTCAGATAATGACACCCTTATTCTGACACAGACGTTTCCAAAGTAGACCCTCTTCCTCCCTCGGGTTTCCTTATGTGCGGTCATAGCACTCACAACTGGAAGGAGTAGCCGTGAACTCTAGAGTCAGCTAGAGCTAGACCTCACTCCAGGCTCACATACAGGGAAGCCTTATGGTCTCAGGAGGGAACACGGTCTCTATTGTTCTCTATATTGCTTTCCCACGTTTGGATACGTGGAAGTCCTCGGTGGTACCAGAAATAATTCACAGGAGGCTTTTGTTTAGAGGTGACAGGTAAGGTGCTGCAAGTTTGAGAAGCAGGTGTGGGTACACATTGGACTTCGAGACCCATTCCAACCATCCATACTCTCCAGGGCCCTTTTCTTGGAGCACCCAGGCCTATATTCAATCACTGGCTGGAGAACCAAGATCTGTGTGACTGGTCTTGGCCTGGAAAGCTCAGAGTCCCTCTCAGCGCACAGCGCTTCTAAATCCTCTTGGTCATAATCCAGCGAGGTTCTTCCAACTAGTTAGGATAGTTGTAAATGCTCAATAAGGAAGGCGACCACGGGAGTGTCAAAGCATAAAAAAATACGCTTTTAATCCTTATCTTGGGCAGGCGTCAAAAGTCAGCCATTGCCCATCCTCGGAGATTAATGGGAGCTTTCCCTTCCAGGTGTAAATCTCTTCCATCTGCACTGCCTCTGTTTGCTCATTTGGAAAATGGAATTACTTAGGAACCTTTTAATAGGATTTCTCTGAGATTCGTAGGACATGATTCGTGTAGAATCCTTTTTTACAAGTGTCTGCAACTTGGTATACACTCAAAAATATGGATGCTAATTAAACAAAAAAACATTCAGTTGGGCATCAGGAATGGAATTCTGGCGGTGTGACCTTCGACACAGCACCTCAGCCACCTGGGCCTTGGTTTCCTCATATGGTCAGGGCAGTCCCCTTCTCTAGTGATGTTATGCATGCTGTCAGTTGAACCGACGTCTGAAAACCCAACTGAGAGAGCCCTTATGTTATCATTTGTTCATGCAGCTTAGCATCTCGTGGGTAGAAAAGCTAGAGAAATCTCTTATTTATTCCTACTTCTGAAGGGGTAGTACAATAATTATGTGAATAACCTAGTAGGCAGATCTCAGAGAGCCAGTGAACCAACGAAGACTTGAGGTATAGGCAAGAGGGTTGAGAAACTTGGGATTGAAAATCTGGACATCACAGAGCAAATATCTTTTTTTGGTGCCCTTGGTGTCAGGGCTTCATTGTAATCCATGAACCACTGGTCATGAGTGAGTTTTCACTACTAGAGACTCTTAAGTTGGGATGCCACTTTATTTATTTGTTTGTTTGTTTCTTTATTTACAAGTGAGATGGAGGGGGGCAGAGGCAGAGGGAGAAGGAGTCAGAGTCTCCAGCAGACTCCCTGCTGAGGGTGGAGCCTAATGGAGGGCTCGATCCCATGATCCTGAAATCCTGATCTGAGCTGAAAGCAAAAGTCAGATGCTTAACCTACTGAGCCATTCAGGCTCTGGATGTCACTTTTGAAACACCTATGAGTATAAGTAAAGAGAATAAAGGGGTGATTGAAAAATTTTGGTTGCCCGGTGCCATTCTTAACTAACATTTGATTTCCCCTTTGAAACAATTATATATATGTCTGTGTATGTATACACACACACACACACACACACAAAATGGAATTTTATATATGGACAGACCTCGAAAGGTTGGCATTTTGTTTTTTAAAGTAAAACTTACATTAGGCAAAGAGTTTAATTGCTTTATGCTCACAATTTTATTTTCCCTGTTTTCAAAACTGCCAATATATAGAAACAATAGCATCATTAAATCTAGATCTAAGGGAACAAGTGAGTTGATTATGTGTGGTCTTCGGATACACAATAAGTCGTTGAAATGTGAATACTTAGACAAAAGTCTGATTAAATGCAGAGTGTTTTCTAGATTACTTCAATATTTATGTTGGAATTTATTTTCTTTCAGGAAACAGATAAATTGTCACTTACTTATTTTCACCCAGACTTGAGCTGGAGCTAATATTAATACTTAAGATACTAGGTTCTTGGGTTGATAATTAATCCTGAATTAGGTACCCACCCTGGCATTTTTAGAAAGTAGAATTTTCCAATTGCCTAGCAACATAATTTAAATTTTCAACTAATAAGTCCACTATATTGTTTTTTCTTTCCTCTTGAAGAGTTCACACTAAAAATACTGCATCAGTAAGCAAGGTGCCCTTGCATTCTGAAAACAACATATGGGCAGAGTAAATATAATCCCGATTAAACTCGGTATTTTATATGGAATGGCAATATAGCCAGACATTTTAAAGACCTGCAACTTGTCAACCCCTAATTTGTGGTTTCCCACAGGACTAGAACAGTCTACTATATTTTTCCTAACTGCAGATGTTAGCCACTTTTTACCATAATAAACGTAGGCTAAGTTTTTAAGGCATTATATTTTTCTACCCCATTTAAATATAAACATCTGCCTTAAAATTGGAATAAAGTCTATGAGTCATAGAAAAAGTGACACGTTTTGTGGGCCATATGCACTCACTCTAGAAATGGGCTAATTTTCAAAAATTATCATGGACAGGCAATTATGTGCTTGAAATTTTGCAAGCACATATGATTCATTACCTAATACACACTGAGTATTTTTTGCATTTGGGATGTTTTCGTACAAAGACAGCCACTAGGGAATATTCTTTTATTTATTTATTTGTTAGTGAACACATAGTTACAGAGATTGGACATGATAAAGGTCACTGAAATTTGCTTATGTTTATGAAAAAAGAATTATGATGGCCAGCTATGGTAGCTTCAAAAATGAATACTTATTCTTTTATTTTATTCATTTATTTGAGAGAGAGATCAAAAGTAGGAAGAGAAGCAGGCGGGGGAGGGGGGACAGGCTCCCCGCCAAGCAGAGAGCCCAATATGGAGCTTGATCCCAGGACCCTGGGATCATGACCTGAGCTGAAAGCAGAGGCTTTAACCCACTGAGCCACCCAGGCGCCCCCTCTCCTCTGTTTCTTACTTTTAGTTTTCTTTCTTGGATTTGTGTTAGGTGCAGACCATCAATCTGTCTGGAGCTCAAGGATCTGCCTCAGTAGCTAGGTAGTGAGGCCTCCACCAAGAAATCAGTGGATCTGACAAGTCAAGGCCAAGGACAAGAACTGAGTGCTATGCAAACTCATTCTAAATGTGACCTTCATATAAAGGCATCCGTTCTTAGGAAATGAGGAAGTTTCCATACCAGCTAAGTTGTTAAGCCTCTTCTCCCTTCCTCCCTATAAATAAGTATGGCATTTATGGAACTGTATTCATTGATAAGTTAGAGAATTTATGTACTAGGTAGCTAGAAGAGGTATTGTGGCCCTTGCAGATACATAGCGACAGTTTTACTTGTTTCATTTCAATTCAGGATACATTATGCACCTGTGTGTGCCAGCTGTAGTGTGAGGCTGGATGGCACAGAGCCCCTGCCCCATGGAGCTCGTAAGCTGCAAAAGGGAAGAGACCCAAACATGCCCTCGTATAGCAAATCCAGTTACTAGGACTTACATGCTAACATGAAGTGCTTTTCATGGTCATCAGGTACTGTTCTGAGCCCTGGACATATCATATGCCCGTTAACCTGCAGAGTAACACTAAGGCTTATTGTCCCATTGTCAGATGATACAATTGGGGTTAAATAACACTATGAAATTCACCTAGTTGCGTGCTGGCTTCACTCAGGACCGGGACCCTATCTCGGGAGATGTTGGTTTGCCATTTTCCCGCGGAAGGGTGGTGCTTCGGTTTTCAGGGTTGTGCTAGTTCAGCACCGCCTCCTTAACTTTTGGACTCTTCATAAAGCTGTTTTGGTTTTATCCAATAATGCTGTTTACAACGATATGTTGCCCCCTCCCCAACACAAGGGATCTATGACGGGCCTCTCCCTTCTTGGACTCCGTGTGCATTACCCGCTCATTTTCGGGGGCCATTTTTCTCCCCACTGAGACTCTTCTACCGTCAACTCTCTTCTCCTTACGCCAGGACCCTCAAACTCCAGTTTCTGCCAGACGGATAATGGGGGATCTCCTTACCTGTTCCTGCACAGCACATTTCCTGTCCTTTCTCTCAGCCTCCCCACAGCTTCAAAGGGAAGCTGGGTTTTACATCATGCCCTCCATCAAGGGATTTCCCCAAAGACTTTGCTCTCTCCCAGAGAGGAATGTGGCTTCCTTTAGAGTAATTAGCTTCCACTGCCATCAGCTGTGACAATACCATAGTTTGTTTTTTTTTTTTTCTTCTGTCACCTCACTTGTAACTCTCATTTGCCCAAAGGCATGCACTGTGTCTCTTGAAAAGAACAGAAGGACTCACTTTGATGTTCATTCTTGGTGCTTGAGTCGGCCTGGTTGGGGTTCTCAACGCAAAGCCTTCTATCTCAGCATAGGACATGATTTTTCTGTGTGTGAACTACTTTAAGGAGGTGAATTTCCTCAGTTTCAAAATTTACTTTTTTGCTGTTATAAAGGAGAGAGGGATGGCCATTTTTCATTGCAGTCGGGCTGAGGGCATCACCAGGTTTGAGGACTGGGAGAATAAGGACCTGCTTTCTTTCTTTTTTTTTTTTTAAAGACTTTATTTATTTATTTCACAGACAGAGATCACAAGTAGGCAGAGAGTCAGGCAGAGAGAGAAGGGGAAGCAGACTCCCCGCTGAGCAGAGAGCCCGAGGCGGGGATCGATAATTGGACCCTGAGATCATGACCTAACCTGAAGGCAGAGGCTTAACCCACTGAGCCACCCGGGCGCCCCAAGGACCAGCTTTCTCGGCATCTCCCTTTAGCTACCTCTGAGATGTCCATGACAATGTTTACAGTTTAGAGGACACAAGTTGAACACAAACTGTTTCACGGCCTAGTACAAAATGGAAAATTATTGGAGCTTCAGAAATTCTTTGTATCCAGCAGCTCGCATAGGCTTTCACTGAGATTTGAATGTTAGCATTAGCCACGGCCTTGCCAACGCTCAACGTGGTAGTCTTGGGCTGGGAGGATTCTTTCTCCTTGGGTGACTTGTGAGGCCTCATCGGGTGTGGGACCCAGAGAGCTGAATGTTGGCTCTGTGGTCCCAGACATGTCCCCTCAGGAGGTGTGGGGGAGGGCAAGACAGGGAAACCTTTCGTTCTGTTGGGGTTTTTTTTTTTTTGTTGTTCGTTTCAAATTTTTAGTCAAAATGTAGTTAGTTGGGGTGCCTGAGTGGCTCAGTGGGTTGATCCTCTGCCTTCAGCTCAGGTCATGGTCTCAGGGTCCTGGGATCGAGCCTCACATCGGGCTCTCTGCTACGCAGGGAGCCTGCTTCCCCCTCTCCCTCTGCCTGCCTCTCTGCCTACTTGTGATCTCCCTCTCTTAGTCAAATAAATAAAAAATAAAATGTTTAAAAAAAAGTAGTTAGTTAAAACATAGTAAATACTGGTTTCAGGAGTCACATCCATCTTTCCCTAAATCGGGGCATTAGAGTGATGCCTGGCGTGTGGCTGGTTCACTGATACTGTTTACAGAACTCTAACATCTCACCCAGGAAAGCTTATCTTGGCGGAAAGGCCAGAAGATCTTTCCTGGAAAATCCCTTATGGACTTTTTATTTTATTTTAGAGATTTCATTTATTTATTTGACACAGAGAGAGAGAGATCACAAGTAGGCAGAGGCAGGCAGAGAGAGAGAGAGGGAAGCAGGCTCCCTGCTCAGCAGAGAGCCGGATGCGGGGCTCCATCCCAGGACCCTGAGATCATGACCTGAGCCAAAGGCAGAGGCTTAGCCCACTGAGCGACCCAGACACTCCCCCGTTACGGACTTTTAAAAATGGTTTTGGATTTTGCTGAGCAAACTAGGCCCATGCTGGGCCTCAAAGGTCACGCAGCTGGTCCAGGAAAAATGTCCAATTTCAACATCAGGCCTTTCCCTTCTACTTCAAGCATAGGAAGGGAGGTTTGAGAAGGTGAGCAGTGTTCTGGAGGGCTGTGAGGTTTTATTAGTAAGTAGCTGTGGACTGAACCAGGAGGATAAACCGGGGGGAGCAGCAGGTGTGCGTTGTGGGTCAGTCGCCTCTATGCTGATAGCATTCGGAAAACGCTAACAATTGGTTCAGGCTTGTGTGTGATAGGACAGCTAAGTGGAAAACGGAGAGAAGGCTAAGTTTTAAGGGGTTGGCAGTAGAACATACTGAAGGATGAAAATCTGGGTGACATTGATCCGACTGGAGAACAATTACAGCAATTCAAACACAACCAAAAATCATCCTCCGGTTCACATGGTACATATTCCTTGCCTTATGATTAGTACCAGAATTAATTATGATCTTTTTGGAGGCATGTATTCATTATGAGACTTTTGTTTATTTATTAGTTCAATATCTTTTTAATTGCAAAAATGAGATAAAAAATTATCATTCTTCCCTTTGTTCTAGAACATGGGGCTCTTTAGAATTGTTAATTGAGGATCCTGAGAGAGATTCAGTGTACCTGACTAGAAACAAATCAGTTAGGCTTTGCTTTGTTTTTATTTTTTAAAAGATTTTATTTATTTATTTATTTGAAGTGGCTCGAGTGGGCAGAGGGGCAGAGGGAGAGGGAGAAGCAGGCCTTCCACTGAGCAATGAGCCTGATGCAAGGCTCCATCCCAGGACCCTGGGATCATAACCTGAGCCGAAGGCAGATGCTTAACCAACTGAGTCACTCAGGTGCCCCTCGGTTAGGGTTTTAAGGAAGGCACATACATTCTAGCAGTATGCTGTGCAATATTTTTACGTATCCTGTTTGTGGAATTTGTTTGTGATTTGTGTTTGAGTTAATGAGATCCACTATTATAAACTTTCTTGACAACATGAAGGAAAGACACTGTCAGGGGCTACTACTGTTTTCCTTAGTAGATGTTCCGATAACTGAGTCCCCGTTGAGTCTAAGATAGTATCCCTTCTTTGCAAGAGTGATTTATACTATACTCGGAGTGGGCTTTAAGGTCAGTTGCGGCTTTGCAGAATGAATGTTGAGGAAGATTGATAGTTTGAGAAGGGGTAATGGGTGAAAATACTTCTTTTATATGGTTATTTGGTTTACTATTAATTTATCATGTCCTACCATAATGATGAAAATGTCTTTATAAAGCATAGTAGTATTTTATTCTGCATTTTTGGATTGAACTTAGAAACCTAAAGAAAAAAAGAGGTATCTACTCATAAGGTGAAAAGTGTCTTAATCATTGATAGGTGTCCTAGACAGCGTATAGCTCTACAGACAAGGAAGATAAAAAGCAGGTTTAAAGGGGATTAGCATATTATCTGTATAAATTTGCGTTTGACCTTGCCTGTTACTGAAGAGAGCCACCTATATTATTCATCTTACAGTCCATTCACTCTGTAAACATTTTTTGAGTTCCTGTTGTAGCGTTGATTGAACACCTACTATGTACCATGTTTGTTTCATGTAATACAAGTACTAAAGGTAGATAAAACATTCTCTTATCTGGAAAAATTCACACACTTTGGAGGGATATAGTTCAATGACAAACTGCTGAGTGTTAGAAGTGTATATAAAGTATTGAAGGAGTTCAGGAATGGTTTCTTTAAAATTATTTTATTTTTTTAAAGATTTTATCTATTTATTTGAGAGATAGAATGAGAGAAGAGAGGTCAAAGGGAGAAGCAGACCCCCCACTGAGCAGGGAGCCCAATGTGGGACTAGATCTTGGGACTCTAGAATCATGACCTGAGCTGAAGGCAGTTGCTTAACCAACTGAGCCACCCAGGGTTTAGGCAAATGCATAACTGACTGAGCCACCCAGGCATCCCCCCGGGAATGGTTTCTTAATGTTAGCCAAGTAAGTGAAGTCATTAGAAGGGAAGACACAGCTGCAAAAAATATACTACCTAGAGGAGCCTTCTAGTCACTTGATGGGGTATTTTAAGGTTTACAAGGGTCATCAAGTAATATCATCGTTGCCCCCCCCCACCCTTTTTTTTTTGAATAAGGAAAGGGAGGCTTCCAGAGGTGAATCATCTCCTACCAGAGCAAATGCCTAACCAGAAGTAGAGCCAGGATTTCAATCTCAGGTCACTTCATTCAGGAGACCCTTTGCCACTGTTTCATGTTGGTTTTTGAAGGGTAAGAATACACTGTTAAGTAAGTAAAGGAAATTTCAACCTGAGAACAGAGAATGTGAAAAGGCACAGAAATGTCAAAATGTTGAATTGGGGACAAGCATTTTGGGGCAAAGGGCATCAGGAGAAAAGATTCCTTTATTGGACTAAATCATGGGTTTTGGGGGCACCTGGGTGGCTCAGCAGGTTAAAACCTCTACCTTTGGCTCAGGTCATGATCCCAGGGTCCTGGGATCAAGTCCCGCATCGGGCTCTCTGCTACGCAGGGAGCCTGCTTCCCCCTCTCTCTCTGCCTGCCTCTCTGCCTACTTGTGATGTCTGTCAAATAAATAAATAAAATCTTTAAAAAAAATAAATCACGGGTTTTGAAAGGTACAGGGCAGTCTATCTGTGTTTGGATCAGATGCATATACTTATTTTTCAGATACCAGACTTCTATCTATGGACTATGGCTCACATGAGATTTTTTATTTATTTATTTATTTATTTATTTATTTGAGAGAGAAAGCAAGATAGGGCATGAGCAGGGGTCAGAGGGAGAAACAGACTCAGGATCCCGGAATCATGACCTAAGCCAAAGGCAGCTCCTTAACCAACTGAGCCACCCAGGTGCCCCACACATGAGATTTTCTTGATGGTGGTTATTTCGTTGTTCTTGCTTTTATGCCTTGGATGATTTCTGTCACTGAGTCATCTTTTCTTTTTCTACCTTAAACCCCACTGATGACCTACTCGGTAGTTCTCCTACCCTGTGTAAAACCCGTGTCCGTGTGTTCTTCCACAATTTGCTCATTACTTTCCACCATATTTTATTCTCTCAGCATTTCTGGGAACATCCAAGGTAAGAGATCACGCATAACCTGACCAACTTCTTGCTGACATACTGTGGTACCATTAGAAACAAATTAGCATTAGCACAGAAATTGGGGTAGCAATCAATTGACTCAATGGTAAATGAGATGGGGAAGAGTGAATTCCATGTTCCCCTTGGAGCTGTTCTTCCCATCAGGGCTGGGTTTTATAAGGTTCCTGTCAGTGGCACTTAGGCTCGGAATCTCAGAGAGAGAAGTAAAGCTTAGGCTGATTACAACCGGTGTCATACCAGCAGGATGTTGATAGTTTTATAAAAGTTGTTAACCATCCCATGAATGTCATTTTTACAGTGAAAAGCAGTGTGCCATTTCAGTATTCAGTTCTTTTCAAACATACTTACGTATTTTCGTGAATATTCAGTTATGAGGAAAATGGTCTATGGACTTTGGTCAAAAACTAGAGAAAGCAGACTGGATTTCTGTGGGAGAGTGGAGGAAAAAAAAAATCAGTCTAGAAACATTGAATGGTGGTTGACATTTGTTCTGGAAACCGGTAAGATGGCTGCGAAAGATGTCCCATGAGGATTTTGTCCTTTAGGACTAGGCCAACAGTCATCAAAGGAGACCATCTGTATTCTTGTGTATGTTTGGGGAAACCTTGAGGTTTTAGGTGAGGAGCGCAGATGACATGTCTCTGTTATTCTGTGTATAGTTTGTGGATCTTGATTTTCGGTTCTTGTATGCAGTGAAGTGTTTTCTTTTTTGCCATTAACATTGATTGGCTCTTAACCTACCTTGACAGGAGCGTTTACTCTAGTTTTTGAAGATGTCCATCCTTGTAACCAATGGTCTAACTAAATTGTCTGTTTCAAAGAAGTGACATCTTAATCTTCACTTTCCCATTACTGTACTAAAAGGTATTTACCTTGAAATCACATTAGGTGAATTGCCGAGAACTTTCTGCTGTTTGCATGGTGGCTTGAGAATTAGGATCTGGTAAATTGCAAACTTCATTTTTATTTCTAACCAGGCTTTAGCTTAGGTTACGTTCTTTGGGCTTTTCTTTATTTCTTTGGCTGGTTTTTATTTTCAAGCCAAATTTGTTATTTTTTTAAAATACTGTGCCTGGGGTGCCCGGGTGGCTCAGTGGGTTAAAGCCTCTGCCTTCGGCTCAGGTCATGATCCCAAGGTCCTGGGATGGAGCCTCTCCTCAGGCTCTCTGCTCAGCAGGGAGCCTGCTTTCCCCATCTCTCTCTGCCTGCCTCTCTGCCTACTTGTAATCTTTATCTGTCAAATAAATAAATAAAATCTTAAAAAGAAATACTGGGCTTATGGCTGTGATATTTCAAGTTTTTTGAGCCTTGGATTCTGTGCTTAGGACCATTTTTCGTGAAGACTTGCTTGCCAGAGTGTTTCCCTTTATCTTCGGCCATGAAATAATCTCTCATAATCACATCATTTTAGAAAATGAATCTAAAACCTTGATCAGAAAGTAATGGTGGAAGAAAAGGAAGCATATTGAACAATTTGTGTTTTTTCTTAATGGCTAGGTTACTGATTTTATTAGAACCCAATTGGTGAGCCCAAACTGTAATTGCTGTTTAGTTCATGGGAACTTTTTTTTTTTTAAAAGAATTATTTATTTATTTGAGAGAGAGAGAGAGAGCATAAACAGGAGGGGCAGAGGGAGAGGAAGAGAGAATTTAAAGCAGACCCTGGTCAAAGGTAGATCTGGGTCTGAGGACCCTGAGATCAGGACCTGAATGGAATTCAAGAGTGGGACGCCCAACTGAGTGTGCCACCTGGGTGTCCCTCATGGGAAAATTTGTATCCTGATTACTGATTTGAGAGGACAGGTCCAATTTGTTTTCTCAATTATTATAATTGAGTCATTGGTATTTTTATTGACATATACAATTCATTTGTTTATTTTTATCTTTTTAAAGATTTTGTTTATTTATTTGACTCAGAGAGAGAGGCAGCAAGAGAGGGAACACAAGCAGGGAGAGTGGGAGAGGGTGAAGCAGGCTTCCTACTGAGTAGGGAGCCCGATGCGGGGCTTGATGCCAGGACCCCAGGATCATGACCCGAACCAAAGGCAGATGCTCAACGACTAAGCTACCCAGGCACCCCTAGCACGTACCATTTAAAGAGTGTTTACTTTTCAGGCTCTCTGCTGTTTTACAGGACAGTTTTTGTAGTGTCTTAGTTTTACTAAGAAACTGAGGCACAAAGAAGTCAGTTTCATAAGGTCACAGAGCTGGCAAGTGACTGATTTAAGACTGTCCCTGTGTCCCAAAACTGTGAGCTTTTGTATTTTTCTGCTATATTTGATTTTTTGCTGGATGACTCTACGTGTCACACAGAGTTTAATATCCTAAAAAACTGGATGAACCATCTTTGAGCCAAGGAACTTTTAACAAAGTCCTCTGTTCAGATATTTTAATTGCTCTCGGAATTAAAATTCAAAACGTCCTGGGGCACCATAATTAAAGGGAGCTGGAAGCTCCGGTAGAATTGCTTTGTGCACCAGTCCTATAGGGAAACTTTTTTAAAGGGTAATTGGAAAGAAAATATTTCATTAACAATCTATTGATTTTTGTCTCTGGAGTTTGCCAGATATCTTGTATCTTTGGTAATTGATATTCAGCGGAGGAGAAGAATTCAGATCTGTGAACCTGACCCACACATTGGCTGTACTTGAACTACGAATGCAAGTGAACTGACCGCTTGATACTCATTCATTTTACAGACACTTTGTTTGGGGGACATCTTCTCAGAGCTAGATCTGGAGCAGGGCATGGCAAAAGGAATTCGCAAGTGTTCATAGGCTTTCACACTCTAAAATTGGGAGACACCTATGAAAGCCCATAGGCATATTTCTAAAACCAATTGGTAGTGCTTATGGAATGTTCTTCTGAGCCAGGAACATTAGCTCACACAGTGGGCACTGACTTATAAAGAAGGTGCTATTGTAATTACCATTTTATATTTGAGGTAGACATTGAGGCCCAAGGAGTTTAAATGACTTGCTCAGGGTCACAAAAATACTAGGGGAAGGGAAGAGCTTCAGATGAGTCTGGATGACTCCGAACTTGTACCCTAAATGGGGTGATTGGTGGATGTGGTGAACCGCAGGAGAGAACTTTGGAGCTTGGATGTGATTGGCTAGTTCACACTTGCCCTCTGGATTCAGTGGGGATGGAAAGGGAGTTCCAACCTGAGGAAACATTTGTAAAATAACAGAGGTGGGCAAAGTCAGAAGAAAATGTCTGAAGCAGTCAACCTGGTTAGGAATACCCTGTACGTGTAGCAGTGTGGCCGATCAGTGGGTGAGCGTCAGTTTGTAGAGGTCGGCATGGCCCAACTGTCTGAAAAAGTAGCCAACCTTTACAAAGACCTGACCATGTGGCCACTTACTGCCTTAAGTCCTGTTTTCCTCATAAGGAGCCTCTGTGTTATCATAACCATTCTCATCTCACACACGACGCAACAAGGCCTACACAAAGCCAAACTTGCCTACACGACATAACTAGTAAGAGCTAGAGCTGGGATTCCACTTGAGGGAGTGTGGTTCCAGAAAGCACGATTTTAACCGTGGTGTGGCCCTAGATGTTACTAAGAAGTGGAGTGATGTCATTGGATTCATGACCACAAGGGAGGACCTGAAAAATAGGGAAGATTGGAGCGGAAAGGTGAGCGAGTAGGGCTGGGGAGGCCCACTGAGGTTCCTGTCGTGCTCTGCCTAGGTGGCACTCAGTGTCTGTGGAGGCGACTAGCAATGAAAACATGTGTGAGGTCAGAGAGATTAGTGAGGTTGGCTTAGGGTCTGGAAGTAAGAGTTCTAAGTAGGAATTTTGGCCATGCCCTTCCTTGGGTTTGTGGATGAACCTCTCTGCTTCCATTTGCTCATTCACGGAGTGGTAAATGCCTCAGAGTTGTGGGAATTAATCCCATTTTGGTTCAGCTGATTGTAAGGTCTCTTCAGGCCACCCATCTGGCCATACCACTGAGTCAGTTGGAAATCTGCATCTCCAACTCAGATCAAAGCCATCAGGACCCTGAATGGACTCAGGGGGCCCTCCAGGGATGTGCCTGTTGAAATTGCTTTAGTGGGGATGAGCAGAGGGTTGAGAGGATGGAAGGCGGAGGGAGCCCTCATGCCTCCTCCAGAGAACAGGTCAGGAGGAGAAGCAGGTGCCCAGAAGCCCATTACAGTTTTCTAGATCGCTTCTTCCATAGTTCCTGTCTTTCTTAAGATGTGAAGCTCTAGCTGCTCTCTTTCCTGCCATCTTGGTTTTGTGTCTTCTTGGAATCCCTTATGAGTTTGAGGGTTCAAGCTCTAATGACCCTGCTTTATTGGTCTCTACATTTGCTATTTCTTTGCATGAAATCTCTTCAGCAGCATGACCACCGCAGCCTTATACTTACTAAATGCACACTCAGAACCTGAAATCAGGTCTTCCACTCACATTTCTTTTCCTTCTTTTTCTTGTTTTCGGGATTATTTATCTATTAAATTTTTTTTTATTTTGAAAAATGTTTAATTGTTGTGTATTTGACTCAAATCTTACCACTCTTGATATCCCAAAGTCCTTTCCTTTTCTAAGGGGCATCATGTGTTGCTGGTGAAATTATGGTGGCTGTTTGTTAATGCTTTTATTCTATTAATTAAATTAAGTTAATTGAAGTTTGGGATGCCAAAATGCAGTGTGGCATTAAAGGTGTTTTGAGGAGCCATTGCCCCATGTCCCAAATTTTGGCAATGGACTTTGAATTTCTTCAATTTCTTAGTGTCATTTTGGATTTTTGCCCAAAGGCCTTAGGTAGATGCATCACTGATGTCTATCTCACCTGCCCATTCTCGTCTCTGGGCTCACCTCAGCAGGCTGGGACTTCCAAAGAAACAAATGCTACCCCAGGAAACCTTATAGTATTAAGGTCCTTGCTGGTCATCCCAAGGACATGAATGTGTGGGAGGTCGGGACATCACAGCTCCCTGCAAAGCTCCCCCAAATTCCCATGGTGTCCTTCTCTTTCCCATCTCCCTCTCCTGTCAGCGATGTTCTCGTTCCCCCTCTACTTCTCTCTTCTGTCCCCCTGGTAGCATGGCCTTGCTGACATTATAATATGAGGACACTTAACCTGACCTCCTCTCTGTGTCCTCCTTTGCATGTCCACTTGGAACCCTTGTCCAACCTAGTGCTTTCTTGTTATTATTTATCATCATTAGGAGGTAGGAGAGGAGGAATGGAAATGCCAATGGTAATTGTATCATGCTAATTATTGAAATAGAACTGAGCCACGGTCAATAAATTGTGTACAGTGGATTCATAGTCGAAGAGCATTTGCGTCTTTGGACTTGAGTCTGATTTTGCTGAACTTTGCAGACAGGTGTTGTTGACTGCCTTTGAATTCTGTTTCTCAGTTCAAGTATTTTTTTGTTTTTTGTTTTTTGTTTGTTTGTTTGTTTTTTCCCTAAGGCTTCAGTAGATGGCAAGTGCTAAATGTACCAAGTGTTTATAAACCTCCTTGTGCCTACAACTGCTGGGCAGGAGGCAGGGGCAGGAAAATCTAACATTGAAATTCTCCTTTGACCCCTCCCTCAGGACACACATGGCAGGAAAAAAAAAAAGTCATTCAAATGCCTTTCTTGTTTCTTGTCTGTTTTAAAATATAAATTAACTGTGTTAATAATGAACAAATGAAAATCTTGGTATCATCCCAGTAGGCAGTCACTGTCTAGATGGGTAATGGAGGTTGGTTGGACTGATGAATGGATGGATGGATGTTGGATATTGGATAGGTGGAGAGCTTAGTGGATCGGTGAATGGAGGACATTCAGATGGACAGACAGACGGATGGATGGGTAGGCAGGTGGATGGGTGGTTGGAGGATGGAGGACGGTGGTTGGCGGATGGATGAGCAGGTGGTTAGTAGAGTAGGTGGATGGAGAGTGGGTATGTGGACTGATGATAGAAGACTGATGAATGGATAGATAGATGGACAGAATGTGTGAATGGAGGTGTTTCCTCTCCTTTCATGCGAGAAGTGAGTGGATGTGTATGGTCTGGTTATGAATGTATTTGAGTTTGCACTTCAGACCTGTTTAGCATCAGTTCAAGAATTCCTGACCAGGGGTACCTGGGTGGCTCAGTGGGTAAAGCCTCTGCCTTCGGCTCAGGTCATGATCCCAGGGTCCTGGAATTGAGCCCCGCATCGGGCTCTCTGCTCAGCAGGGAGTCTGCTTCTCCCTCTCTCTCTGCCTGCCTCTCTGCCTACTTGTGATCTCTGTCTGTCAAATAAATAAAATCTTAAAAAAAAAAAAATTCCTGTCCATTTCGTCTAGCAGTTGCTCCTCTTGCCCTTTTCCCACCCATTTTAGGAAGGCTGAATAAGTTTTCCAAAGATCCAGGACCAATGAATGGTAGACCTAAGCTTTCCATTCATAGAATTATGAACTGTGAACCAGGGTTATTGATATTGAATTCTTGGAGAATTCAGGAACCTTTTCAATTCCTTATGTTGCTGAGATGTATTTCTCCCTGCTGGTCTCCTGGTGGATAAGCCTACATTTTGTCATATGGATGCATGATTTGTGGTATATCAGGAGGCTGGGAGGAATGGTAGCAAAATCTAATCTGTTTCTAATTTAGCCAATTTAGTTCAATCCTATTAATTCTGTACTTTATTGAACACTAAATCTACTCTCATGTTATAAAACATTAGTAATCTCTCTAGCTTTTAAAAATACAACAATATATGGTGTGCTTGAGGCATACAAACTTGACAAAGAGCCCAGAAATATTTTTTCTCTGAATTTATGAAAAGCATTAGTTAAGCTACTTTCCAAACTAGAAATCAATAATGAAAAAGAAAAGGAATCATCTTTACTGTCTTAAACCTCAGAAGTCAGTTTTGTCTTTGAAATACACTTTTTCATCAGAATTTTTAAAATATCTCAATTTTTAAGGAATGTGTAGTTAAAGGTAAATGTTCACTAAAGATTAGTGTAATTGAATTTCTCGCAATTGTGAAGCTAATTATGGAAAAACAAATGAGTAAGCAAATATATTCATATGCCTTTGGGATGGCAAATTGATGGTGCATTGAATGTTAACATTAATGAATTATCCATTATGGCTCACCAAGGAATGAATGGAAAGGCTTTCTTGGGAAGATCAAGTTTTGCAAGAACAAAATTAGTTTGCACTGAGATTATGCAAATAAAGGGCAGAAAGGGCAGTGCCCAGTCTGAAATTGTTGTATTTGGGGATTACCAGTTTTTTACAAAAGTCGTGCATGATAGCTCAGAAGTGAGTTCCCGGTCAGATATCTCTCTCACTGATTCCTGCTGAAACCTTGGCAAAATTATGTGATTTCTTTGCCTGGATTTCCATATCTGTAAAATTGGCAAAATAATACCTTCTTCAGAAAATTGCAGTGTATATTATTAACTCTACAGCAATTCCTTCCAGACTCACTCTTATAAATAGCCACTTCTCATACTCCTTAACAAAGATTTTGTAGTCTGCTTCCTAGTTTTGGCAAAAATGGAATATGCATTTTTTTAAAAAAAGATTTTATTTATTTGCGAGTGAGACAGAAAGCTAAGGGCTGCAGTGGGTAGGGGCAGAGGGAGAGGGAGAATCTTCAGCACTCTCCCTGATTGTGGAGGAGTAACATGGGGCTGGGTCTTGCTACTCTGAGATCAGGACCCTGGACAAGGACAGGAGCAGAAACCAAGTCTCAGACCCTTGACCACCTGTGCTACCTAGGTGCCTTGGGATATGAATTTTTAAAAATATTTTCCATTCACCTTCTTGTTTTGCCTTTTTATTTGTTGAGAGAGAGTACTGATTCCTTGATAGTTTTCCTTCTTTTGTTTAGAGATATTTTTTTTAATCACAATTTTTAGTGAATCAGTTGGATATTTGCCTTATTATCTTTTTTTTTTTTTTTTTTAAAGATTTTATTTATTTATTTGACAGAGAGAAATCACAAGTAGATGGAGAGGCAGGCAGAGAGAGAGAGAGGGAAGCAGGCTCCCTGCTGAGCAGAGAGCCCGATGCGGGACTCGATCCCAGGACCCTGAGATCATGACCTGAGCTGAAGGCAGAGGCTTAACCCACTGAGCCACCCAGGCGCCCTTGCCTTATTATCTTGAATAATATAGTAATATACCCTTCTGTTAAGAAGGATTGTCTTACTCTCTTAAATCTTAAAGAGACTTTTTCATTAATTCTTACTAGTAGAAGTGGCATTTGAAAATTGGATGTGAAATTATGTGGGTTCTGTTATCCAATATTCTGAGACAAGTAGTTAACATAAGTAATGTTTTTCACTGTCTCAAAGTGGTTATATAATTTTCTTTTTATGTAATTAATTGGGAGTATTTGTGATAATACAGTGATTCAGCCTAGTTAGGAATATTCTGTTAAGTCACATAATCCAATTGAGGAAAAGCTGCTTTCTCTCGATTTCGTCATAGGAATGCAGGCTGGGTACATTTGATATTTCTTCTGGAACATATTCCCTCTCTTGAAAATATGCCTTTACTATTTTATATATTTAGTCTTTTCCATGGCCATTTTTTTATAAAAATTCTGGATGATTTATCTCCTTTTAAAAACTAGAATTAGGGGTGCCTGGGCGTCTCAGTCAGTTGGGTGTGCAATTCTTGATTTTGGCCAGGGCCATGATCTCAGGGTTTGGGATCCAGATCCGTTTGAGACTCTGTGCTCAGCTTGGAGTCTGCCTGGGGGTTCTATGTGTTTCCCTCCCTTTCCCTCTGCCCCTCCCCCTGCTCATTCTCTCTGTCTCCCCCCAAAATAAATAAGTTTAATGTTGCAAAATAAAATAAAATAAGTTTAAAATAAAATAAAAATAATTAATAAATAAAGTAAAATAATTTGGAATTTAAAAAGAAAACTTATTATAAAAATTTCACCCCCTAATTAGTTTCATTAGATATACAAAGATACAGAGGATTATTTTTGAGAAGAAATAAATAAATAGTAGATAATAGAATTTCTGTTCTCCTCATTATTTTATAGAAGTTTCAAAATATTAAATCTGGGACACCTGGGTGGCTCGGTGGGTTAAAGCCTCTGCCTTCAGCTCAGGCTGTGATCTCAGGGTCCTGGGATCGAGCCCCACATCCGGCTCTCTGCTGTGCAGAGAGCCCGCTTCCCCCTCCCCCCACGCCTGCCTCTCTGCCTACTTGTGATCTTTCTCTCTCTGTCAAATAAATAAATAACATCTTAAAAATATTAATACCATCAATTTTCATTTAATATATTCCTAAATTAGGGCATGCACATTTGACTCTTAGTTTCTGCTGTGACAATATATTTTATTTACAAAAAAAAAATTTTGAGTATTAGGGATAGATTTTATCTAATTAACTTAGTTCAGGCTGGTAATATAAATTATTGCTTGATAGTCATCTAAAAATATTTACAGGCCCTTACATTGCATGAGTAGTACCTAATTTTAACAATGAACCCAAGTTAAAAAATACCTTGTAGATTTTATATACATGAAGTGTTATTTTCAATCAGCTTATGAACCTATCTCTGTATCTGGCTGGGACTCTCCATCTACTAATGTTGACCTCTGACAAAGAAAAATCTAAGACAATGCACCCAAATTTCCCATATTTCCATGAGCAAGAGGGAAGTACTTGTCAAGCTAGGAGGGAGCGATGGAAATGGAGATCCCCAGGAATTCCAGTCCGAACGCAAGGTAGAGGGATCAGGAAGAAGAAGCAAGTGTTTCTCATTCCTTTCTGGAATGAGACCTGAAGATACATACCCAGAGTCTCCCTGTTCCAATCAGCAAAGACTAAGTTTAGTTCTTTCAGAAAGAAGTTGGCCTTGAATGAGTATTTGCTCCAGATGGCCACCGAAACTTAGACTGTGGACTGAACTGAAGGATCCGTATTGTCCAGGCTAAGCCTGGGTCCCATTTGACTGACTTCACTGCTTTTCTAAATGGAATAATGGAGAAATATGCTTTAGGATGTCAGAATTTGGGTGTTCTGATCCCAGTTATCCTCGCATAAACTATGGAAAAACAAGAAATCTAAACTGAGAAGAATACTCTATCTTTGATGACACCAAAGAAGCAAGCTATGAAAGTTTGTGAAACAAACCAATCATGACAGCTGATATCCACAGGGAATTCACCTAAATTGAAGGGGCCCTCTAGAGAAGACAAAACATCTTAAGGAAGGGTGTTCGTAAGCACCAGTAATATCTATCATAGTTGAGGACTGGGTGCCTGGGTGACTCCTGTACCTCTCAGGGACCAAAGTATGAGGTAGGGTAACTCAAATAGTGGCCTGATGAAGGATAGACACTGGGCATTAGTCAGCTTTGCAGCAGCTAATCTCAAAGACACATAAATAAATTTTAAAACTTGTAATCCCTACAAATACATAGAAACAAGACATACAGGGCTTCCCTGCATGGCATTTACAGACCTTTTGTTTGCCTGGAAATTGGTAAGGAGGATAAAGACTCCTAATCATCCCTCCTTCAGGCAAGCAAGTCACCTTGTTAGGATTCCCTATCAGGGTCTTGTGGTAAGGCTTCCCCCAGAATTTTCCATAGCTAAGCTCAGTCTCAGGGTTGCCTGATACCTACAATATTAGTGTCAGGAAGACAGGGAAAGCCAAGAATCAGGTATACAGGTAAGAGAGAGATTTTTTAAAAATAAGTTTTTATTTATTTGAGAGCAGATAGATGAGTGGAGGGAGAGAGTCTTTGCTTAGCGAAGACTCCTTGCTTAGTGAAGAGTCCGATGCGGTCCTCAATTCCAGGACCCTGAGATTCTGACCTGAGTCAAAAACCAAGAGTCAGATGTTTCACCATCTGAGCTACCCAGGTTTGCCAAAAGAGAGACAATTTTGAACATGTTAGTGCTTATGACATCTGTGTGCTCATCTTGAAACAGAAAATGTAGAGATTTCCTTAACTAGGAATTAACAGAAATGCTGAAATGAGTAGTAAGTCCATTTCAGTAGAAATATATAAATAGTTATGGCAATTAAGGATCTGGAAGAGAATGCAAATGTTTTATGTCTTCCTAATGGATCATTAATTTAAATTATTTAACTTAATGGGCAAAAATTCATAGCCGGCTAGAATGTTGGAGAAGTTTCTGGGGTGTATTTCCTCATGATTCATAGGCAGGAGAAAAAAGATACTACCCAGAATGAATAAATCCAGCAATAGAGGCTTACATTATAAAAGTATTGTTTAAAAGTAGAAAGAGGGGTGCCTGGGTGTTTTGGTCAGTTAAGCGTCCCACTCGTTCTCAGCTCAGGTCTTGATCTCAGCATTGTGAGTTCAAGTCCCATGTTGGGTTCCTCGCTAGGCTGGAGCCCACTGAAAATTAATTAAATAATTAACTACTTAGTAGAAGAAAATAAGAGTGTAAAGATAACCAGTAGAGGAACCAAAATCAATAGGATCATTCATAAAATATACTTAATAAATAAATAAATAAATAAATAGATTAATTAATAAAAATACGAGTTTACTTTTTTAGAGGAACCAAAATCATAACATAACATCAAAATTTTCTAGTGGAGCAAGGAGGGAAGTTAGGAAGAAGTGTACATGCATTCATTTCTCTTCGACTTGATAGTTTATCTCCCTGTGTGTGGTTAGTAATGCATGAAACCAATGTTTGAATATATAAAATAAAGGTAACCAATAAAGAGCATACACTAAGAGTGTTGAAGCTGTATGAGTTGGAGTGTGGTAAAAGACAGAGGTTAATGCACTTTTCCTTTTGTTCCATATCCCCTTTATGCTGTAGGCTTTGATTTCTAGTTTTATTTATTAGTATCACAGGGCTGTTATATTATTATTGTTTATTAAAAAATCAGGCAATATTTTTTTCCAATCTTCAAATTCCAGATTTGCATTAATGGTTGTGTTAATTGTTTTCCGAGTGTAAATTTTCTGCATTTTTCTCTTTGCTAGAATTCAGTAGATGAACCTCCAGATTCACATGTGAGAATCATTTACAGGGGCCAGATTCTACTCCGGTCATTGTGACCTCATCTTTATTGCAAATGAAAGTGGTTTTGGACCCACAATAGTGGGTAGAGATGAACTGTCTCCTATCTAATTAAATTTTCAACATCTTTTTGATTAAAACTACCTTGATAAGAACTGTATGGTGAATAAGGTTAGACATTTCAGATTAACTTTGTAATAAGTTAAAAGCAGGTCAAGAGACAGGAAATGAAACCTGGAGGTGAGCAAAGAAAATCTCAGTAGACTAAGGACAGTTCTTCCAGAAAGAGTGTCGTTAAAATTCTTGGTGGAGGATTTATCATGATAGAGCTAGATGTGCCCAAAATAAAAGCACAAAATGAGGAAGAACCTTTTGGCCCAGAATGAGTGATTATGCTATGGTTCTTTTGTTAGAGCCCTGTGAATGGAGACTTGGGACCAGAGAAAGGGCGCCCAGTGGGCACGTCCTGATTGCACTGGCTCGGGGAGAGGATGTTGCTCTGACCTGGACCCACCAGCCTCAACAGAAATAGGTCTCACATGCATCCCAGAACCAGTAAAGTGCTTGCCAGTGATCAACACACGTGCACAGACTGGCCTTCAGAAACAATGCATCTAACTAATTCTAGAGGTGGCATTTGATCATGCAGGCCCTTTTCTCTCCCTGCCTCGGGTCGTGTCATTTTAGCTCATCACTTAACATCTGCTTCGTAGTCCTATTTTTACCATCCGCATGACATTCTTCACAGTAGAGTGACTTCTGCCTTGTGGCTAGAAACCAATCAGGCTCGACTCGCCAGCTGAAACTCCAAACATGTGGGGCGCTCACCAGCAAGTTGTGTGAGGACAAATTTACTGGGAGTTTGCCCGCTCTTAAGCTTCACAGCTTTTCACCGCGTGGACTCCATATAAGATTCCGTATCTAATTTCGGATGCTTACTCTTCGGGCAGCCCCAACCAAATGGGCTAATCCTCTGATCCCACAAGACATGGACAGGAAGCAGGCATCTGCTGTCTGGCATGTTGCTCGGTTATTAAATTTTGTTTTAGTTCTTACTTTATTTTCTTTTACTGTTGGCCAGTCACTTGGGAATTCAAATAGAGCTAAGAGGTCTTAGTGGTCGAATACTGCAATGAATTGTGAAGTGGTTTTTAGTGAATGAGAACACTGGTCACTCTTTGCCGAGCACTCATTTTGTGCTCCGTGCTAGCCGGTACTGGATTTCATTTCACATTCACGGTGCTCCGGGGACACACGCTCATTTTTGTCACATTGGAAAGGATTTGCCAGGGACTCGTATCTAAATAGTGGTATTGCCAGGGCACTGGGCTTACATTAATAACTACTATAACATTGAAATGATTTCGTATCTCAGACCCACTGAAAACATGGAACGTATTCATAAGGACACCCAGTATTGTTTCTAGTTGCCAAAGGAAGCATGTTCTCTATTGCGAAATAACTATGTCCCACCCAGTTCTTGGCATGCAAGGCCGTGTTCTCCAATGAGTCCTCTAAAACACGGAGGATGTTGCCATGGAACATCAGCCATTTTCACGTGGAGGATAAAACTTAAAGACAGGTGAGCCAGGGGTCGCCTGGGTGGCAGTCGGTGAAGGGTCATCTGACTCTTCCATTTCCAATCAGGTCACGGTCTCAGGTTTGTGAGATCGAGCCCCACATGGGGCTTAGCATAGGCCTGCCTCAGACTCTCTCTGCCTCCCTGTCTCCTCCCCAAGTTCTCGCTTTCACTCTCTCTCTCAAGTAAATAAATAAATAAAATCATTTAGAAAAAAGAACAGGTGAATCAGAATCCCTATCTGCCTTGATTTCTGAAGGTCAGCATGGCTGACCCCTGGGGAGTGGCGGAAATCCTGCAGGCCGAGGGGACAACCTCCACGCACACTTTGACAAGAACGGAAAACAGGGCTCCTGGAAAACCTGAACCACACTGCGGTCATGTCCATAGTCTTAACTGTCTTTCCCGTTATATTCAGTTCTGCCAAAGATTTTGTATTCTAGGACTGTGGAGAGTTAGTCTTGAGCTTTGGCATTGGGCTAAGACTTTATTCCTTTGCTTCTTAATGAAAAACATTCCCGGCTTTGCAGACCCAAATCAGATACTACTACTGATAATTTAGACCTTTCAAATATTTAGGGTATTGTCAATGTTTTTTAAGTAGCTGAATGATCACTGATGTAAATCTGCTTGCTGAAGAGCGCATTAAATGATGCACAGGGAGTCTGACCGGAACTATAAAATCTATCCATGGGCGTCCAGTAATGGTGTCAAATGTCATTGCCTGTTTTTTGTGTTTTTGTTTTTGTTTTCCTTCTGCAGGAATGGGAATTAAAATGTGGTGAGATGGGTGCCTGGGTGGCTCAGTTGGTTAAGTGATTGCCTTCCACTCAGGTCATGATCCCAGCGTCCTGGGATCGAGTCCCGAGTCAGGGTCCCCAATCTGCAGGGGGACTGCTTCTCCATCTCCCTCTGCCTGCTGCTCCCCCAGCTTGTGCTCTCTCTCTCTCTCTCTCTGTCAAATAAATAAAGTCTTAAAAAAATGTAGTGAGATGAAAGATGTTTGGGGGAGAATATCACCAAATCTCACTGTATGTGTGCGATTTTCACTTATGGTAGGTTTCTCAGTTTGGTTTTTCCTTGATATAATACACATGGATTTAATGTGTGTGAATGAAAAAGCGATTCAGAAAACATTCAGTAACGATAGTATGGTAGTTCCTCTAAACTAGAGGTGATGGGACAGATTTCCTTCCTGGGAATTCAGTGTCCTCTTAGCATATTTCGGATATGTCGTGAGCACTGATGTTTGTACCTGCGATATTCTAATATTTGTGGGTTACTACTTTAAACAGTTAAAAGTTTAAAGCCTTCTTTAAAATTCAGGCATTTCCATATGTACTTAAAGCATATTTTACAGCTCTCAAAGTAGCTGCAAAGTTTTAATAAAAGTATGGCAAATGGCAAGTTTTATTATATTAGGAAATGGGACAAGTGGAACATATCAGTGAATTTTCTTCCTTCAGAATGAAAGACATATTTTCCAGGTGAATGTGGGTAGGTGAATGATTTGACTCCTCCTCTCCATTCCTCTTTTGGAATAGGATTGTAGTTTCCTTGTAAGAGGCAGAAAATTGTGCATTTCATATTAGTTTTGTGCACTTAATGCAAAAGTTAACACAATCAAAGCTACCATAAAGAATGGGGCAGAGGAGAAAAATCCTTGGCCTGAGAGTCCTTGCGCTTAATATGAGCTATAGGATGTGTTTGACCGTGAGTGAGTCACATACTCCCTTTCCACATTGTTAAACAGCGTGGAGCTAGCAGTATCTGCCGTACTTGAAACCTATTCGCCCATCAGAAACTCTTGTTAGTCTAATCAGGGGTGGTGTTATTTATTGTTATTTTCATTATCTTTTAATTATAAGGAAAAAGAATTCCATTTTCTTAACCTATAAAAGAGGTTGATAGACAACAAAAGGAAAACAGATAAGTTGGCCTGATCAACATTAAAAATATCTTTTTGTATCCAAGATGTTGTTTGAAGGGTGGAAAGTCAACCTCCAGAATGGGAGAAAAATATTTGCATAGCTTATATCTGCTCGGAGATTGTAATCCAGAATTTCGATTGAACCAAAGACGACGCACATAGGGCCAATAGTCCTGGGAAGAGATGCTCAACATCACTAACATTTGGCCAATGCAAATCTAAACCGCAACGAGCTACCGCTTCACACCCATTAGGAAACTGGGACCACGTGTACTGCTGGTGTGAATGGGAAGTTGTGCCATTTCTGTGTAAATGGGTTTCTTATTCCTCAAAGAATTAAACCTAGAATTGCCACACAACACAGCCATTGCACTTTCAGGTACACTCACCCAAGGAAACGAGAGCAGACACTCAAAAGAGAGAACCCATTTTAAAAGCAACAAAAGGTGAAGACAACCCACGGGTTTGGGGACAGATGAACGAATAAACAACATATGATATTTACATGCAACGAAATACATTGTTTCAGCTTAATGAGTGAGGAGTGTCTGACACAACCTCGCTCTACCTCCAAGACATTAATGACACGTGAAATAAGCCAGTCACAGATGGACAAATATTGTCTAATTCCACTTTCGAGGGATGCCTAGAGTCCTTCAATTCATAGAGAAAATAGCGAGGTGGTTGCCGAGGGCTGAGAGAAGGCAGCAGCAGGGAGTTACTGTTTAGTGGTTATGGAGCTGAGGTTTCTGAATGATTAAAAAATGCATGGTGTTAGTGGTTGCCCAGCAATCTGAGTGTACTTAAGTGGCACAGGATTGAACACTTAATACATTTCAAATGGTAAATTTTATGTTATATGCATTTTGCAACAGTAGCACCCACACACAAAAGAGTCCTCGATGTGCTTAGCTTAATAGTCATTCCTAGCTGCTCTGCCTTGGGGATTTTTGGAGAGGGAACACCAAAATTTTAACATGAGAGAGATACCTTGAAGAGCCCGGAAGCCAGGGTCGTCAGTAGCGACGTTGACTTTAATGCTTGGCTTAGCATGTTTGTTCCTGGAGTCTCCTGGGCACCCCAAGATGTATACGATGAAGTGTAGGTTCTGGACAAACAACAATAGGTAGGGGAGCTTTTGTGCCACAGGAGTGGTTCTCCATGTAATCAAGATGGTGTTTGCAGCCTTTCTTGAAGCTCCAGAATAGGGCTTCAGTGTGGTAGTCTTTAGAGATAAGGGATATTGAAATGTAAGTTGATTAAAGTGAAAGAAAAGGAATAATCAGTTGCGCTAGGCACATTTCAAATGATTGTTAGCAATAAATTCCATTAGCTGATTAATGGATACAAAGCCTTGCTCTATTTATACAATGGAATATTATTATTCCATCAAAAGTCATAAAGCATTGATACATGCATGACTGGATTGAACCTTGAAAATACTATCCTATGTGAAGGAAGCCAGGCACAACATACCACATTATAGGAATCCATTTGTATGAAATGCCCATAATAGGCAAATCCATAGAGACAGGAACTAGATTAGTGATGGCCTGCGGCTGGGGGGGAAGGGAGAATGGGGAGTGACTATTAATGGATATGTGGTTGCTGATGGGGTGCTGAGAATGTTCTGGAATTAATGGTGAATACTTTCACGACCTTATGAATATAAAAACACCACTCAGCCCACTAACTTCATGGTATATGAATTATATCTCAATAAAGATATGAAGTGAAGTTATTTAAACATAGGTAACTGTCAAGTATGTTATTGTTTTCTATGCAAATACCTTTAATTTACATAAATACTATAGAATTGTTTATTAACGAAAATGTTTATATGTGTTTAGTGACTGTTATATTTGACAGAAGAGATACAGAATACTCCCTGTCACCTCAGGAGTCTCTACTGGGCAGCACTCCTCTGTATAGAAAACACTGTTTTACAGATAATAGGTTCTCATGGTATCATCCGGGCTTCTCTCCACAGTCCTTTCCTTGTCTCTGCTGCCACGCATGTGCATTTGCTGAAATGACAGTCTGAAATCATCTATAAGGCTTGTTCAGCTCTAATAACATTCTTCTCGGAATCTCTGTAGGAAAGAAATTGTTTTTTTCCCACCATCTATTTCTTCAACTCTTCTGATTTTTGAAATTTTCCTTGGGATCTTTGTATATTTCCTTTGTGAGATATTGCTAGAGAAAACCAATTTCATCCCAGTAAAGGACACTTGGACTTTATTTAAATTAGACCGATTACCATTCTAATGATTTACATGTCTCTTTCCTTTTGTTCCAAGGTATGTTCATGTAACTATCTCGAAGGCTTGGGCCACATTCTCGTTCTCTCAAGCCATGGCCAGGAAGGTTATCATTTCTGTTAAAATGTCCCAATCTTATCTTTAGCAGCTCTGCCAGAATGAGAAAACACCGACTTACTATCTCTGTAGACCTCAAAACATCTAGATATTCCACAGGTAATACTGACTTCACTGTGATTGATTGATTTTTGAAGATACACAAAATTTTATTTCATTCAGGACTAATTTTGTAAATAACCTCATTCTAAGGAAATATTGTTAACAGACACCTACAAATTCACTCTGTGAAATGACAGGGAGGAAACTCAAATGGATCTTTTTTTTTTTTTTTCCCAAGATCTTACTTATTTATTTGACAGAGAGATCACAAGTAGGCAGAGAGGCAAGCAGGGAGAGAGAGAGAGAGAGAGAGAGAGAGAGAGAGAAAGAAAGAAACAGTCTCCCTGCTGAGCAGAGAGCCCGATGCGGGGCTCGATCCCAGGACCCTGGGATAATGACCTGAGCTGAAGGCAGAGGCTTAACCCACTGAGCCACCCAGGCGCCCCTTCTCAAATGGATCTGGCCGAGAGAAAGAAACAGAGTCGAAAAGGCTACATTCTGTATGATTCTGGTTACATGACATTCTGGAAAAGGCAAGACTGTGGAGAGATTCAAATGATCATTGGTGATGGATGGTGAGAGAGAGGTGGATAGGTGGAGTTGAGGGGATTTTTAGGTCAGCGATATTATTTGTGTGATACTTCCATGGTAGATATATGACAATATACATTTGCCAAAATCACTAGAATGTGCAACATAAGGATTCATCTCTTGTGTTAATTTGTACGTGGTTTAATAACGATGTATTAGGGTTGGGTCATTGAGCACATGCAATGTAGCACTCTGCTTCAGGACGCTGGTGATGGCGAGGGTGGCCAGGGGTTGGAGGAAAGCAGAGTGGCATCTTTGTCTCTTTCCTTCTGTTTCACTGTGAACCTAAAACTGCTTTAAGATATAATGTCTCTGTACTTGAAAACTCACTCATATCACTAAAAAGCGATTAAATAACTGAATATGCATTTCTTTCACATTTTTACTTTATTATCACTGTTTTAGTAGGCTCCACACCCAATGTGGGGCTTGAACTAATCCCTCTGAGCTTACGAGTCACGTGCTCTACTGACTGAGCCAGCCATGGGCCCCATGCCATTATTTTTCTCATTCAATTCAGTAGCATACCGGGCATGATGGACATAATGATTTTAGTTTTCTTATTTTTTCCATAATTTTTTATTCATTTGAAAAAGGAATTTCAGTGATGTTGAATAAATTAGTAGGTACATTTCCAATAATGGATTTGAGAAATTATCTTATGTCATGGGCAAAAATCATCTAATTTTCATTGTAAAAAATGAGGTCTTAACATTTCAAAAATTAGGGCGCCTGTGTGGCTCAGTCATTGAGCATCTGCCTTTGGCTACAGGGTCCTGGGATCGAATCCTGCATCGGGCTCCCTGCTTAGTGGGGAGTCTGCTTTTCCCTCTCCCACTCCTCCTGCTTGTGTTCTTTCTCTTGCTGTCTTTCTCTCTGTCAAATAAAGAAATAAAAATCTTAAAAAAATTTTTTTTCAAGAGTTATTTAGCTTTACCCAAGGAGCGGAGTAATCAGTAACTGACATATTGAACAAGGTCTGTTTCCAGGCCTTGGCAAGTAAGTAATATACATGTGGTACTTCATTTAATCTTGACAGTTCTGTTGGGTAGGTACCATCATCTTCTTTTCCTGACAAATGTTAACTGGAACATGATCTTGAACATCTGTGGTCTCAATTATAAATGTCTTTGAGTCAGATATTGGTCTAGGTTACCCATATCCGGGAGAGCTGGCCATGGCATTGGATGGAATCCACTATTGGCCGTAGCAAATGAAACCTTATGTAATTATAGATAATCCACTTTCTCTGTGCTCACGTGTCCTTGCAATTTACTTGGGTCTTTACGATCTCTCTCAGAATAGCGAGCATAGATATAAAACAACTGTATTTTAGGACCTGATGTGAACATCCTGATCTCTGAAGGCAGGCTCTCAGGGAAGGAGAACTTGAAGAGGCATGTGTAGCCTGTCTTATTTCTTAATGGCTTTGCCCCACTCCATTGGAGGAATGGAGTGGAGCTCCAGTGCTCCACTACATTGGAGTGGACTCTCATTGTTTTGTTTTGTTTTGTTTTGTTTTTTAATGACATTATTTAGGTGTAATTTACAAACTGTACAGTTCACCCCTTGTTAGTATATCAGTCAGTGGATTTTTAAAGAATGCATTGAGCCCATCACCATAATTCATATTAAGATCTCTTGTGCATTTACTGTCACTCCCTGTCCCCATGTGTAGTGTTGGCAAGTGCTGTTCTCCTTTCTGTCTCTGTAGGTTTAAACTTTTTCTGAAAAGCGTTTGTAAATAGGACCATACAGGGTGTTCTTTGTGACTGCCTTCTTTCACATAGCATAATGTTTTGGAGGTTGATACATGCTGTAATGTGTATCAGCACTTGTTTTTTTTTTTTTTTTTTTTTTTTTTTTTTTACGGTCGAGCCACATTCCACTGAATGGATATACCACAGTTTGTTCATCCATTATCCACTGAATGAATATATGTGTTGTTTTCATTTTTCTGGCTTGTAGTAATAATGCTGCTATGATGATTTTTTTAACTTACTACTACTTACCAGATGATGTGATTAGCACCTGACCTCTCATTTCTCTCACAAGCCTCTCCCTATCCCCCACACCTCTGTGTGGATGAGGAATAAACAGAGACTCCCCTGCCCCCACTAAGACCAGCTGGAAGCTCTCCTGCCTGGATAAAATGACTTTTGAGTAAAACCAGGTCTCTTAGATTCTAAGGTCAAAGGGCTTACACATTTGGAACAATGACTGCATTATGTTGTATATTTTTCTGTGCTACTTGTTGACAATGGAAATACAGTATTTTCTATATTATTGGCTGCATGTCTCCATTTCACAGGATTGTCTTGTAAGGGCATTCATCTTGCCAACCCCACAGTTTGTCACTTACGTAGACTTCATAATTCTTCCTGAAGACTCCCAAATCGTAGTTCTTAGAGTAGTTTTACTCATCCTTTCTACATCCCTCCCTTCGATAATTAATTTTAGAGTTCAGTCATTGGGAGCCTCTGAGAGCAGTCTTTCCATACCATAATTGAAATTCAAGGAGGCAATAAATTGTGAAATGTAGAGAAAGAAGATTTAATTATAGTTTCAAAGCAGAAAAGGATGGCTTCAAAAAGTGCTGCATGTCTATGAGAACAAGTGGGTACTAAAAATGTTCAGAAGGCAGGTGTCCTGGGCTTGTTCTGGCTTTTTTTGTTTTGTTTTGTTTTGTTTTTAAATAATTTGATTTTTGCCTCCTTCAATGTGCCATTCCTAATGACTTTTAACTGGATATCTAGATAAACACTACTTCTCTAACTTCAACAATATTGCAAAATATGTTGCAAAGCTTGCCTTGAAGGGAACAACTGCCTGTAAAAAAAAAAAAAAATGTTAACAAGGGTACAGAATGCTGGAAGCTATCATCAATGTTCAATGGAGAGAATGTGATGTCTGTTTCCATGATGCTGCAGATGTGATTGCTGGTAGATCTATTAATAGCTCAGAGTTGATTTTTGACCTTGGACTTGTGAAATTAAAGAAGCTCTATAAAAATGGAGATGACCAAAATGAACTGAAGGAAATCCAGGGCACTTGACAATCTTTCCTCATGAATATGTAGCATATTGTGTTTGAAGGTGTAAATTTAAATAAGTGTGTGTGTGTGTGTATACATAAATTTGTATTTTGTCATCAGACCATTCGAGAATATAAACATTACTTTGAAGTTAATCTGATTGAAAGGAAGAAATCTTGTAGATGTCGTTATTCTCATCTTCCCACCATTTTGTTTGTTTACAAAAAGCCATTGTTGTGTCACCTTTATGCTGGAGGGCAGGAAGTAGAGGGGGCACTGTGCTTCTTGGTCCTCTCCTGCTTCTTCAGTTGGTTCTAGTCCATGCTTCTGGGGCAAGGCCGGACCCCAGTCTCTTTATCTTACATCAGTGTCTCCACGTACTGTGTTGATGACCACATTGGACCGTAGTTCAATGAAGTCTGTTGAAGCTGCCCCTTCTGATACTTATGTTTAGATATAATGCTACTTTTCTATACTTAAGTAATACATTTTGTCGATTCAAGGTTTCTTTTGCTTTTGCTTTTATTTTTATGTCTCTGGCAGGCTTACCTGGCAAAAGTTGTAAAAAATAATGGTCTAAGTATATACCATACCAGTAGCAGTTGATCTTTAAAGAATTGAGTATTTTAGATATGTACTCAATTAAATTATATCAGCTCTTCATGCCTCAAGTGGGAATGAGTTCGTGTGATTTTATTCTGAATGTGATTGGGATTAAGGGACGTCAAGACCAAATTCCAATTGCTATGACATTTCACGAAAGATTGGCCCACTCTGTAAGTTGAGTTGGGTGAACAAAACCATATGGTCTATTTGGACATATGGGGATGGTTTCATGGAGGGCAACCATCCATGTATGTACACTGGCAAGCCCAATGTTTTCAATCTTACTTTGTATGTTAAAATTAAACATGTAGGGAAAAAAATGAAGGAAAAAAGATTCCTGTGTCATCCATCACCCATTTCTACAAATTCCAGTTCTGAACACGTGTTGATCACTATCAGTCGCCCGTATTTTTAGCTGTTCAGTGTGGTCACAAATTATTAATTAGATCCCAGTGGAGGTGGGGGGAGGTGGGAAGAGTAGTCATGTTGGCCAACTGGGAGAAATTCCTTTTCACCTTCCCACAGACTAAAAGGTCCTATATCATCATCATGCTCGGAGTAATTCCTGACATTTCTTTAGTAGTTAAAAACCGGTTGGTTGCCAGAAATTTTTAGACATGCTACATGTTGTTCCATGGAGAAGGTGATCACAACTTCATACCACCATTTTAAGAAATAAATGTATTTAAGAAGTAATTGATTCCTCAGGCAATGTAGGCTTGTTTTTTGTTTTGTTTTTCCTGATAGTTCTGCCTTCTATGTTCTTATTCCCCTAATCATGAGGGGGTAACAGAGATATCTGGGGCAGCTTGAGTTCCATGCGTCTGTTGCTCACGTCTTAAGTTATAGAACGAAGAAATCGGTAAGTATTTTGAATTCTGCAGACCTACGTGGAGCTCTGAGCTTTTGAAGAAGGATCACCAAAGTACTGAAACATACTCTTGTTTTGTCACCTCCAAGTGATTTAAAGGAACGTGGAATTTCTCTGAAAAAAGAAAAAAAAAAAAAAACTAATGCGATGGAATGGTTGAGTTTAATGGCCTTATCTTACCAAATAATGGAAATCAGCTTTTTCTTGAACTCTTTGAGACTGCGATCCTGGCATTGCATTTTTCTGACTCTCACATGTGAGGTAATTGTAAAGAATATTTATGTATTGCTTAAGAGATGGCTTTTAACAAACAGCCAGAACAGTGAACGTTCAGTGGGGATATTAAGGACACCTTCCCTGTATGATCTATAAGCGATAGCATAAAATTGTCATGGAGAATGATGGGCTCGATGGCTCTGGAAGGATTCCAGGCCTATCTTGACATCGCCTCTGTGTGATAGTTTAGAAATCACAGGGACAGGCCTTCCTTCATGCAGTAGAGCGTGCAGATGAAACACGAAGCTTTCCTGGGAACACTGGTCCCTGCCTTTCTCTTTGGTGTCTCAGAAGATCTGAACCTTTAGCTTTTCCTGTTTGTAGGGGAAAGAGCTAGATGCAATCTTTGAACACAGTGATTTTCAATTATTTTTATCCAGTGACACATTTTTGGATTGTTATTTGGGCCTCGGGGACATTGGATATACATGTGATAAAGCATGAGTGTACTGTGATGGCTGGTTAGGTTAAAATAAGAGCGGAGTATTCGCTCGCAATTCTGGAGGGCTTAAGTCCAGAATTAAGACGTTGGCAGGTGTAGTCTCCCTGTGAAGGTTCTAGGTGCAAAACCTGCCCTGCTTCTTCCTTATCATGAGGGCTCCAGGTATCATTGCCCTTATGTAAACGCGACTCCAGTTTCTGCCTCCGTCTTCTACATGCCCTTCTCCTGTGTGTTTTTCCTGTTTCTGCCTCCTCTTCTTTTTCAGGACACTTGTCACAGAATTTAGGGCCCGCTCTTGTTAATCCAGGATTTTCCCATCTTGAGGTTAAGTATAATTATCTCAAAAACCCCTCTTTCGAGTAAGCTCCCCATCATGGTTACTAGGAATTGGGACTTTTATATTTCTTGGGAGGGTCACATTTCAACCCACTGGACAGAGCAAAGGAGAGTCGATTAAATTAGTATTGAGTAGAAATCTGTCCATTTATTTTTGTCCTGTTCATGTAGTCAATCTTAATCTTCTCCAGGTCTCTGAAAATATTCCTAGGAAAGTGTATCATCTGGTGACCTTCTTCATCCTAACTTACAGTTTCTTATAATTCTAAACTACATTTCTTTTAGTAGAATATCTTATTTTTTATAAAAGATTTTATTTATTTATTTGACCCAGAGAGAGCACAGAGGGAGAGTGAGAGGGAGAAACAGTCTCCCCGCCGAGCAGAGAGCCCCATGCTGGGCTCGATCCCAGGACCCTGAGATCATGACCTGAGTTGAAGGCAGGTGATCAATCGACTGAGCCACCCAGGTGCCCCAGAATATCTGATTCTGTCAAAATACTTGCCTTGTTGGAATGATATAGTGGTACAGGTACTGTGCAAGTACTAGTTAATATTTGCAATTCTCTTTGAGTCCGGGGATATCCAGGGCTCCAAGGACATAGGAATTAGCAAGAACCACATGTCAGACTGTGGAAGTCCTAGTCGGGTACCTGAGGGGCTCACACCCCCACAAGGCTGCACTGCACCATCCAGAACCCACCCCAGCTGTGACTGTGGTTATCTGTCATTGCCATCATCTGGCCCATGAAACCACCCCGACGGCCGAAGTTTGAGTCACTGTGAGGTGGTTCGTTCCATTGTTGTGGTGTGTTTTATAAAGCAGAACTTGACAGCCTCTTCAGGGAGGGAAGTGACAAGTTGTCAGCATGACAGCCTAGAAAGTGATGTCTCACAAGTGGAGAGGAAGGTGATGCCCTTGGCCTTAGCTCCACACGCGTAGATGCTGAGAGCATATCAGGTGATAGAGAGCACTTTGGAATGAGGTCAGCTGACTCCTAAGTTCCATTCAGATATCTGTCACTGGTTCATTGTATCTTAGAAGTTTCATTTGTTCATATTTGGCATGTACTTGGTGTTGGAAACTTGGATTCTCATATCAAGCGAAAAATGAAACCTTCATTTTCCCTCAAGATAACTGGGGAATCAGATGGTCCACCACACGTACTCCCTCCCCCCCTTGCTAAAATGTAGTCGGAGCAGTAGAAAATTTGAGGTATATTAAGGCTAATTGATCAGGAGATGATTGACTTTGAACAGATACTTTATGACTCCGTGTTTATAAGTAGGAAGGGCCCCGCCCTGCCTTTTGAGGGGCAACGGGGAGGGTCACGAGGTAGAAAGAAGAGGCGAACTGTGGCCAGAGCCTCTATTATGGTCTTCCTAGGAAGGAGTGGCCGAGGCCAGCCAGTGAGCTTAGGACTGGCAAATTTGGTTACTTGTAGTCTGTTTTGGAACATAGAGGTTGTCCCTAGTTTTCTCTTTTGTCACCCTGGGAGTGGTTATGGGAAGAGAATAATGGCCTCGTGTGGGAGAGTCAAATAAAAGGGGTGGTTAAGGGTGCGGGCCCTGTTTGGGTTGGTTTGCAATGGAGAAACATGCCGCCTGCCAAGGGAGCCCTTCGAGGAATTACAGACCATGAGGGAGGAAGAGGGCTGAGGCAAGGTCAGTCCTGGCTAGCGCTGTTTGTCCGGTCAAGGAGTGTCTGGCTTATGCATGTAGGGGAGATGGTAAGGCATCAATTTTCCAGAACCTAGAAACATGGCTAATACACATACACTTGCAATGTTATCAAAAGTTCTCGTCCAAAAGTGGGAACCCAGTTTGAACCCTCCATGCCTCCATTACAAGGCAGCAGCCTGGCGTGGGCAGGTTCCCAGTACTTCCATGGCTTACAGACTATCTGAGTATAGATCCTCATGGATTGGCTGGTTCTTCCTCCCTCCTCTTCTCTCTGCCACACCAAGCAAGGGAGCGGTACTTGGGGCAGGCTTTCAGCTCGCTAGCCCTGGTCTAGAGGCCCTTCACATCCAGCAGGTGTTCTCCTAAGATGGGACATTTACTGCGAGTCTGCATCATGGCAAACAGTCCATGTGACAACAGATCGTGGGCTTGCTTCCTCTAGATGCAGCTGGGGAGGGTAGATAGCCAGCGGAAGCCAGCCGATGGAGGCCAACTTGGAACACCTGCATGGGGTGAAGGAAGGTTCTTTGCCTTCTCTGCGGCTTCTGAATGTGGAGACTTTTGTGGGAGAATTTATGGGGTAAAAGAAGCCCGACTTTTGAGTCTGAAGGCCTAGGATCCAGTCTGAGCCCTACAGCTTTGTTCAGCAGGGCCTTGGGCAAGACGTGCCTCTGGGCCTTGGGTCTTGCAGCTCTGAAATGTGTGTGGTGGTGGGGCACACAGGAGGGGTTGATGAGGTGTTTGGGGCAATGGTTTTGCCATGAAGCCCGAGATCTAGTCCTATCTATTTGGGCTTTGGTTCCTGGCTCCACGGTAGTGGTGGCCGTGAAATCGTGAGTTTGTTTTCAGCCTGCACGGCTTTCGTTTTGCTCCTGCTTTTCTTCCATTCCTAGGCTCTTTCCCGGGTTTGGGCTTTCCTGCCATCCTCCGTGGGGGCCTGTCTCTTTGGGGAGAGGCCACGTTGTGTACTAACACAAGTTCTGGGCCCATCTATGTCCTCCCCTTCCTGCATCCTTACTAGTTCACCGGGCTTGATCCCCCATTCCATGAGTCGATCCCAGATGGGGGTTGGGGGGTGTCTGCCTGTGCCAGCTCAGGGAAGGGGCTGGCAGCCATGCGAGCTGAGGACGTGGGAAGGAGAGAGCTTGGTGTTTTAGGGTCTTTTTATGAAGCTTTCCACCACTTTCGTCTTGCCTCTGCCCTGTCTTATTTTCTGCTGCATTATTTTCTGCTTCATTTTCTTATTTTCTGCTACATTTCCTCCTCCCGAAGTCATTCCTGTTTTTCATTTGCGCGCTCGCTCATTCATTCAATAGGCCCATGCAGCAGGCTCTGCCCGTTACTGGAGATAGACAGATAAATAACCGCTCTCCCGCCCTCCAAAGCTCAGAGTCGCAAATACATAAGTAATGGTCTTTCTTACTCTTGCGCGAGGGAATTATAGAGAATCAGCGCGGGGTGCTACTAACTTGGCCCTGCATTTCAGGAAAGCATGGGCCCTGAGAACTATTGCACTGGGCCTGCCAGGCTCCAGAGGGGTTGGCCAGGCTAAGAGGGGGGGTGAGGAGGCTTCTATCAAGGCAAAGGTTATGTCCAGCCTTGTAAGGGTCATAGAAGGTAGTGAAGGTAGGCGGGACCCAGGCTCTTGACCTAAAGCGGAGGCCACACGGTGAAGAATCTCATGCAGTATAATCGCGGACTCGAACTGTATACTGAAGGCCACTGGCACTGGGTAGGATTGTGTAAGGGGGGAAACTGGACCGGATTACATTAGGAAAACCCAACTCCAGTGGCAGAGACACCATCCCCATCTTGATCTCTCTCTCTTTCTCTGACTAAATAAAGAATAATAATAATACAAATCAAAGCCAAATATTCCTCTTAGGACATTCTTGTCCCCTGACACCTGCTTCCTCTTCTCACTGACATCCTCAGACCTTCACTTGCGCCCACTGCCCCTCCCCCACTCGGCCTCCTACTTGACTTGAGCTGCCACACTGATGCCATCACCAGGGTATTGACCTTGAACTGCCGATCCAGGCCAGACACTTTCTCCTCCTGGCACAGGCCAGAGCTTGGCTGAGGGGTTGGTTATAATGGTGGTTAGGTGCCAGGCCCCTGGGGTAGAGACAGTGGCTACATCTCCATGCCTCAGTTTCCCTCCCCCCCAACAAGCCTGGAGGTAGGCGCTCACAGAAGTGCAGTATACAGGGCACCTGGGTGGCTCAGTTGATTAAGCAACTGCCTTCGGCTCAGGTCATGATCCTGGAGTCCCAGGATCAAGTCCCACAACAGGCTCCCTGTTCATCAGAGAGCCGGCTTCTCCCTCTGCCCCTCGCCTCTTTCATGCTCTCTCTCTCAAATAAATAAAATCTTAAAAAAAAAAAAGAAGTGTACAATATAGAACGGAGACCTTGCAGCCCAGTGCTTAAGGCTTTACCTTTATGGGGAGCTGGATATGAGTCTGTGTACAAGAGCTAATGTTATGAGGGAAGGAAAAAAGAAAAAAAAAAAAAAAGAGGCTGAATGCAATGTGCCTGTGAAGGCAAAATCAGCTAGCATGAGCTCTACATGCCATGTTGTTTTCAAGAACAGGAAGGCCAGTTGCAACCTAAGAAAAGAAAAATAGTACCCAAGAGCGGTTTGCGGAGTACTAGCCAGTGAGGGAACATGTTTTACGTTTTCTGGTATTTGTTGTTGTTTTGTTGTTGATTTTGCTCGTCAGCCGATTAGAAACATATAAACACAAACTGTTCTCTAAAAACAAGATAATGTGTAGGAGAAGCTATAAGTGAACACCCAGGTTACACAAAGTGCAGGATAGATTCCGACTGACGTTAAATGTCGTCTGCCTCTTCCGTGGCTCTTTCTCTCCCTCCGGCCCTCCACACGCCCTTCTTTAGAAACTAGCCCTAGAAAACTGGACTTCGTGGTAGCGTAGAGAGTGCATTCTGTACTTTTGGCATTTTGAGGGCACACTCTGGTCTATGTAAGGGCATTTGAAAATTAAACTCAAAGTTCTTTTCATTTTGACCTTTTTTAAATTCATGAAATCATGCGTGTATTTGGAATCACACTGGTCTGTCTCTACGCCATTCTTACGAAACAGTATTTTGGAGCACGAGTGATATCACGTCATTATTTTGGGCCTCCTTTTTGTGTGAGTTGATTTCAAATTCAGCACGTCTGCTGGGGTTTGGTACTGTCTCAACACAAAAATGAGGAAATCACAGTGGCGCTTGTGCAAGGGAGGGTGGGAAGTGGATTCAAATGTGTAATTATGTTACATGACGAGTGTCCCTGTAAAATGCCAGGCTGGCCAAGTATCTAGTCTGCGGCATTCTGGGGTGGCTGTGAGGAGGAGGTGGCATTGGAAGAGAAATACCTCGCAGTTCAATAGTTGGAGAGAAATAGGAAGCGGAAAGCCTACCCATAAAATGCCTGTTGTTTTCAAGGAAATTATTTCATGGAGCCTGAGTGCTGATCAGTGAGGAGGGTTGGGGGCACATTCCAACAGGCCTCGTTACTATGCTAAAGAGTTTAGTCTCAGTCGTTGTCACCATCTAAATCATCAATTCAGGGTATTGATTCTCCTCCTGCATATTATATAATATATAATTTTTGCCTCCTGTGTAAGACTTAATGGGTCTATTTTGGGTTGGCCTGAACTTTTGCTTGTCAAAGAGTTTCCTAGTATTGAGCAAATGCTCTTTCTCTCCCTATAATGTTCCTGTTTAAAAGGAAAAAAAAAATCTATACTGTTCCACAGTAACACAATTCACGTGTCCACAGGGAATTTGCTTCACATCGGTGCCTTTATTCATAGATTTTGAACTGGAGAAGTCGATGAAGAAAAGCGACAAAAAAGCCGAATGGGTTGGGAGTTTTTCTAGCAATTTCAACCCTGGAAGCTCCCATCAGTAGTTCCAGAGCTCAGGGCCTCTCTGCCCTTGAGTTTGACCCTGTGGAGGCAGGAGCCCCTGCTGGGAGCAGGCGAATGTGCTGCAGAGGCTTTGCTGGGAGTGCCCAGGGGAGCCCCAGGTGGCAGGTCTCTGTGGCATCCCAGTGTACTGCCCTTCCTCCCCCGCCCCCCGCCGTTCCTAGAAAATGTCTTGGGAGCAGGTAAGGGTTCTGGAAGATTCCTGCAAGATCTTACAAGTGTCTTAAAGACAAAGGGATTTGGCGAGAATAAGGGAAGTTTCCTGCGAACCTTGGGCTGTAATCAGAAATTGTCCAGTTTGTTCAGCCTGTGAGCCGGGCATTTCTGCAATTGCACGAACCCAAAGTTTTTCCAGAAACATATTTGTAATATGTTTCTTGATTGCTTTATGTTTGGGAATATCATATCCTTAAGAATATTTGGAACTGGGGTGCCTGGGTGGCTCAGTTGTTAAGCGTCTGCCTTTGGCTCAGCTCATGATCCCAGGGTCCTGGGATAGGGTCCTGGGATCCAGTCCTGCATCCAGCTCCCTGCTTGGCGGGAAGCCTGCTTCTCCCTCCCCACTCCTCTCTCGCTGTGTGTCTCTCTATCAAATAAATACATAAAATATTTTTTTAAAAAAAGATTATTTACTTATTCATTTGACAGACCGAGATCACAAGTAGGCAGAGAGGCAGGCAGAGAGAGAGAGGGGGAAGCAGGCTCCCCCCGAGCAGAGCCCGATGCAGGGCTGGATCCCAGGACCCTATCCCAGGACCCTGGGATCATGACCTGAGCCAAAAGCAGAAGCTTTAACCCACTGAGCCACCCAGGTGCCCCAATAAAATCTTAAAAAAAAAAAAAAGTTTGGAACCCAGAATGCTGCTGTATGTTTAGGGAAATACAAAAATAGAGCCAGGCTACTGTGTGGTCTGGGAGCCAGAGGGCATATGAGGAAGTTCTCTTTCTTAGGAAAGTGTGTTGGTGGTCATGAGACAGGTAACTCAGTGATATATTACATGTCCCTTTTGACCTCGGCTTCAGGGCCCTGTTACACTAGATTGCTGTAGTGGTCTTCAGTTTAGGTTTTTTTGTAAAACGATCTCCTTTCCTTTGATTTGAATTTTCGTACTTTTATACCTATAGCAGTGTTTTCTTTGGATCGTTGGTTCTTTGTTATGTCATCTCAGTAACATGTGGATTGCGAATATGTATAACGCAGAATTAGTTCCCCATATCCCATTGCTTCATGTCCCCTGTCACATCCAGATCATACAGTGATGGTTACATCCAGTGCTTGCAGTGGACAGGGTGACACATTCGAGAGGCCCGTGTAATGACAAGAAGGGGCTGGGTGGAAACATGGGAAGTTGACGAGAAATGTGTCCCTAATTGAACGATATTTTCTAAATTAACTTACTTGTTGCTTAAAGAATCAAGCCTAAAATTCCTCTATTAAGAGTTTCTTTTGGTTCCATTTTTAAAATTGGTATGTCAAAGACATCACCTTGTTAGGAAGCCATGATCACGATGATTACAAGCATTTATATGCCGAAGACCGGGATTCCCACTTGGCAGAGTTCTTGATTCTCCATAGAATCCACAAGAAAGCCCCCGTTTAGCAGGGAACTGGGGCTAAGAAAGGCTCCATTATTTGCCGCAAGGTGCCAGGAGGTGCCTGAGTGGGTCTACACGCCTTGGCGCACACCCCACAATTTACCTCCACTTGCTCTGCGGGAGGGGTGCGGAGGGGGAAGAACTCTCCCGCCTTCGGGCAAAGAGAACTTCTGAGCTCAGTTCTCACGTGTGGTTTCTGGGAAGAGGAAGCGTAAGCCCAGAGCTTAGCACAGTGGCTGGCACGTGAGATCAGTATATATTCTTGTGATGGCAGCAAAGAGTAAATAGGCTTCCTGGGTCCTGACATAGTGAATAAAATTACAGGCTGCTCAGTGAAATTGAATTTCAGATAAACAACAAATAATTCTTTTTAGTACAGTATGGCCCATGCAATATTTGGGAAATATTTATACCAAAGAGTATTATCCATGCATTATTTGGGAGATATGCTAAAGCCTTCTCAGTTCAGCAGTAAGTACCGTGCGTAGGCGGGCCTTCTGTATCCCATCATCCAATCCCAAATCAGAATAACGGGCAGAGTGGTTGCCTGGGATAAGTGCTTGAAATACTTCCAGAAACAGCTCTGCTTCTCTGTGCAGAAGGCTCAGCCACTCCGTGTCTCTTCACGAGACACGAGGCTTCACGAGAAGCCTGAGTTCCCTCAGTTTCTTGATTTTATTCGGATCTCCTGTCTCTTTGCTTAGATTACCTCCATCATGGGCAGCCTCTTGGTATCTGACCTTTGGTAACGTTTGAAAATTGCTGAATACCTGTGAGCCTTACAGTGGTGCTTCTCAACCTTGTCTGAATGTTAGTAGTACCTGAGGATCTTTTAAAGATTTTTTATTGATTGATTTGGGAGTGGGGGCAGGGAGTGAAAGAAAGAGAGAATCCCACATGAGGGTCTTTCAAAAGTCCTGATGCCCTGGTCCCAGCCTAGACCAATTATGTCAGTATCTCTTGGGTGGGAAAAGGCATGAGTGTTCTTCTTCTTCTTCTTCTTTTTTTTTTTAAGATTTTATTTATTTATTTGACACAGAGAGAAAACACAAGCAAGGGTAGCTGCAGACAGAGGGAGAGGGAGAAGCAGGCTCTCTGCTGAGCAGGGATGTGGGTCTCTATCCCAGAACCCTGGGATCATGACCTGAGCCAAAGGCAGACGCTTAACCCACTGAGCCACCCAGGCGGCCCCAAGGCATAAGTATTCTTAATGCTTCCTGCATGATTCCAATGTATCACCTGTGATGGGACCGCTCTGCTTGGCTCACAGGCCCCCTGTATGCTTGGCTCTAATGCAAGAATGTCACCACCTCCTAGCCCTTTCTCCATTGTTTCTTGCCTCAGCTTTCTGGTTCCATCCTGAGTCCATCCAAACCATCTGTTTCTGTCACTTTCTGCAGTTGCAAAGTGGGTGTGTTGGGTTCTCCTAGCACTCTGTCTAGGTTAGACCATTGCCTTTTACTCTAGGTTGTGCATCTTGGGCCCACACACTGTTAATAAATTTGGAAAAGGCCCCTAGGAAGGTCCAGGGCATTTTCCCTTTTTGTCCGACGCTGATAGAGCTGCCCTTCTTTTCAGGAGGGTTTGAGGCCCTTAGAGAAGGAAAGTGAGCTCAGAGATAGAAAATGTCCATGACTGAATAAATAGTGACATCAGTCCTGGAGTACTACAGGGCCTTGGCACCATCTGGGAAGGCTTCCAGGAGAACCAGGGGCTCAAAGTCCCCCACCCGTGGCCATGAGGTCCCTGATGGAGCAGAGGTGCACTTTAGAGCTTTGGGAACCAGTCCTGCTGAGTGAGCTCCTGCTGCTGCCTCACCAGATGCTTCTACAGTTATAGGACACTTCCATTTGGTTTGGATATTCCTCAAGTTGGAAATGCCCAAGTTAGCCCTGGATTTGTAAAGTTAAGTGTATAATCGCAATACGTTTGTTTTCTCTGGGCAAGTTGACTCAACCACTTCTCTGTATGTTCTGCCGAAGTATTGGAGTTTGTAACTGATTGCCTAGTAGAAAGAAAATAGTTCATTTTTCAGAGAGAGTGTTTCATATGCCTTGGCAGGGACCAGGTATATAACTTTAACCTGGGTATTTAAAAATGTAAATTCTCAAGATATTCTGTTGCCTTCTTTGCATTTTAATGAAAATGGAGCCTTTAAGAGAGATCAGTCATTGAGTACTAATCAGATACTGATTGCTTAAACTCTACAAAGTGTTTGATTTTAAAAACCTCAGTCCCATCTAATAAATGGTGGGAGTTTATCAAAGCAAGTGGCGTATACTTTTCCTCTCTATTTTGATTCAGAGGTGTAATAATTTCTACCTGCTGGTTTAAATTGGCCCTGAGAACACCTTTTGTGTTAAGCCCACTCACAGCTAGAAGGAACCCACATCAACCTGACAATAAAATAATATCTCCCAACTAAACAAAGTCAAAAAGCCAATGGAACAAATTGTTCTGTCGATAATCCAAAGCTGAAACTGTGTGGTCTCCCGCTATTTTTAGAACTTGAGAGGAAAAGATTCCTCCTTATTGTAAAAACGATACAATTAAATATGAAGTCGGCCACTGGGAAACTCAAGAGTTCCCTTTGAGCACCATTTTGTGGCTCCGTTTTCCTTTTATTAAAGCAGAAAATGAAGCCCACAAAGGCGGCAATGCTTCAAAGGAGAAACAGAGAGTTCTGTGTTCACCGGTAACCTCGACACACCGGTCAGCTGGTGGTTCGGGCAACCCGTGTTAGCATCTGCATGAACGTGGACAAGCAGATCGACCTCCTTATGCTCCGAATGCAGAAAAACTGTGATTTTGCTGTCCCTGAATTTACTGATAGCTTTACATTCAGTTCAAGTTTCTTTATAGTTTTGTTGGAGTTCCACAAGGGGAACTCTAGAAATTTTTGGCGAGAAATTATTCTAATTTCGCAGGAAAGTAGATTAGTCCTTTGACTAGTCATCCAGAAAATCAAGGTGAGCATTTCTCAATCTTTGGAAAGATAAGAATCGTGGACTTCAGTCAGACTAGATAGAGGTGAGAGAGGTGTTCGTCTCGGTCCGGAATAAGAAAGCCGAAGTTCACATGGAAATCAAACTCTCGCTATTTTATTTCATTTTATTTTTTCAATTTTATTTATTTATTTGACAGAGAGATATCACAAGTAGGCAGAGAGGCAGGCAGAGAGAGGGGGGGATGCAGGCTTCCTGCTGAGCAGAGAGCCTGATATGGGGCGCGATCCCAGGACCCTGAGATCATGACCTGGGCCAAAGGCAGAGGCTTAACCCACTGAGCCACCCAGGCGCCCCAAACTCTCGCTATTTTAAATACAGAATCCAGTGTGGCTGGGACGATGAGGAGGTGAGAGAGAGAGAGGGTCATGCACGTGGAGAGTTGGAGACAGTCTGTGAGAGAGAGAGAAAGAGAGAAAATGTTTAGATTTTGATAGTCATCGATCTTTTTTCTTGGTGTCTGGCATCTGTGGAAAAGAGGCAGCTTGGTTTTCATACCGTCTGTAGCTCAGGGCCCCCCACCTCCCAACCCCCTTCCTCTGAATAGAAGAGATGACTTTATTCTCTGCTCCTGGCATCTCTGTTCTTGGTTTTCTTTCCCTGAGTTGCCTCAACTCCTTCGCTATATTATAACACCCTCGAAGACAAAGATCTTGCCTTCCTTGCCTCGGAATCCCCTGAAGCCAACACCGTGTCCGGCACTTACTTGTACAGCCATTTCTCCTCCGCTCTGTCTGGCCTACAATCACGTGCCCTGCCTTTGGGTGTTCCTGTGTTGACCTCACGTCTTTCTGGGCTTGGCTTGTCTATCCAGTGGCATCTGTGGCTGTGGTAGGGCTTACTCTCCTCTGGGAGGAGCCAAAGGAAGGAGAAAGTCTGCCAAGATGATTGATGGGTTCATAGAAGTTCACCCACCTAGGCCATTCGCCTTGCTGGCTTATCAGAGGTCTGCTGTGGAAGAGACTGTAACTAACTTAGTGACGTCATCAGGACTCACGTATTCGCTCGACTCTTTCCGGTCAGAAGCCCCGCGTGGGATGGCTCGATTTTCTGCTGAGGGTCTCACGTGGCTAAATTCAAGGTATCCGCCAGGACTGTGACCCGCAGCCTGTAGAGCTTGGGGGCTGCTTCAGGCTCCCTGTTTGTGGGCAGAAGTCCATCCCTCGCATCTGTAGGACAGAGGTATCCATGTCTCCAACTTGTATTTCCTCCGTCTTCAAGCCAACAATGGCACACCGAATCTTCTTCAGGCTTCTGGGCTCTAACTTCCTCTTCCACCTTCTCCTTTGGCCGTCGGTGCTTATGTCATTCCACTGGACCCATTGGGGCCATCTAGGATCACCTTCCTAGTGCAAGGCCAGCCCGTGAGTCACCTTACCTTCACTACCGTACTGCAGTTCCATCGACAGTGTCTGGAAGCCCCAGTCAGAGAGCAGAAGGTGAAGGTCATGGGAGTCAGCCGGTTGTTCGCAGTCTCTGCTGGTACTTCACGGGCCCCTCATCTTTGGTGTTTCCTCAGATTCTCTCCCCTAAGGTGTTTGGGAAGATTGGGTTCATGGGTTAAAACGCCCCAGGCTATTCCTGATGGGTCTGACGTCCCTCTCGTCAAGTCCTGTAATGTCATGTTGTGGGATTTTGGCTGAGGTATTCCTTTGGGAAATAAGGAAAGACATCCTCGATTCTAAGAACATGAGCCCCATCTGGTCTGGAGGAATGATCTATTATTCATTTCCATGTCCCCTGATGGGCAGCCTGGAATCTGGGCCATGGGAGGCAGTCTGGAAAGGCTGCCGTGAAGAAATGAATGGATAAATGAATTGATCAGTCCTGAGAGTCTTTTACCAAGTGATAGAACTGCTATTTTTGAACAGATATAGGTAGTCATCATTTCCCAACAGCTGTTTCCATACGCGCCCACACACTGGAAGGCGTCCTCTGATTTTCCAGGCTATGTGTGAGCAATCATTATCATAAGTACCTTTTCAGAAAGTGGGTTGGGATATTTGCCTAAAAATGTCCTTTCTTAGTCCTTGACGCTAACCTGTGCATCTATGTCTCCTCTGCCTCACCACTCCTGCCTCCCTGTCTTACGCTAATGGTTTTGAGTATCTGTGCCAGGATTAGAAATTGCATCCGTATACTTTGGCCTATAACTCTAAGGAGCCATTACATTTTACTTTAAGTTAGGCATTTATTAACTATTTGTTGAAAAAAATCTCTTAAGGACACTTTTAAGTTCTGATTAACTTAAAGGGTGAGGCTGATATCGCTTGGTATTTATTCCCAGTACATCAGTGCACACACACACGCGCGCGCGCGCACGCACTCACTCACCTGAAAAAATGTTTTATTAATGCCTGGAGGGCAAATAGGCTATAGCTTCAAAGAGACACTCATAGAAGGTAATGTACCCGTACCAAATCTTATGCTAGGTTTTGTACTAGATTTCTTTTTTCTTTCTGTTTCAAAAATGTCATTCTATGCAACAGAAATCTTAAATAATCATATTAACCCAGGTCCTAGGTACCTGAATCTAGGAGAAAACATAGAGTTGATTCAAGCTTGATGGGTCGATGTGAAAATTCTGGTCATCAGAAAAACATTGATTTTTGTCATACATTATTTATTGGGTGAATTATACTTCACAAATTAACATCTGTTTTATATATCATTGTCTCGTGAGTGGGATTAATATGACATTCCAGAGACGTGCAGAAGCCCTCGGTCCAGTGACCAAATAGTGTCTGGACCTGCGGATTAGAGAATTTTTTGGATCACTGTGGCATCTACTCAGCATTCCCTGTGAAATATTGCCCCGGATCTAAACTGTTTCCTCCCGATGGGGAGCTTGCCACCTCCGTGGCGTGTCTGGCAGCGTCCGTCATCTCAGCCCTTAGAATGAGAGTCACGGAAAACCTCCCTGCTTCATCCAAATGTGTATTCCCCAAATGCAGAGGTCCCAAAGAAGGTTCGGGAAAGTCCCCGTCAAGGCACACTGTCCTGAAGGCCTGGGCTCAAAGGCCCCCATAACAGGCAGCCCATCCACATTTCCTCCTCAAACCATGCTGTACAGTGGGGGCAATTTGGAGGAAGAAAAATAGCAGTGTGATCATAGTGTCTTCTCCACTCAATCAATTATGAGCTATACGTGAGGGGGACATGTAAAATTAAATGTACCAAGCAGACCGGCTTTCCGTCACTGCTGGTAGCAGGTCGTTTTAATCAGATGGGATGCTGGCCGTGGCCTGGTAGGCACGCGTTCTTATGTTCTAGGACATCATGCACTTTTTGTACAGTGGGTTTTTATTAAGCTTGTATTTAATGTTATCTATCACAGAAGGATTAAAGCCAGGGTGGTCTGTGTTCATGAATCCGTTTCTAATAACGGCCCACAGAGCAGTTACTTGTCAGAATAAAGCTGACACTCCACAGTTCATCAGCTACTGGTTTTCTCCCCGTCTCGAAAGTTGCTGATTAAAAGAGAAAAGCGACGCCGGGCAACACTTCTATCCCCCCCTGCACCCCTGGGTGCGCACAGCAGCAGCTTGCAAAAAGGTGCTTCTCCTCGCACAGGACGTCACCGCGTGTCAGGTGCACGGGAGCGCGTGTGGCTTGGAGGAAGGGCGGCTGCAGGAGTGCGGTGGGTGTTGGCAGGGGTTCAGCCGTGAAATGGAAGCTCGCCGTGTAATAAAATCTCCTGGGAATGCACAGGATGCCTGGGCATTAGGCATGCTCCTCGTGTTTCACATAAATGCATCCTGTTCTCAGGAGCGGAGGGGCAGTGCGTTCGCACCGGCTCATTCAAATTGAATGTAGGTAAAAGGAGAGTCCCGAGCAAACAGAGCAGTCTGGCGTTTCTGAAGGCAGGAGCAAGGTCAAGCTGCTGGCTGCATTCTCTGTTGTTTATTGGGCGTTTATTTGCTCTCTTTTTGCACACTCCACGCACGTTGCAAAGAGGCAGCGCTGGGCGGACTGATGCCTGCTCGGCTCAGGCATCCAGGCGATTTTGGCCGGACTCTTCTGGGTAATAAAGTTCAAGGCTTCATACGTGGCTTCATCTGTTGTGCCCAAGCCTGGCGTGGGTAATGTTTGGCTGGAAGACAAAGCTCCTCCAGAGGGGGCAGTTTGTATTGGGTTGTTTTTTTTTTTTTCCCCCTGTCTTTTGTTCTTCTTTATCAGTGTTCCAGCTTTAAGTTTGGCACAGCGAGTGTGAGGAGAGCGAGCCTGTAAAAAGCCTTTTGCAACATGCTTTTTCCATTAGGTTTCACAGGAGCGGAGTATCACCGGCAGCAGTGGCTTGCTTGCTCTCTAGTCTTGTGCTGTGAGGAATAAAGACACTGTAGGGAGGTGAACCTGAACTTGGCCCGTTCATCCATACTGTATAGAGGGATTGCATAGAGTGGAGTCAAATGCCACTCGGGGGTGAACTACACGCATCAACTTGCGTTCCTGCTGGATATCGTAGGAAGAGCCCTTGACAGAATCCAGTAATTAAAAGGTAAAGCATGAAATGTGTGCTCCGTGTAGGAAATGTGGGCTGAGGGGGAATGCATGGGCAAAGGCGGACTTGTTTCATTTCGTTTGGAATGATACGTTCCTAGATTTTATTGCCAGCAGAGCAGAAGAAGAAGGGGAGAGATTGCAACTTGCAGTTGACTTAGGGTGTAGTATGATCCTGACGTTCCCACATGCTGCTGGACTATTCTTGTCCCCGAGCACTCAGAACTATACGGGACTTCTGTCCTTGAGACAGGGGTATTGTCGGTGGGAACCTGGGTAGAAGTAAAGTTGTCGCCATGGAAATGGAAGGGCACTCTTCGGTTCTCTTTTCTTTAAGGTGAAATCTTTGGGATTCACTTGGTTGTTTTATTTCTATTGAGTGGCTCTGTTTGTTTTTCCTAAACCTGTTAAGAAATAGCTTTCAGAGACACAGAAAGACTGGGAAACCTCACCTCTCGCTCAGGTTTGTTCCTAAAGGCGTGTGTGGTTAACGTAATCCCTTAGGGAGAGTACGGGTGGGCGGCTGAAGTTCTAAGTCAAAGCCTGTCCGTCTGCTCAGGGCAAGTTAGTATTGTTTATTGTAAATCATTCTTCCACGTGTTGGCTGTATCTTAAGACTGTGAAGTAAGCTCTGTCTCTTAGCAGTGCATGTTCAGACCAAGTTCACGGTAAGTTTTTTGACTTTGAACTTAGCTTGTGCCCATGGCCAAGCTCTTTGATCTCTTTTACAAGCTGCATGAAAAATACAGGGTTGAAATTGTAATTAAATTATGCATTGTATTTGACTCTAGGGAGCTGAAGTGCAGTCATGTGGGCATGTTTACAATGGGATTCTCTTGTGTTTAACAGACTGGTCATATATGTTGCAATTTTAAAATCAGACTGCTGTGCTCGCTTCGGCAGCACATATAATAAAATCAGACTGCTACCCTTTAGATCTTTGAGGTTTTTTTTTTTTTTTTTACCATCCCACAGAAGTGACTATCAGTTTCAATTAACACTCAGATATTTATAAACACATAATGTAATTTGTGTTATCGTATATGCATGCCCATTTTTTATACATATGTGTGTGTGTGTGTATGTATATATCATTGCTAGGAAGTCCTTTAAATATGTGTGCATGTGCATTACATGTACCTCTAAGAAGATTTTGTTCAAATGATTAGATTGGGGGAAATAGAATTGGCCAGTAGCTTAGTTAAAAGGCATGGAGGAAAGTAAAGCATTCTTGGCATATAAATATGGGGTCTGCTCAACTATTCATCTGTTGGTACGTGACTGTAGAAACAGTGCTGGTGATTATCCAGGGATTCCTTATGCTCTGCTAGGTTGTTCCTGGTTTCCATACCAGAAAGCGCACATCTCACTGGAGGATGCAAGGACAGGGAAAGGGGAAGGAGTAAGAGAAGGGGTTCAAAGTCTTTGGGGGAAATTGGTATTGGAAGCAGTATAGTAGCTTCTAGATGTGTCCATGCTAACACAGGGATCAACTCTATGGTGACATCATAGGAAAACCAATTTTGATCATTGGTAGCTGCTTCTTCCTTTGAAGCCTATGAAACTATCTTTACCACTCTTATTTTATTCATTGGCTTTCTTATTTAAGGTGTCAGATTTTTCCAGTACCTTTTTCTTGGGTTTGTAAAGGTATAAACATGAGGTTTATAGAATATTTTAGAGGAGCATGTCCATGTGAAAAGCAAAGATGTTAGAAAAGATAAGTTACTAAATTTCTGAGAAATAGTTTTGAGTAATGGCTACTGAGTTTAGAAAAGGGCACTGATGTAGGAGCCTAGGGTAGGAGAGAGCCTATCAGTTTCCCTTCAGTTGCAATTGGTATTTAAATTTTGTTATCTTAATGCCTTTAATTAGTGAATGTGGAGCTGGGTACAAGCAGGAAATCGGGACAGTCTGCTGGGCCTATATTCTAGAATATTTCAGCCAGTATAGACGAGCAGTTTTTGTTCTGTGGACTGTTTTCCTTGCACAAAAGCAAGTGTCTGATCCATTGAAGAAAGGTGTCCAAAATCTCACTGGCACCAACTCTTGTTGCACTGTTCATTTATTGGAGGGTCCATCCTGGACTTGTTGAAACAGACAAGAAGAGTTCTATGACTTTGGAAGTCAGGAATGTCTGTGCTTGGTTTCTATCCTGGAGTGATTTATCAAAGCAGTTTTGATTGTCTTATATATTTACAGACCAGCCTGTTGTGAAGAGCTCAGTGTATTGGGGACATACGCTGTTGATCAGAATGCCACAGTGAATGAGCTCATGCTATCTCTGCTCTACAGGTCAGATTATAGATGGACCAATAGGTAGAGTAATTTTCAAAGATGAATCAGAAAAACACTGACATCTAGCTTGGAAATGGTGACCCAACATGAGCTTGGTGGTTGGGTCTGGGGACCTTTTGCCTCTGTGATCATGTTATCTGACCAGCTGGCTGTCAGTGTGCACCCATGGTTCCTGAGCTCAAGAGGAACAGCTTCCATTTTGTGGCTGTAGGGTCCCACTGAGCTCTCTGAAATCTGTGATGGCCAAACGGAATGGAAGCCCTGAAGGACAGACTTGTGGGGTGGCAAAACGAACCGATGCTACCAGAGGTCTTTACAACCAATGCAGAAAGCAACAGGACATAGACAGGACATTTACCTAATGTTTAGAGTTGAAGAGAGTTGACTTCCTTGATACATGAACCAAAAAAATGACAGTCAGGAAACACATTCTTTTGGTGTTTCAGCTATTCGGCACTAAGGCAGGCCAAGTTTGTTCAAAGTTGAGTTAAAATCATTGAGTTATTAGATAAAAAATTGTTTGCATGCTCTCATGAAGTGTATTCTTTTTCTTTCCTACTCTATTAAGTGGTTATTCTAGATGCAGCTATGTCCCTGTTATCAGATAAGAAAATGATATCACGGATAAAGAAGTTATGTCTGTCCTGAATTTTTTGGTATGATTTCAGTATAGAAATAAGCACATCAGTAGTTGGTACTTGGTCTATCATTTAGATTCACAAACATGTTAAAGACAAGACAAGGACTTTACAGACCGTTACAAATAGAAACTGTCCTGCCTATGCGCAGATTGAAAAATGCACGACTGATAACGTCATCCAGTGGCGGACTAGGGCAGATGGAGGCTAGGAGAATGTTCTGCAAAACGGAGGAACTAGTAATAGGGCAGTTTGATAGAATAGCCCACCTTAACCTTGGACTAGAACCCCATAGCACTGTCCCTTGCTAGGTCCACATCCGAGAGGGGGAGGGGTGCCCCCAAATGGAGGGATGCAGCCAGAAACAATGTGAAACAACAAACAGCCTAGAAACCCTGTGAAGAGCTGACAAGTCCTGAAAAGGCTTTCCCAGCAGGAGGGGAGACCAAATGAAGGGGGAAGAACAAGGTCCAGTGGAGGTTGAAGAAACCCAAAGGATTCACACTGACCCCGGTATAGGCAGTTAGGGACAGAATCCTGAAGGCCAACAGGGAACCTGGCTCTTTGCTGCCATAGTGAGAAGGCTGTTGTGATGCAAGAGAATTTCTGAGAACAGAACATAATGGACGCCAGTGGGAGGACCTGGGTGGTTCAGTCCATTAAACATCTGCCTTCGGCTCGGGTCATGATCCCAGGGTCCTGGGATTGAGCCCCGTGTTGGGCTTCCTGCTCCCTGGGGAGCCTGCATCTCCCTCTCCCTCTGCTCCTGCTCCCCCTGCTTGTGCTCTCTCTCCTTCTGTCAAATAAAGAGATACAATCTTTAAAAATAAATAAATAAATAAATAAATAAATAAATAAATAAATAAAGGATCCTAATATGTCAGTTTTAAAAGCTCCAGGAAAAAGAAGTGCCTTGGGAAACATGAGGGAGAAATGACTGTCTTTACTGTGAACACTGGAATGGAGGCTCCATTCTGGTAGCAATGATCTATCTCGTTTACTGTTTCCTCCCTAGAGCCCAAAGCCACTAACATCATAGGAAATGTTTGTGGAATAAATGACTTGTTCTTGATTCATTTATTTATAGCCCCAGCTGGCACTTGTTCCACCTGACTGTTACCGGAGATGTTCTGTGTTCCGATCACTCTCCCAAACAAGACGGTAAACCTTTGAGGGCAGATAATTATGTTATCCTAATTTTTTAAAGGCCTCTCGTGAATAGGATAGCCCCTTACACTTGCAGCGGCACTTAATAAATAATTACAAAATTACAGAAATTACAGCAATAAAGATAGGATAGAATTGTTATCCTTAGAATTTTATGGTCAGAATCACTTAGAGCATAGCACACAGATGGAAAATTCTCTGGAAATAAAAGGATAGAGTTAAATCATTGTTTGTCGGGGTATCTGGGTGGCTCAGTCATCCAGCTTTTGATTTTGGCTCAGGTCGTGATCTCAGGTCCTGGGATCTGGCCCCTGGTTGGGCTCCCTGCTCAGTGGAGAATCAACTTGAAGATTCCCTCTCTCTCCCTCTCCGTCTGCTGCTCCCTACCCTCAAACACACTCTCTCTCTCTCTCAAATAAATAAAAAAATAAAAATGAAGAAATAAACCAGTGTTCGTCAAATAAGGGTAATTTTGCTCCTCTCTTACCAGTAGAAACTTGGAAATGTCTGGAGACAGTGTTCTTGTCCCATCTGGTGGTCGGAGGGATGTGCTGCTGGCATCTAGTGGGTAAAGACCAGGGAACGTGCAGCAGTGCACTGCACGACAGTCCAAAGAGTCAGCTGACCCCAGATGTCAATAGCACTGAAGCTGAGAAGCCCTGATTTAAACTAGAACCTTTATGATAATTCCCATGTGCGCGTGTTTGTCATTAAACGCCACTTGTGGGTGGCAGCCTGACGCATGTTTGTGCCCCCCCCCCAGTTGAGAGCACCTGGCATATATCAGCCATTTAATAAATAACAGTTAAACTGATGAATGAATGGAGAGTAATGACATCTTTAAAAAAAAAAAAAAAAGGATGCTTCACTAATATCTTTGGAACATCATTACCATTAGAAACAAGCATTTCTCATAAGGCCTCCACAGGAAGTAATCAGTAGGGTCAAGTTCAGGGTGTACAAGCAGATTTGCAGCAGCCACATTTTATGTCTCCATTTAAGACGGTCACAGTGCTCCGGGTCATGGAATATTAGCTGCGAGGGGATTAGAGGGCTCATTCATTCCAACAGTCTTAAATCCAAGTGAAGCAAGGAATTTGAAATCCAGGAATGTGAAATGACTCACTTAAGTTCTCACAGGTAAACAGCAGAAGCAAGAGAGGAATGATTTTGAGCTCTTAGTCTTGGTACATCTTCATTATGCTACAGTGTCGCCGGTATATCAGCCTGACTAAAACTTGGCACAACAAATTGCTTTTAATGATGAGATAAAGCGGCACCCCAATGCAGTATTGAATGTGAAACATAAAAATCCCATCTCTATGGCATTGTAGAATTTGACCTTATACTAATGTGCTCATTATTTTCATTATTAATACAGAGCTTAAAATAATGGAGTGTTAGGGCTCAAGAAAATGTTGTAAATCTCCTGCATTCTGGAGAGGAGTACGTTTGGGAGGTACAGGTGTCAGGAGCTTTATCCAGAGTCCCAGAAAGGGGCATTGGGGCTCTCCTTTCTGTGCTCTTCACTGTACGAGACTTTCCTAAAGGAAATATTATTTGCAGAGGCTATTACACGAAAGCAGGGTTATGTGGTCAGATAAATTTAGAAAATGCAACGGTAAACAAACAGAAGCAGGTATGTGTGTAGAAGGATGCCTCCTAGGTTTTCCTCTCTGGTCTACTTCTCCAAGAGCGTCCTTCAGTACGTGGCTCCTGTCCTGCTCACCAAGTGGGAGATCATTTATATTACCCTATCAGTGGTCCTCTGAATACAGCTTGAAAAATACTGTGCTACCTCAGCTCTCTATATAATTGACAGAAATGTGTCGGGACAGCTTATGGTTCAGAGGGATTTTTTTAAAAAAGATTTCATTTATTTATTTGACAGAGAGAGACCACACAAGTAGGGAGATCTGGAGCGGGAGAGGGAGAAGCAGGCTCCCCCCTGAGTGGGAAGCTCGATGTGGGGCTCGATCCCAGGACCTTGGGATCATGACCTGAGCCGAAGGCAGACACTTAACCAACTGAGCCACCTAGTTACCCCCAGAGGAACTTTCTGGTAGACTTAGAGTGGCCCATGTTTGCTCCCCTGCTCCCCATTCCTTGTATCTTTTTGAAAAACCAGCCAAAGTATGTTGCCTTGGTATATTCAGTTTCTCACAGTAGGTTTCCCAGTTCCAAGCCAAGGTTTAAGAGAGTCGTTTGTGAGCCCAGTCTCAGAGAAATCAGTATGTACTGAAGCCGTGTCATGCAGGAAGACCCTGGGTTGGACATGAGACCATGTTGCCTTGGCAAGTCAGTTGTCATTTAGTTGGTTATCGATGATTTTGAAGACAATCACATGGGGAGTTTGAATGTGTTGAGGGGAGACAGTAGGCCTAGTATTTTTTATATTTTCTATTTTGTGTTGGGATAATTAGTATAAGCCTATATTTTACACGAGTGTTACAAGGTTAATATTTAAATCGACTTGTATTTACAATAACATCACACAAACTCAGCCCTGTACGTAGCGCATTTTATATATAGTGAATTTTATATTTTATATAGTGAATTGGAGCTCATCAGAAAGGGCGTGTTGCACAGAAATGTTTACCATAAGAGCCTTTGGTGAATTTACCGAAAGGAAAATAGCATGGATTCAAGAACAGTGATAAAGAAGAGTCCTAGAGCTTCTAAGAATCATCTAGATTGGCATGGAGCTAAATGATAGATAAAAATCTGCACCTGATCCTACCCGAAGAGTAGTTCAAAGAAAATGAGGTAGTATTGTTTCCAAAAGCTGTCCAAGGAAGCTTAAAATATTACCTTGTGTTCCTCTCAAATTTCCTTTTAATGGTAACCCAAGGCCTTTAGAACTATCCTATTGGCAGTATTTGCAGACATGTAGCAAGTTTATAGGCATGCAGAATAAGGACCCTTTGCTTTCATGTGAGTTTGGAGTTGGCTCCCCTCTTGCTTTTCGTCACTGAACTTGAGGACATTCAAGTTCACCATGATCCAAACCTTGTTAGTTGGGGGATCACATGAGGAGCATGAGTATCTGTCTTCTGACTGGAAACAGATCCTAGCTCTTCATAGGGAAATTACGTTTTCCGCATTCGATCTCCTCACATCTGGATGGATCTCAGTGCAGCCAAAATTTCCACCCCATGACGTAGTGTAAGCAACAGGCCATTTCCATGGCAAATTCTGTGAGGGGGGACACGTGGGAAGGTTGGCACCCAAATATAGACTTAACGGTTGATGCCATGAGGGAGCGCAGGGAAATCTGTGAGCGCCCAAGGACAAAGATGCGTGGATAGATTGATGTGGGGGGGCGGGGACTTTTTCTGATTTTCACGTCTCAGCCTTGAGTTTGCTAAATGGGCTCCTCAGATCATTCTGGGGTCTCCACAGCCCTCTCCGAGCATGTGCATCATGGCTGACTGCTCATTCACTAGGTACAGACTTTACCCATTTTGTAGGCTTTGAGGAAAGAAAGGAAAAGAACCCAAGTGAATCCTCTGCTTCTAGTGGCCAACTCATGGTGTCTGCATAGAAATGCCTCGGGCGCTGCTCTCTGTTTGTCCCAGGCTGAGCGGAGGTGCTAGTGAGGAACTGAGGCAGAGCTCAGGGGACAAGAGTTGTTGTTTCAGCAAGAGGAGTGAATGGTGATGGAGGTTAAGAGATGAAAGGGCAGAGAACTCACTATTGAAAATGGAATTTTACTAAAGAGCTACGGCTGTTCTTGGGGGGTGGGGGTGGGGCACAGCCTCCTCCTTAAGAATCATTATGGGAAGTTTGTGTTTTTGTGCTAATTATTCATATCGGGAGACAAACATTTGGTTAACATTTTGCAGTTATACCAGAAAGGAATCAAAACATGCAATTATTGGCAAACAAGACAGAAAGCAAAGATTCTTTGCTTTTGTTGTTGGCTATTTTTCTCTGCTGTATTTTGTTTTAAGTATGTGTTCATTTTGAGTATGTGTTTATGGACTTGCACCATTCCAGGAACTACCAGGTTAAGAATATCGTAAAACAATAGGGAAGCCATCCATTGTTTGTGTCCATGTGAGACGAATGTCTAATGATGCGAGCAAGCATTTTACTCAGAAAATTTGCAATGAAAGCGTGAAAAATATTTTTCACTGTTTTGGAGCCAACAAACATTCCCCTGGGACACAGGGACATTAAACTTGGGTTAACACCATTTCTGGCAAACCTGGTGATTAAAGACTGTTCATTTCTATTTTACGACATTAAATCTCTAAGCCCCTAGGAATCGCTAAGGCAGATTAAATAATGTGAAAGCAGCCGGCTGAAGGAGGCACAATGGAACACAAGGCTTATTGATTATAAAGTGAAATGAATCTCACTCAGAGACAGGAAGATTGCGGAAGGAAACTTATGTCTATGAAGACACCTTTTTAATAACATGTCATGATTGAAGAGAGAACTTTAAATCAGGTAAATAAGAAAAACATAATTAAAGTGAATTAATCATGCATCAACATCTTGTTGGAAATCTCTCTTGTTTATGGGATTTAATGAAAATTATATTAATAGTCTTACTCTTCCTAATTTGATGTACTTGTATCACTTCAGGAACCTTTGTGTTTTTATTTTTAATAAAACCAGTGTGTGAGCACCAAAGGAGTAGAATGGTTTGACAGAAAACAAATCGTGAGACCATCTGGAACTTTTTGCCCCTTCTTTCTCCTTCCCTTCCTCTCATACAGTTGGTCGGTCGGGCTCGGTTGTGGTCTTCATTGGGCTGAAAGCCAGTGTCCGCGTCCAACTGTGGTGTCACGATCTACTGATCACCTCAGTTGTCACTGTGACGATTCTTTCATTGCTAGCTTTACATTACTTCTGGAGTATCGGGCCCCCTTGCCCTCTATCAGATAGTGGTTTAGTTCAACAATGAAATCAGTATAGAGCGATGCAATGAACCAGCTACTGTCATAGGGATGTAGTGTTTGAGTGAAGAAAGCCAGATCAAAATTTGTACTCTGTACGATTCCATTGAGACGATGGATAAAAACACGTTCAGCTAATGTACAGTGATAGAAGTCACACAAGGGGTTAGCGCTAGGTGCCAGGTGGATCACGGCTAGGTTTGGATAGGACACAGACATCTGGGTGCTGAACTGTATCTTGGCATGGGTGTTGGCTGTGTGGGTACATACATATGGACAAACTCAGCTATACGCTTAAGGTTTATCTATTGTGAGGCGCCTGGGTGGCTCAGTTGTTAGGTGTCAGCCTTCGGCTCAGGTCATGATTCTGGGGGTCCTGGGATCGAGCCCCGCGTCGGGCTCCCAGCTCAGCAGGGACCCAGCTTCTCCCCTCTCCCACTCCCCCTGCTTGTGCTCCCTCTCTCACTGTGTCTCTATCAAGTAAATGAATAAAATCTTAACAAAAAAAGATTTATGTATTGTATATGTTAGACTTCAGTGACAAAATGTATAACTCATCACATATTTGATCCTGAGATGCATTCTTGTGAATGTACAGAAGACTTTGCTTTTTAAGGAAGAGAAGTTCTGAACTGTGACCAGAGTATTATTTTGTATAATTAGTAATGTTAGCAGAGACTCTCCATCAAACTTCCCATATGTTTCCTCATCTCCCATTTCCCATTCCCATTTTATATATTGCCTCCAGGAATGTTCGCTGTTGGCTGTCAGGTAGCTCCCAAGCAGGACTGTGCCAAGTTTTAACCCCAGATTTAATTCACTTCAGGTCTACTGGAGGAGATACTGAAATTGTGACTGTGTTAGAAAGCAATCTGAAAATGGTCTCATAAACTATTAGCTTTGATTGTTGTCATTTCTAGTCGTTCTAGAATATTCCCCCATGCAGCTAACTTAAGTACCAGGCTTTGATATTATACATTAGTTTTGTGAAGGAGGAATAACGTGTTGTAGGAATCAAAGGTAGCTTACCAAAACCCGGAGCCACTGCTGTTTAAGTTTGTTTTGGTCCAAGGATTCAATCTGTCATTCACATGCAAGGGAGAGTATAAATTGTGTGTGTTTAAAAATTAACGAGAAAGGAAAACTCAATGAAATAGAAATAAAATTGTTTGTAAATAATAAACAGGTGAAGTTTTTCTCTTTACTTGAGTCATGGCCACTTTTTACCTTTGTGGAGTTTTCTCGAAAGCTCCAGTTTATACCACATCTTTGAGGGATGGTTACTTTGTCAATTCTTTCCCTCTAATGAAAGTGCAGATTTTTGCACAGTGTTTAATCTGCATTACTTGTGCTCTCCAGGATGTTTGGTATTCCTAGATAATGCAACAAAGGAGCACAGCTTCACTTTCAGATTCCCTTTGTCTTTACCCCTAAAATGTCAGAATTGTTCAATGGGACTGGGTCCTTAGCGATCACCTTTGGGACCCTCGAGGTCAGTGGCCTCTGAAATGGCTGGGAATAGGTGTTCCCACGAGTTCAGTAGGGGTTTTTTGTTTGTTTGTTTGTTTGTTTGTTTTTTGGCTGTGTTGCTCAGTGATGATGAAGGGAAGTCTCAAATGAATTACTTACGATGTTTCTCACAAGTTATGTGGACTTCCGGAATTTCTTGGGTCTTTCTTTCTTTCGGAAATGGTCTCCTGTTTGCTTTCCTCTGATAGATATCTGATATCACCCTAAGGGCTCAAGAGATCCTTTAAAAATGTCATCAAGAGCATGTGGATGGAAATCAAATGTAAATTCATTCCTCCTTTTGTCTCAGCAAGTTCACTGTGTATCAGAATCTCTGAGGTTTCTGGAAAGGCATGGAAAAAATTAGTGGTCCTTGACAGAGTCGGCCTCGTGGAGCACAAGGCCTGTAAGAGATGCTCCTTTGAATTCCCTTACCTTAGAGAGTGAGACCATCTGAAACTCGGAGTCATAAACATCTCACAGACTGCTTCTTTAGAGAAATGTTTTGAATTTTTTTAATAAGTAAAATTCCTTAAAGACAATGATAATCCTTACTGCGCAGCCACTGGTTATCCCCCTCCCCACCTCCCACCCTTATTTACATGATTAAAATTGGGAAGGGGAGAGCAGAATAATACAAATCAGACTATTGACATTTCGAGTCTTTAGTTTGTCAAGAAGGAGACAGAGAGCTTCTCCAGGGGCGACAGTTTGAACAGAAGTTATTGCTACCTGCACACATGTATGAATAATGAATCCCCAGCATGGTGCGCTGCCCTTGGAGAACTCGCCGTGCTTCTGTGATGGCTGGAAGCAAATTAGGCAAGCTGCATTTCTGGTTGTCCTCTCGATTTGCTCCTGCTCCCTGGGTCTCCCGTCTCAGTGCCGGGGGCTCATCCCATCACGGCATCGGAGAGCCAGAGCACCTGGTAGCAATCAGCCCTTTTCTGGCCCTCATTTTGGAAATGAGGAAGTGACAGTACAGTGAAGGAATGGAGCTTACTAGAGGCCAGAGAGCTGACTCTGAAGCCGGGATTCTCAGAATCCTGACTCCTGCCCCAGGGCTCTGTCCTCGCTGGAGTAACCTTACCACAGGGTAAAATGCTGAAAATGCTGTTGCTTGAGGCTCCTGAAGGAGGTGTGGAGAGCATCTGGGTAGAGTAGGACCATAGGGCCCCACCCGTGATAGGACTGCACCTTGAGGCTGGGCGCTTACTGAGTACTTGCTTCTGCTACCTCCATATCAGCCCAACAGAAATGCCAGCCTCTGCTAAGTAGGGCCTTACAGGGGTCTTAGCCTACCTTGTCCAACACAGCTTCCTGCAATGGTAAAAATCTATGATCATGGCCATATGTGGCCACTCCGTGCTTGAAATCAAGAGTTTAGAACTACATTTTCTATTTAATTTAATTTTAATTAATCTAAAAATAAAGAGCCACATGTGCCTATGAGCTGGAGTCTTGGACACAAACTCTTCCTGCCTTTGTCTATCATTTTCCAAATGAGATCAAAGTGACTCCATTACTATCCTTTTCCTCCCTGTATCCTGGAGATAAAAGTGTATCTTCTATTTTATTTTATTTATCTTATTTTATTTTTCAAGATTTTATTTGTTTATCAGAGAGGGAGAGAGAGTCACAAGCCGACCCTCCACCGAGCGCAGAGCCCCATGCGAGGATTGATCTGATGACCCCGAGATCATGACCTGAGCCAAAATCAAGAGTTGGATGCCTAACCAGTTGAGTCACTCGAGCGCCCCACAAAGCATGCCATTTTAAAATATGTCTGCATTCATTAAGACATCATTTTCTATCTATCCACTTTTGAAAGGTTGATAGAGAAGATGTGAACTCTTTACATCAGTGGTCTGGCTGACAGGGAATGCAAATTCAGTTTTTAAGTTTTGGCACTTTCTTTTCTGTCTATGATTCTTGCCTCAATATCCCTAGTTCTTAAGAAATAGAGGATGACTTGTAAAGTTGCCAGATTTATGTAATAAATAATAATTAATGTTTCTATATTATATAGATAATAATAGGCGATAGTTTACATGTTTATCTGAGATTCAGTTCTAATTGAGTATTTTGTATTTTCCTGGTAAACTTATTATTGGGCATTCTTAAAGCATTTTTTCTGTGTTTTTATTTCTTTTTTAAAATTTTTAATTATTTTTTAAAATTTCTTTTCAGTGTTCCAGAATTCATTGTGCATTGTTTATGCACCACACCCAGTGCTCCATGCAATATGTGCCCTCCACAATACCCACCATGAGGCTCACCCAAACCCTCACCCCCTCCCCTCCAAAACTCTCAGTCCATTTCTCAGAGTCCACAGTCTCTCATGGTTCGCCTCCCCCTCCGATTTCTCCCAACTCCCTTCTCTCCATCTCCCCATGTCCTCTCTGTTATTCTTTATGTGCCACCAGTAAGCAAAACCATATGATAATTGACTCTCTCTGCTTGACTTATTTCACTCAGCAGAATCTCTTCCAGTCCCGTCCATGTTGATACAGAAGTTCGGGATTCATCCTTTCTGATGGAGGCATCATACTCCATAGTGAATATGGACCACATCTTCCTTATCCATTCGTCCGTTGAAGGGCATCTTGGTTCTTTCCACAGTTTGGCGACCGTGGCCATTGCTGCTATGAACATTGGGGTACAGATGGCCCTTCTTTTTACTACATCTATATCTTTGGGGTAAATACCCAGTAGGGCAATTGCAGAGAAGCTCTATTTTTAGTTTCTGAAGGAATCTCTACACTGTTTTCCAGAGTGGCTGCACCAACTTGCATGTGTTTTTATTTCTTTCTGTTTCTTCAAGGAGAAAGGAATAAGTTGGAAAAAAATTCTTACGTAAATTTCCATTATCTTTTTTCCCCTTCATTTGTAGTTCCTTACTAGAGGAGCTCCTGGGTGGCTCAGTACATTAAGCTTCTGACTTTTGGTTTCTGCTCTGGTCCTATCTCTTGGACCCTCAGATGGAGCCCTGCCTCAGGCTCCTGTGCTGAGCAGGGAGTCTGCTGGAAGATTCTTTCTCTCTGCCCCTCCCTCTACGCCTTGGCTAAGTCTCTCTCATTCTCTCTCTCTCTCTCTCAAATAAATGAATGAATCTTTAAGAATAAATTAAAAAATGAATAATTCCCTAATAGGATTTCCTTATATACAGAGGTAATTTTTTAAAAAGACACATGATTAATCTAAATTAAGATTGGCTTGGCCTATCTCTTACTTGTCTGTAAGAGAATTAAGTAGGTATTGAAATGAAGTGTGAATTCTAAGGAGTCATTGTATTTCATTAATATCCATTCTAAATTGTTTACATGTTTACAGGTCTCATTTTGAAAAGAGCCAAACTACTGATCACTTCTTTTTTTAAAGCAAGAGCATTCTTTGTTTTGTTGATATTTTTTGAACCAATATACTGAGTTTTCATGAAAATTACTGAAGATTACCTTGCTTTTGAGTAATGTCTGTCTCCAAGAAGGTTAAGAATTTGCACGTAATTTTTCTCAAGTAATGCAGCTGGCAGGATAGCATTTTCACCCCTGAGGGAGTAGAAGGTAATGAAATATTTTAGTACAGCTCTACCAGACACATTTTGAAACACCAGAGCTTTTAAAGAAAATCTTAGCTGCTTGACAACCTATGAAAAATAAGCATCTGTGTCCATTGTGTAAACTTTATGTGAAATCACGTTTTGTGTGTGATAATAAGAACAGGCGATATTGTTGACATCCACATGGAAGTGTCATGACTTATTCATTTTGCTGCCATTGAGTGATGGTTGTCAAAACGAAAAGAAAAACCGTTGAAGGAGGACAGAATCATGGTGGACTCCTCGAACTTAGTGCTGAGAAAGAACCACACGTCTCCGCGCTGAAGCTAAGAGATGGTGGAATGAGGAAATTTTAAAATAAGTATGGGGGCGCCTGGGTGGCTCAGTGGGTTAAGCCTCTGCCTTCGGCTCAGGTCATGACTTCAGGGTCCTGGGATCGAGCCCCGCATCGGGCTCTCTGCTGAGTGGGGAGCCTGCTTCCTCCTCTCTCTCTGCCTGCCTCTCTGCCTACTTGTGATCTCTCTCTGTGTCAAATAAATAAATAAAATCTTTAAAAAAATTTTTTTTAAAATAAAATAAATATGTAGGATGGTGAAAGAGAATCGTGGTTCCTTTTCAAGGCCAACGACAAATGGAATTTGTTTTTACCTTTACTCTGTTACCAGTTTCTTCTTTCTGGCACTTGTCATTTCTCATTTAGGGATTGCTTTATTTGCATTTTCCTTCCTTCCTTCTTTTCTTTTTCTTTCTTTCCTTCCTAAGATTAATTTATTAATATTATTTTTTTTTAGAGAGCTAGAGAATAAACAAACACATTGTTGGGGCAGTGGCTTAGGGAAAGGACCCCAAGCAGAGCCCCAAATGAGCGTGGAGTTCCTTGCAAGACTCCCAACTCTGGACCCTTGAGATCATGACCGGAGCCAAAAATGCTTAACCAACGGAGCCACCCAGGCACCCCTGTAGTTGTATTTTATTTTATTTTAAGATCTTATTATTTGACAGAGAGAGAGAGACAGTGAGAGGGGGAACACAGCAGGGGGAGCAAGAGAGGGAGAAGCAGATGTCCCACTGAGCAGGGAGCCCGACGCAGGGCTCCATCCCAGGACCCTGGGAACATGACCTGAGCCGAAGGCAGATGCTTAACAACTGAGCCACCCAGGCGCCCCTGTAGTTATATTTTAAAACAAAATAAAAATTATCCTTCGCGTAAATGGTTTCAAATGGTATCAGTTGTACCTGGGCCACCAATTGAAAAATTCTCCTGTGGGCAACTAATGGGAGTCCGCGGTTATGTTCTCTCCCCCTGCCTCCCTCCACGCCTCCCTCCCCCCCTCCTTTTATCCTCCCTCCCTTCCTTCCTTCCTTCCTTTGCTTTGGTAGGAAAATGTCATTGGTTGGGTTGCTAATGCAGAACATGGAACCGCCGTGCAAACTTGCAGTAGATTCTCTTTTTAATCCCCATGTTTGGATTTCCTTGTGATCTGACTCAAAATGCTCATCCGTGGAATACGCACACTGCAGAATACTTCGTTATGACGATTTCGGCGGGCTGTTGCACTCAGGCGTTGCATCATTTTTGCACACCATGTGGTGCAGATGAATGAGATTTTCGTGCATGTCCCGTGCTTCCAGCATATTCTTGGTGGGCAGTTCCTGGGTTCAGAGAAGCCTGGGTCCAGCTTGTCTCATTTGAAGCATGAAATTCCCTAGTTATTTGGTCGTGTTGACAAATTTAACTAACAGACATCTGTTGGTGTAGGTGTTGGGCACTGACCAATAGCAATTATAGCTCTGTACCTTTCCTGTGAGGCACCAGGCAGACTTAGTTAAGCTCTGTTGACAGGCACACTGGTTGATTAATTAGTTCCTTGTGGCTTCCCTGGAAAACTAGGTGGTCGTGGAATGGAAGTTAATTAGGCCTACAAGCAAACCTTTTCTTAGGGCCAGTTTGACTTGGAGAATTAAAAGGAGTTCCCTTGAGGATATAAAAGTCATCAAATTGACCCCTCTCTTATTTGGGTTTCTTCCCACAAAGATTATGATATGCCCTATATTTTAATTTACAAACTAACAAGTTTTCATAAAAGCAACTTGTAAATTTGTTTCCAGTTCCTCCTCTAATAAGGATGAATATATTACATCTTCAAAATTTTTATATGGATGTTATTAATAGGTGGTTCATTCATATTACCTGGAAAATATCAAAGTTATTTCTATCTACGGTTCCCTAATGTATTTTCCCTTGAAACCTTATTTGGGGCTCTGGAGACCTTTCTTTAACTCGGTTGTCATTTTGAGTGTATATTTTACTGAATGTCTATATACAGTTTAATAGTGCTTTCAACTGGGCTGAGTGATTACTGTTTTGGAAAGAATGTGTAACCTTACAGATTAGAGAAAGGTGAAAGATTTCAGAGCTCCCCGAAGGTAAACAGTTTTTCAGTTTTAGTTTATACCACCTTTTTGTTGTTGTTGTTGTTGTTGCAATTTTCATCTATTAGAACATATTCAGTTTTAGTCTCATAGTATGATACCCTTTAAAAAAAAAGATTTTATTTGTTTATTCGATAGAGAATGAGGGAGATGAGTTAGAGAGCACAAGCAGGGGAGAGGAGCCGAAGGAGAGGGAGAAGCAGGCTCCCTGTGGAGCAGGGAGCTGGATTCTGGACTCGATCCCAGGACCATGAGATCAGGACCTGAGCAGAAGGCAGATGCTTAACCAACTGAGCCCCCCTGGTGCCCCCATAGTATGACGTCCTACTATGTAAGGAGTACAAGGGAATGCAAGCTTTTTGGATGGTTCATGGCAGTTTCTGCTATGACTTAGGATAATGTGGGTGGCTGTGATACTCATCATCCAGTCCTAAAATCATAGAAATCTTGGTCTCAACAAATACAACAAAGCCCAGTCGGTGTCAGGGCCTGGTGGGGAGTAAATCTTCTCCTGATTTGGTCATTCAACCACCAAAGCTGGGGGCAGCTTTGCTCTTCCAAACCTGGCGTTTCTGGGGTTGACTTGGACCTTGATCGTCAGCAGACAGGTGTGGAAAGAGAAAGCATGGACATTTGCCTATTTTAATGGGCAGGTGTGGAAGGGACTGACCTGATTGTACCCACATTCCATTGCCCAGTGTGTGGTTCCAGCTCTTTCTTAAAAATAAAAGAGGCCGGAAAACATTGTCCCTGGGGGGATCGATCTCAGCAATGTTCATGGTGTGGAAGGGCCCTGGAGAATGGGTAGACAGCTAGCCATCTTTCACGTAAATCGTTTATGAGAAACCCTATTTATGATAGTAAAAACTGGCATGTGATTTTCCCTGATGTCTGGTTGATAACTTCCTAATGCTTAGTGTATTCTGGTTTAGCCATATCATCTCTACTCTCCACATGTCTTCTTAGGAACTGCTGTTAGGTTGTAGTGGCATGCAGACATGTATGGCTGGTGGACTCAGGAACCCTATGAAATATAAGTACTTACTATTATCCTTCGGGAAAATTGGTGCCCATTAAAGAAGTCACAACAATATAGAAATGCAGAGAGAGAAGGAGTGAGGAGAACATAGAGCTACAAGTCTGATTGTCTGAGTGTTTGTCATTGGTACACTTCTTGCCTCGCATCTGTCCTGGTTTGGAGATTTTTTAAAGAAAACTTTATTTACCCTGAAACCATAATTACAATTTTATGTCGTACATGTGTACACGTGTGTTTGCAAGTGCCTCTCTTCATGTGACTGTGTAAGCAGTTTCTGTGCTTCCACTCCTAAAATCAACTTCTAAGAGGTTTTTTTTGTTACCCACCTCCTTACCAACATTGTGTTTTGCATCTTTATTAATTTGAAAAGAAAATCGTCTCATTGTGATTCATTTCTCTTTTACTAGCAGTTGAATCCTTTGGTGATTCAAAGGGGCAGAGGGAGCCTGATGCGGGACGTGATCCCAGGACCCAAAGATCATGTCCTGAACTGAAAGTGGTCTCTTAACCTACTGAGCCATCCAGGCACCCCTGTTTTTTTTTTTTTTTGCTTCCTAAGTCATTTTCAATGTGTCTTATGAATATGCTCATAAATTACACAAGAGTTACTTCCCAGGAGGTGAGGAACCCAGCCCAGCGCTGGCTGTGTTGAGTTCTGGGGCCCATATCCATGAAATGTGTTGAGCAGAACAGCCCTAGGATGCATTCCCATGACCTGTCTCCCCAACCAAACCTTGATTTTCAGAGAAAAAGATGGTCTCTTGGTCTCTTACTCTTCACACAACCAAACTCACTGTCCTCAAGATAGAGTAGAATCTGAGTGAGTATTCTAGGACCCCAGACTTGGGTAACAGCTCTCTAACCTGGGTCAGCAGGAGTGAAGGATTTCCTGTATTTTTCAGAATTTTTTTATTCCAAAACCCCCACAAATTTATAAACAAAATTACATCTCTTGTAAGTAGCATTATGTGTGTGGCATACATTTTGGAAAACACACACTGTGTGATAACAATGGGCAGGAGTATATGGGTGGTGTTTAAGCAGTGTAAGTGACAGAGGAAGATTACATGTGGAGATTAAGTGAGCAGGTTCAATTGATTTCCAATGACAATAAAAGAATACATTCCAGAGTTTCAAGCCATACAGTTTTGGAAAATGAATCAAGAAGTCCTGTTTTTTGTTGAAACCAAAGATATGAAATAGAACATGACTCAGTAAGGGAGGTGATAGTTTTGGTTTTTTACATACCTACATTTTCCGGCCATGTTTGTTAGGCTGTGACTTCAGTGGTCGTAGGCAAGCTCCTCCCCTTGGCTTCCAGAGGAAAGGGTGACCCCTATACCTGGCTCTAGGGGTTAGCAGCAGTGATCCTGACTAGCTTCTCTATACGGCGTGGTTCTAAGTCCTTGGCTGGGAGAGTCCCATGTTATAGTAATAACTTCCATTATTTTTGTTCTTTTTGTTCTTCCTGGCTGGACAATATTATTCCTCCAACCTGGGACATCCTTCTGTTTGGAGGATGTGGTGACCATGATAATTTCAGGGCTACAAGGTCATGTTAGTCTGTCCTAAATTGTGATTTTCATTTTATTTAACAATTTTATGCATTTATTTAGAGAGAGAAAGCACAGAGGAAGAGATGGAGAGCGAATCTCAAGCAGAGTCTGGGCTGAGCAGGGAGCCTGGAAGTGGGGCTGGATCCCAGGATCCCAAGATCATGACCTGAGCTGAAATCAAGAGGCAGATGTCTAACTGAGCCACCCAGGTGCCCCTGATCACCATTGTTTTGTTTTGTTTTGTTTTTGTTTGTTTTTTTTTCACCATTGTTCTTAAAGGGAGAGGAGGTCCAACATGCTCATTCACTTTATAAGGAATTACCAAGGAGGAAGGAACAGTATGACAAAATAAGGGGAAACAGAACTCATCCCCACAAATGAGTTTGGCTTATTTGCAGTAACTCCTTTGCAAGGAAATCTGAAGCTATCTCTTTGGCTGAAATTATTTTACATGTGACAACAGTGATACTGTTTTCGTCTTTTGTGCCCTGATTGTCCTGTGTATTAAAGTACTTTCTTTGGTGATTTCGAACATATCTGTGGACCTGCCTCAACATCGTATCAGGACTCAGGTGCACAAGGCATTCCAGTGAGCCACAAAGGCTCTGTCTTTCCTTGGCCTCTCAGCCTGGTGTAGCTGCTAGTTGAGGGGAGTCTCCAGAGTTCTGCGCCTGCCATCACTTGAGTGCTCATGAAACGATGTTGCACTGCCCTCTAGGCAGCAGGGTCCCTGAGGAAGGTTCCAGTCTACCTGCTTCACTGGTGCATGTTTGGGGCACTCAGGAGTTTCTATCTCATCGGTGACATATATGTAAGTAAGGCATGCTCTTGGGTGTAGAGATGGAGATAGAGTTGTAGATATTTGATATAGAGGTTTTTTTAATTTTAATTTTAATTTTTAAAAAAGATTTTAGTTAATTATTTGTCAGAGAGAGAGAGAGGGAAAGGGAGAGAGCACAAGCAGGGGGAGCGGCAGCCAGAGGGAGAGGGAGAAGCAGGCTCCCCACTGAACGTGGAGCCTGATGTGGGACTTGATCCCAGGCCCCTGAGATCATGACCTGAGCTGAAGGCAGTGGCTTCACCGACTGAGCCCCCCAGGTGCCCCTAGATTGTTTTTAAATAACAGCATCTTATGAGTTCCTCAAGGCCCCTAAATATCAATACAGTGTGGACACTGAAGCTTTCTCCCAAATATTTATGCCGTAACAGTCCACTTCAGTTTTTATTTGTTCTGGAACCTAAGCTTTTGTGGATATTCCTTAGGTATGATAATGTTGGCTCGTATTGGTTTCTTAAATCTGTATTTTTTGGCAAAATAGCCTTAGAAGGAAATCAATGCTGCTATTTATTTGCTCATGCTTCTAATTCCTTACATGGGGAATTTGACAGAGGTGTTCTGCCCAGAGTACATTTATTAATAAACCCCTTTTCTTGAGTGTATAGCAATGTTCTGCCCCCATACTGAGGTGAAATTAAGTCCATGTAAAATAATTAGTAGCATTAACCTTCCGTGAGGTTTTTAGAAAGTACGTTTAACCATCTGCTTCTTCATATTTGTCATATTTAATTCACCGCGATAGCTTTTTGATTAGAAAATGGGCAAACATCGTATCCTTTTGGGAAATCTGCTGAAAGCAGAGAGGAAACGCCAGCTGACAGAGTGCAAAGCATAAAATCATTGGAGGAGTATTCGTTCTAATGGTCCCCTACCTTGGATGTCACTACATGTTTGAATGCAGCAAGCTCCATGACCTATGCGTATCAAGTTCATTTGGTGTAAAGGCGAGTGACATTAATCATTGTCATTTCACAACTATAAAGTGTGATTTTGTGGGCATTACTTTTCTGCTTGTTCTACTCCTATCTTGGTATTATTAGTGTCCTTTTCCACCTTGGATGCATGCAAAACCACCACTCTAATTTATATAACTTTTATACCTTTTCAGTTTGATTTCCAGTTTGGTTTGCAAATAAGCTGTGGCCAAATGTCATGATTACCAAAGCGTTTCATCATTTTGAAGTATAGTTTGTTTTATTACTGTTCCTGTTTTGATAGTTTAAGGGCAGGAAAGATTTTGTGATAACCCTCATGTTAAGAGAATATTTGGAAGTTATGTTCTAACCTAGAATGAAAAGGACACAGAATCCTGAAGCTAAAAATCTCCTAATTCCCATTTTAGTAAGTCTCATAGAAAGGATTAATTCTCATGTTTTGTTAGAACATAATTAAATTGCATAGCCCTCAGCATAAGCTAGATCTTCACGGAAGAAAATCTGTCTTTAATGGGAAATCTAATGTTCCTGTTACATGTCCATTTAATTTTTTAGTAGAAAAATGGACAACTTAAACATAGTTGAAATCAATTACAACCTTCAGTTTTGGTCAGTTTCGAACAGCAAATTAATTTCACACTCCTCTCTCTTTTCTCCCTCTCTCTTCCATTTTTTCCTCTCTGGAAAATATTATTCTCCATCTATACAAATAGAAATGTTCATGGGAATGTTGGCCTATTTCAGCAGCTCATGGCAGGCTGAGTGACATTCTGAGGACACTTGCCTCTAAGAGTTTTTGGCTTATGTTAATCCTCATTTCAGGTCTTTCTTATGTTCCAGATTTCCCTTGTTATTCTTATCCCCCAACACCCTCCCTGTCTCTGGAGGACCAAATGTGCTAGAGATAAATGTGGAAATAAGTAAAGAGGAGTAAATATCTAACATAAGTTGGATGTGTTAGTTAATTTGGCACAGATGATAATTAAGGAATATTGGTTTTATACAGTTAATTGGCCTTTAGAAATATGATCATATGGATATTTCTTAGATATAATAAGGATTTATGTGATACTGTAAGAGATCTGAAGTCTCCTGTTTCCAATAGTTACAGATTCATTCATTCCACAAATAGTTTATTTGCAAATTAGTGCAAAGTATTGCTAATTTATTCATGTACAAAGTAATGTACTGGGTGCCTTGGGAGAGCAAAGATAGTCAGAGCTGTTGTCATCTCCTGCAGAGAAGATGAGGAACAAGTGTAGAGGTGAGCACAGGTGCAGTTTTTTCCAGAAAGTCAAGTCACGCTCTGGGTAGGCATGGTCCTAGAGGATGAGAATGAGGCCATCTTGGGCCATCGTGGGTTGGTGGCCATAACTGCTTGTGTGCTCTGAGGTGAAACCCATGGCACCTTGGCCTGTCTTAGGGAAGTGAGAGCCTTGATTCTCAAGGTTGTCAAGAAGAAGAAGAAGCAAAGGTAAAAGAGGAGGAAGACCCTAGTTCTTCTAAATGCAACCAGTATTTTGACATTGTCATGCCTACTTTTGGTGAGATGGACCTGGTACCACCTCTCACATCCTTTGTAATCCAGGCTTTCTCCATTAAAGCCAGTTAGTACTCTCCAGCCCCTACTGCTTCCCATCCTATTTAAGGCAGAGTAGTCAGGAACAGTATTCTGTGTGAATGTGGCTTCTTGGATTACATGTGACTCGTGAGATCTGAGGGAAGAAATGTTCCGGGAAGAGGGAAGAGAAATCTAATGACTTTGAGTGAGAATAAAGCTTCGGGTATTCCAGAAAGAAAACTAATTGCTTGTAAGATGAAGAGACTTTCCCTGCCTCAGTAAATTTCATCATTGCGGACACTCCCGTGAAATGCCACAGTGATCCCTGCTTCCTCTGCCCCCCTCACTAATCTCTCCACATCCCACGTGTTGTCTTGATTCAGGAATTTGCCCCTTTTGTTTGCTCCCTACAATTTTTCAGGAACGTCCGCCTTCAAAACTCACCTGTGTCGCTTCACCTGGTTCTTTATCGCCCTTCTTGCTTCCACTCTTCCTCTTTTGCTATTCATTCTTTATGGAACAGCCAGAAAGTTCTTTCAAGGACATGCCTTGATCCTGTTAAGCCCCTGCTCTGAATTGCACTAGTGTCTTCCCACTGCACCAAAAATCGACTCTCAAATCCTCCTCAGGTCCCACATGGTTGTGCTAAGCTTGCCCTGCCTCCCAGTCCTTCCTACTTGGGGATCGGGCCTCTCCGCCCCCCGCTCCCCGTTTCGCACTGCTCCTACTTGCTATTCTTGGTTTTGTAACCCATCCACTTTCTTCCTGTAGAGTTCCTATATCCTGTGTCTCCTTTTACAATGTTTTATTTCCTCAGATCTTCATACTCCAGCCTCCTGAGAAAAGGCCCGAGTGTCCTGACACTCCATCTCAAGTAGCTCCCCCTTTCTACTCTTTCCACGCTATCCCGTCTCCTCGCTTTGGTTTCTAGGTGGCTTTTAGGATCTTAGACATTTGCGCTTGTTATTTTGCTTATTTATCACTCCTCCCATGTCCCCTCCACTGCTCCTAAGGGTGGAATATCCTGTGAGCCCTGCCTATCCTGGGAATCACTGTCTCCCCAGCATTTAGAACAAGACCTGAGCACTGAGGGAATTCATGTTGACTAGAGGAGCGACACAGGGCCCAGCCGCGCATGCGCACGATGGTGTCCTCACGCATGGATGCTGTCTGCTCCTTACTGGTTCTTCTTCGGCCTTCGTCTCTGGGAAATTCAATCTCCCTCCTCTTCCTGTGTTGCTATATCTTCTCTTCAGTCAGTTCATGATGTTGGCCCATTTTTTGAGTGTGTTGGCACGCTGAGTTTGATGCCCGTGCGTCAGGATGCTTTTACCAGCCTGACCTACTATTCGTGTTGTGGATGTGACCACGTGTCACCTTTCTTAGATTTTTTTTTTTAAGATTTTTCTTTATTTGTTTGAGAGAGAAAGAGAATGAGATGGGGGAGGGCCAGAGGAAGAAGCAGACTCCCCGCTGAGCAGGGAGCCTGACACGGGACTCGTGAGACTCGGGAGATCATGACCTGGGCTGAAGGCAGATGCTTAACGGACCGAGCCACCCAGGTGCTCTAGATCTTTAATTAAGAATACTTCTAATACAGAAAAAGGCCCAGAGAATGGTACGATGACACCTCAGCACCTTCCTCATCTTTTTATCACATAGATATAAGAATCATTAAGGTTTTGCTCTATCTGCGCTTGATTTGGAAGAAGGATTTTAAAAGAAATGACAGAAATCATGATTATATACTGCACATGCTTCAGCCTGTACCTTTAACAAATATATTTGCTTATGTATACAGCATAGCACACACTGCCTTCAAATCATGCAATCCCCAGATTGTATTCAGCTTTTCTCAGGTGTTTCCCAAATATGTCGCTAACTAGCATTCAGTAGTGGCCCCCATGTCTAGGTTCTCATTCATGTAGACTAACTGCCTGCCTTTTGTTTCATCATGGTGGTGGAAGAAGTCCTGTCCCGTGGCATATCTCCTTTCATGATCTGGAAAATTGCTTTGTTGTAGTTTTGTTTAACGTTTCCTCTTATCATCTATAATTTCTGTTACGGAAAATTACAAGTAAAGGTCTGAATGAAGTTCAAAGTTTGGGAAGGTTGCCATAAAGCACGTTGTTGGTATTACATCTTGTGGATGTTCCATCTGGGTGAACACAATTTGTCTTTGTTCTACTATTGGGTGCTAGGGATGAAACCTAGGTCCTTCTTTCCTCTGCTTCTTCTTAGAATCAGCCAGGAATCTGTGGGGTAAATAGACTTTTCTTCTTAAGCTATTCCTCTCTTAACATCAATCATTTAAAGCAGTGTTCAGAAGCTGTTTCAGTAATGGACCAGGTCAAAAACAATTTCAACTTTGGCATCCGGAAAGTCCTTGTTTACTATTAGGCCATGAGTGTAGCTGTAGATAATATGTAAACAAATAAAAATGGGTATATTCCAATAAAACTTTATTTACAATAGTAGGTGGCTCATAGAACTGGCTTGCATGTTCTTGTATGTTCCCTCCTTGTTTAAATATAGGTTTTCAGCCTAGGCCATTAATAACACTTGAAGAGTATTTAAAAATACTGATGTCAGTGCACCACATCCCCTCTCCATATCCACCCCCCACCACCGCCAAAAATCATTTAAATCTTCATCTCAGGGGGTAGGGCCTTGACAGGAATTTGATTGTGTTTTAAGAGTTTATTTCGTAGAGCAGTTTGAGGTTTACTGCAAAGTTAAGGGAACTGTCCAGAGATTTTCCATATATCCCCTATCCCCACTAATACAAGCCTCCCTCATTAGCAGCATTCCCTATCAAGAGCGGTATATTTGTTAGGATTGATGAACCTACATTGACCCATCATAATCGTCCGGTGTCCATAGTTTAGATAAAATTATAGTTCACTCTCAGTGTTGTACACTCTGTGTCTTTGGACAAAGGTATAATGGCATGTATGTACCATTCTAGTATTACATGGAGTAGTTTCCCTCCTCCAGGAATCTTCTGTGCTCCACCTCCTCATCCCTCTAAGTCTTGTCTTCTCTGATCATTTTACTATCTCCACTGTTTCGCTTTTTCCAGAACGTTCTGGGGTATGTACCCTTCTCATGTTGGCTTGTTTGACTTGTTAATAGGTATTTAAGTTTTCAGTGTTTCTTTTCATGGCTTTATAGCTCACTTGTTTTTAGCACTAAATACTACTCTCCTGTCTGTGTATAACACACTTTATTTAACCCTTCACTACCCTTCACCACTTTATTTAACCCTTCACATGACTTGGTTGTTTTCAATTATGAATAAAAATGCTGTAGACAACCACACTAAAGTTTTTGTGTGAATGTACGTTATCAACTCCTTCTAATAAATACCACATTGCGCAAGCTTTGGATCATATGGTCAGAGGATGATTGTCTTTGTAAGAAATCACCAGGCTATTCCAAAGTGTCTATTATTTTGTATTCCCACCAGTAATGAGAGGTACTGTTGCTTCATTGTTATTTCAAAAAGCTCTCCATGCTAACTTCAATGTGTAGATATTGTTGAAAACCTCTGGTTTAAAGGGCATTGTCCCCACTAGAGAGAAGGAATACAAAGACACAAGGTGAAACAGATGGGCATGTGAACAAGTAAGTCTAATAGAAATCCTCGTTAAATAATTGTTAAAGAACAAGGGGCAGTAGCCCATCTAAAGAAAGAACGGGGCACCCGAAAAGTTTCTCTAGGTTGTTCCATTGGAGCCATCCTTGAATGATGAATAGGTTTAGTTTTGTGCAAATACTGTAGCCATCCCTTGTCTAATTTCTCAAAAGTCCTGTCTTTCTGGCTGACATGACATCAAGAGTAGAATGAAGAATTAAGTCCCATTTCCAATAGACTTTGTTCATTTCCACGTTGTCATTATCCTACTCTTCTGGAATTGGTATATCAATGACAAAAAGCAAGTGAATATTTACATTATATTTACTTCGATCTCAGGGACTTTTTTTTTTTTTTTAAACAAATTGAAAATAAAAATCTGGTACTTATGAAACAATGCAGAGACAATGGGTTAAGTTCTGTGTGCTAACTCTGAATTAAGTGTCTTAATATTTCCCTGGTGCCACTGGTTCTTTTATTTATGTTTGATTAGTGAAGCTTTTCAGCAGTGATGAGATTTGTATACATACATAATAGGGAGTTATAATTACGTAATATAAAAAAAGGGGGGGCTGTCCGCCATTATGGTGGTTTTCAACAAGGGGACATTTAGCAATGTGTAGAAGCAGGTTTTTGTATGTTTGTTTGTTTGTTTGTTTGTTTTCTATGACTGGTCCTGTTGCTACCGGCAAAGGTAGGCAGAGACGCCGTTAAGCCCGGATCAATCCACAGGACAGCACCACCACATAGAACTGTTTGGTCCTAAATGTCAACAGACCCATGCCTGTGACACACTGGAGTAGTCTAATATAGTCAGACATACTGCCTTTAGGGAAAATTTTTGCCTGGTGTTTTAAGGAGTACTTAAAGTATTATCCTCATAGGTCAAATTTGTAATAACCTCTGAAGTCAAAATGATAGCTTTTAATAAAGTTGGGGGCTGTGGCATTAATAGATCTAGTTATCAGGAAGTTTGCTTTTGGATGCTAGAAGGAAAAAATTACATTAGAAGAAGTCCTGCTCCTATAACAAAGAATTCCTCATCATACGTTTCGACCATGGGACAGTTCAGCTCTTGCCAAAGCTTGCTTTCGTTCTCTCTCTAGCTACGTGTAATAATCCCCCCTACCCCCGCCCCTATCCCCATTACCACCTAGCTACTAAGTAGGTTAGTTAGTTAGATACGCTGAAATCAGTGTTGTTATATGGGGAGTCAATCTCTCAATTCTTCCTTTGGGTTTTCTAGGTATTTCTTTATCCCCATGTTTATTTATCAACTATAAACCCATCTAATTTTGCAGATGGATGCTCTGTGAATGATCAACCATTAGTCTGATTTCAAGTAAGTTCTTCTATTGCTTCCATTTGGTATATAGTAAAGTGTGGCTCAAGAGAGTAAAACAAGGCTTGTGTTTTCATTTCCTATGGGTGATGTAAAAACAAAACTTTTTGGTTTTGAGTCCATCATCACGTGTTCTCTCAATGCCTCTGGTGTCTTCCTCTTTCCATTATCAGGATCTTGTGATTACATTAGACCCATGGATTATCTGGTATTCAGTAACTATCTCAAGATATTAACCTTAATTACTGTAACAAAGTCCTTTTTGCTATGTAATGTGATGTATTTGTAAGCCATGAGATTAGGACGTCAATATCTTTGGGTGCCATTATTCTGCCTCCCTTAGCTTTAAGGCTGCCAAATATGGTGTCAGTTGGTCACATAATTTATTTGTACTACACAGAGATAGATTCCGAATTCTTATACTGGCTTCCCAATCTTTTAGCTATGTGGATAAAGGAAAGTTACTTCAACTTGCCTCAGTTTCCCTGTCTCTAAATTGGCATTCCAGTATCTACTTGGAAGGACTGTTGTTGCGGGCTATAAAGGAAATAACGAACTCATAGTAGTATGTGTAACCCCTCGTGCATAATAATCGTTCAATATACCTTGGCTGCGAAGAGGACTAAACAAAAGACTTGACAAGTCAGCTGACCTTTCTGTAAAGAGCCACATAGTAAACATTTTTGGCGTTACAACAAGGCAGTTTCTGTTACTTTTCAACATTTAAAATGTGATATAAGTAGCTACAGAGAATATGTAAATGAATTGATGTGGCTGCCTCCCAATAAAACTTGATTTTTAAAGGCTGTCAGCATGGTGGATTTGGCATGTACAGGTCATAGTTGGCCAATCCCTAGTCTAGAATAGCAGGATTCAACCCAAGCTACATTATTGGTATCTCCTGAAGAACTTTTTAACTATGATAACAGTACCACCTGACATTTTCAGGGTGTTTTTTTTTTCTAATTAAAAGATATAATTTCTCTTATTTTTCCATGCCTGATTTCAGATTAAGTGTCCATGATTACTGCCTTGTTCATAGCAAGAATCTTGACACTGCTTTTGGAAAAGAATGGATCGTTCTCAGCCCCCACCTCAACCAAATTGGGTCAGATTCTCTGGGGGCAAGGCCTAGGCATTTGATTTTTAAAAATCTCTGCTCCAGATGATCCTGGTAAGCTGAAAAAGCTCCTTGTCCCTGTTTCTATTTCCCCGTCCATGAGTAGGGCCTGTCCTATCCTGGGTGCGAGCAAGATCCACATCTCCTGAGTAGGAGTAGGGAACCTATTACAGACCATTAGCACAAGGCCCAGGCCACGATTAAGCCCAGTCAATCATCGTTGATCATTTGGGTCCTTTGCTTGCCAGCAGTAAAATTCCAAACTGGCTAATGTAGTCAAAATTGGAAATTAGAAGCAAGATAGAGTGGACTCTCAGGGAACTCCAGGAAGATAAGTACTAGAAAGGATAAAAATTTGGTCAGCTTCCCGGTATCAGATGCGCAGCAATCAGCAGGGATTTTCAAGAATTCTTTAGGTGGATGAATGACAGGTGCTATTTTTTTTTTCTCAGAAGCAGATTGTACACTCCAAGGCTCATTGAGAGTGGGACACCTTAGCCTCCAAGCCTCGTCCTCAGTGTGACTGAAGGGGAATGTTTGTCACCAAGGAAAAATTTAGGTGCATATTAGAAGGAGGAGATAGGAGAACATGCAGTTCTCTCTCCAGAGCTGGTTGTTGTTGTTTCATTGTTGTGGTGGCTGGTCCTCTCCTTGAAGACCTCCGGAATACAGTAGCATGAGAAAGTACTCACTGTTTAATGCAGCACTGATGAAACTAGTTTGTCACAATGCTTGTTCTCTAGTGGACTTGAATGTGCCACTTTTATTTCTACGTAACTGGTTCAAAATGGAAAAGATTTTAAAATAGGTTCATTGATAAAGAATCAGTTGTATGTTTTTCAGTATCACTAAGGGAATTATTCCATGCAAAAATTCCTGGATAGAATAGGATTTCAGTGACTATTTTTGGATGGGAGAAAAAGTCCTTATGTTCATTGGTGTTCACAAAACATTTCAACTCCTTTCCTTCTTAAGTGTATAATAGTTTCAAAATCTGTAAATGGCACCCCTTCTTCTCTCTTCTAAATTTTAGGAGAATTGGGCACTAAAATATCTTATGGAAACTTTATGTCAGTCTACATTTGAACTTTTAATTGAAGATGGAACTTTATTTAATGTGGGCATATCAGATTGAGTTAATGCTTTTATCAGTTTCTGAACACATTATCATCTGTGATAATTAGATGCCTTCATGTTGTTAAAGAAGAAATCCTTCATTTTCCTTTCTCTCTAGGCCATCATGATTTACATACCCAGGTAATTATTCTACTGAGTTTAATGTAGATCTTTTTGTATGCATTTATTTTTGCAAATGAATGTTATTGTTTTACATACACTATTCAATTTGCATAAAGTTTATTGAGTTAAATATCACTGTTTGTATTTTCTGAGACTTGGGATTTGAAGATGTTTATACTATTTCTGTATACTTCTGCCTTGTATTCTTCTAATCTGTTATTTTTTCTAAATACCACATAATGTTTTGTGGTATGCAGACATCTTGGTTTTTGAGATAGAGTCACTCTACACTAGTTCCTTGTAGTTCTGCCTTTGCCCCTTTTATTACAGAGTCATAAAAGTGTAATGAAAGGAAAAGCTACTAGCTGTGAATAGTACTTAAAATGTCAATTTCAGGTCCCTCAAAACTGATCCTTCCCACAACCCATGAAAATGTTCTTGCTTTCAATTCCATAGAAGAAAAATCTCTGAATCCCCAAGCTTTCCTAAATTCTACCAAGGTTATAATTTTGGTGAGGCAGTTAAGTGTTCCAAAGACCATCTCCTAATGAGTTGTATTAGGCTCTTTTCGTGTTACTGACATCAGGAAATGGTGTCTGAACTGGCCTTTGTGTCTACCTGTACCTTTTGTATTTTGCCATCTTTTAGTCTTAGAGTTTTTCTCTTGTATCACCCTGGAACGTATATTTAAAAAAGAACATAGTGGGGCACCTGGGTGGCTCATTGTTAAAGCCTCTGCCTTCAGCTCAGGTCATGGTCCCAAGGTCCTGGGATCGATCCCCACGTCGGGCTCTCTGCTCGGCAGGGAGCCTACTTCCCTCTCTCTCTCTGCCTGCCTCTCTGCCTACTTGTGATCTCTGTCAAATAAATAAATAAAATATTTTAAAAAATAAAAATAAAAAAGAACATAGAATCAAAATATATTGCTTAAGATATTCCTTAAAGTTCTTGCTGGGTTCATCACCCCCTTTGGATGCCTTTTTGAAAATCACTGATGCCAACTGTTGTTCATCCAGTATTTTCCTTTGTGCCATCTATTATGTTTTGTAGCAAGCTCCACTTTTATGTGAGATTTTTTTCCCCCAAATTCTCAAAACCCACACTGCAAATTTTAACATTGGAGTTTTTCTTATTTGGTGTGGAAGAGGTAATAGTTTCATGAATATTTTGGTAGCACAGTATAACACAGCTTCATCTACTTGTGTGGTCCTGAATTCATTTGTTGTTTTGCCAGAAGTTGTGACAACATGTTCACTCTTCAAAAGTGAATATTTGTTTTTCTAATACCGAATTCATGGCCTGTTGCACTGTTGAATAGTTGCATAGTTCTGTTGCATAGTTGAAAAGCCTTTTTATGTGCCAGCAAATTTCAATTTCAATATTGAATCATAGTGCAGTCTTTTGGAAGACATTTTATGTGGCATTTAAACTTAACAGGAGTGGCATCAACACTAGACATAATTCCATATAAGTAGCTATGAGTGCATCTTTCAAACATAAGCGGGACAAACCACTATGGCTTGATCGCTCACAATTTGAAACACCATCAAGTGTAATTCTCATCCCATTTTTTAAAATGTTAAAGTGTGAAAAATGTACATTTTCTATAAGACTTGTTCAGAGGTAGGTACTAAAAATTCAATATGGTATCTTCATCGTCCATCAGTGAATGTAGGTCCCTGTGGTCTGCTGTTGCATTCTTACGACTTGGTTTCCAATGTCAAGGTGACTGACTGTAGGATGCATAAAGAGTTTGTTAGCTCCAGTCAGAGAGGAAAGTCTGAAAGGACCCAAAGCCGAGGATACACAACTCATTGGATGCATATATCTGAAAAGGAGGTTGGCTAGGAAAGTAGGGTTTTATCTGGACAAGTTTAACTGTGGGAACAAATTGGGGTGTTTCTATTAGAGGAGACAAGGGATAATGAGAGCATTTTGAAAGGTGCTCTCCCCATGCACCCTGATTGACATCCCGCTTAAGGCTACTTCGAATCAGAGGACAGTTCAGCATGTAAGGCCTGATGACAAATTTTAAGATTTCTTTCTCACCGTAATATTCAGTTTAAAATAAGCATATCTCCCCTGGGGATAAAAATACATTATATATTTATAAAAAATTTTAAAAAATAAAAATTTTTTTTAAAAAAGCCTATCTGTGATAATTGCTATTTTGTGTAGCTATACCAATTCTGCCTAACGAGGCTGTGGACCTGTCTCCTCCATCATAGTCACCCTCCCCACCTCCCACCTGGCTGCCCAGGGTCCAAATTCACTTTCACGCAACAGATGCGCCATCTGTGGGTTTGGTATCATCTGGTTTCAGTGGCCTGGATTAGTGTTCGCTGCTTCCAGCTGATTTTGTGTTTGAGTTTCCCTATTTGAGTCCATAAGGAATTTAGTAAATGCAACAGCTTGCAAAGAGGAAATACTTAGCGTTTGTTTATGTCCTTTGTGAAAATTGAATCCATGTTGTGGTCGGCCTCCATTCTGGGTCAGGCATTTCCATAGCACTGAGAATGAAGAAAACCAGCTACAACCTGTCATGAGATTTTTGGAATCATGCCTGAAAATGGAAGCGAAGGCAGAGGCCGTGAATTTGGGGGAGAAAGACTAAGTACTTCTTGGAAGAGGACTTCGTGTATTGGGTTGGCCATTGTTGGTACATGTTCTCTTCTCATAGATTTATAAGTGCACAAAAGCAACTGACACCCTGTTGTTCAGCATGAACCTCTAGTTGAATGACAATCAGCATATTGATGATGATTACATGTTTTGAAATAGCTATTCTTCTGGGGAACTGAACTGGTTTCCTGGTAGCAGGACATTTACATCAATACTGGGTAGCTTGTCTAATGCCTCCTCACTACCAAACTAATAATCCTGACCGTAATGGTAAGTGACATTTATGGAATGCTTTCCATCTCCTCTATATGGTTCTGGGCATCTTATGTACAGTAATACACCCAACCCACTCATATCTCTTGCATCATACCATGTCACTGTGTATTAGAGGACTCCCAGTAGCCCATATCTGAATCTCCGTGGCTGAGATATTCTCCTGTGACTGTTTTTGCTGCTTTACTTTTGTCCAGGAGTGTTTCAGAAATGACTGACAAGAGTTGGTATATAAATACCCCGGTTCCCTTACTCCTCAGAAGTGGTATTTCAGGGGTGGAGGTTTTCCACTGCTTTCAGAATTTCCTGTTAGGGTTAAGCTACCATGACCCACTGTGGAGCCAGTAGTGGGATACTTGGTTTCTTAAGCTCTCTCCCTTCACATTATAGCTTCTCCTGCTTTGCAGTACAATCTTTGTCTGGGGGTCTACTTTGTGGGAATCCCAAACTGAGATAAATATTAGTATCAGCCCTGTTTATTAGATCATGGTATTTCATTAATTTTAGAAACCTGGAAATTGAAACAAAAAGAAGTAAGGGAAATGTCAGAGGGGGGCCGTCTATGGCTCAAAAAGAGTCTGGATTCATAGACTGATTTCTAGGTACACAAAAGAAATGCAACATCAGCTAAGCAAAGGAGTGTAGAGAATTTTCTAGCAAGTGGAGGTGCTGATCAGATAGAAAAGGAATTGCGTAGGGACTGTAGATTTAGTTATATTTCCAATGCAAAAATATGTGGTCTCATGTGAAGTGTGTGTTGTAGACTCTTGTATTTATGACTTGGTTCCTTGAACATTTCTTAGCAGTCTTTAAATGGGCAAAGTCTAGTTTTGGGGGATCTGGTGTTTCCACCAATCAACCTCCTTAGGGCATTGATTTTAAATCAGTTCCTATTTTGTGGATGTTCAGCTCTACCAGCCAAAAACTCACCATAGTTGTCAGCAATCCAGAAGGTGATGTTTTTGTCTTTTATTTCCTTCCACTCTCTTAGTGTCTGGATGATAAATGTCTTTTAATTAAATCTTATAGGGCTATGGATTTACTGTTTGTATGATGGTGACTTTCACTGTTAAATTAACGTTTGTCAGTGTGACAATAAATAAGAGTTTTGGTGGTTTTATAGGAGTATATATTAGCTAAGTGAAAAGGAATTAAAAAGTTATTGCCACAAAGACTTCATGTAATAATACTTAGTGATAAGTTAATACGTGTTGCTTCTACCTTCTATCTTAATATCCCCATTTGGTAATTCAAATAGGGCTTCGCTAATCCTTCCCATATAAGACACCATAATTCATTAACCAATTCCTGTCAGTGTAACTTTTAACTGCACAATTTCAAGTATTAGGTTATCTCATTTCTTTCAGATTATCGTTGAAAAGGTATATCATTGATTTGGCTTGAAGTTTTATGAAGTTTTATTTGTCAAAGATGTATTTGAATTACTTCAAAAGCCTTTTATGTATTGAAAAAGTTGTTGTTTTGTAGTGTAAATAGTTTTGTTTTGTTACTTGTTCCCTCTCAATTTAATCAACAATAACATCCTTGAAATACTTTGCATCGGCATGGAGAGTCGTGGGATATATATTCTATATTTCCCAGTCACAAAGTAGTATGAAATTCTGGAACCCCAGATTCTGCTTCTCTCAAGTGTTGAAGCTTGGTCAGTGTATGGACAACATGAATGCTTTTGTCACATGGTAGAATGTTCAAGAAGAGAGAACGCAAAATCCGTGAAGGAGAATGTCCAATACTGGTAGGACCTAGCATTTATTAAGAAAGCATTTTGTTCATCGCCTTACCATCATGCTTTGCATGTCTCTTCCTTTTATCTTAAACCAGAAAGCGAGTAAGTTATTTTCCCATGTTCATGATCATACCAGTGAGACCTTTGGGTTCTTCAACAACAGATCTGGTTCCACACTTCTTTTTCCATACATCATTACCAGATGGTATTGAAACCCTTCATGCTACATGGTAGATTTCTTTGGTTTTGGGATGCATGGAATTTTGTAGGCTTTTGGGGGGGATCTCTTCTATGACATTATAAGGGCAAGTGCCTGAATTTCGGTGTATTTCTAGATACTTCATTTAGATAGTGAACATTAAAAAGTTAAGAAGGATGTGGAGAGCCTGGGAAAGCATTGTGAATCCATTTGTGGTTCCCAGTGTTCTATTAGCCATTCTAAATGGCACATATGATCCTGGTTTACCTATGTTCTATTTTGACAGCAGAATGCTGCTTGGATGGTATGTCTCCCATTGGAATCATTGGACACACCTGAAACCTGAGAATAACATGTCTGAATTACAAGTACAGCCACACCGAGCATCTTAGGTTGGCCCCCATTTCTCCAGAGAAATAATGTTGTTGGACAATATGCATGACTTTCATAGAGATGGTTCTGAGACTTGCAACCCTCACCTTCTTCATTCATTCTCTTCTCCCCAGCTGAACATTCTCATCTCTTTTGTCTTTGGTGTGATCAAAACTGTCATACTGAACTAATGTATTTGGAGAAACATGCTGAAAAGATTTTGTATCAATATTCCTCTACTAACTCCCCTTTTGCCCCTATCAACTCAATTTTCTATTTAATCTATTTTCATATGGTATTTTCAGGTGATATTTTAACAAAAGGGTTTTTGTGTTGTTGTTGTTTGTTTGTTTGTTTGTTTGTTTTTCTTACTACCACTACCCACCCCAGCACACAGTATGAATGCTGGAAGTGAGTCTGAAGGAGGGAGATATGTGCGTTCCTCTTGGGGGAATAATGGGCTACCAGACAACAGTGACTGTAGCTTTCCCCTTAGGAATTCAGTGAAATGAAAGTTCCTGGGCTCTTCAAGAGCAGAATTCAGAAGTAGGTGAAATGCGACTTTAGGTTTTTCTATTTCCTTTCCTGCTTCTTGTTTTCACTACAATTAGAGTGGGGATATGATTGATTCCTCAGGCTCCTACCATTACTAAAATGTCCTGACTAGTCCCCAGCTTCCATTTACATATTATGAATATATATACATTCATATATATAACATATGTTATATAGCTATATATGTTTATATATATCTATAAGTATATATAGTTAGATATATACAGGTCGATATTTGAAATTACCTCTTTCCTGCAGCTAATTTTGAATGTGCATGTATTTGAACTCTTCATGGTTTTTTGCTCATGTAGCAAAACCTGCTGTTTACGAATGGTCACGATTGAGAGAAGAGCTGCTTATTATCTCCTGAAAATCTACCGGTCTTTCCCTTTGAAACATGTTTTGTAACCCCACTGTTTACCTGTGACTGTGGTCATTTCAAGGTCATAGTCCCTTAGCATATTTGCCGCAGCCCTTGGACACTGAGCTTTCCGGAAATTTGCTGGTTTTTTAGAATTCTTCACAAACATAGGAAGAAACTTGCAGCCCTTTGGGTAATGTATCTAATGTTAAAGGGAAAGAACTTGTCCATCTTGTGTTAAATGCTGAAGTGCTATTAGGAAATGCTAGCATTTACTAAGCAGTTGTAAATGTATTGTTCATAAGTGTTTTCTGTGGTCTCTAGCCCCTGCTTTCCTCCCTTCTCTCTCTTTCTCTCTGTCTTTCTGGTTTTCTGTCTGTCTCTCTGACAAGATCAGTTGTTGAAGTGGTGTCGGTGTGTCTCCTTCTCCGCACATTTTCGCCTGGTGTCCATCACTGGCCATCACGTTCCCCTTCCACGCCCGGTGTGGGAAGACACCACTGACATGGCTGTCAACACCTTGTATGATGTACTCTTTGAAGGCCTGGAGATTTTCTCAAACTCGGATTCATATTTCTCAAGTTACAGTCTTGATCATCAATCCCCTTTAGATTTATATAAGTTCTTATTACACTTATAACCTTGGTTGGCACCATTTCCCGATGTCGGTAACACGAAAAGAGCCCAATACAACTCATTTACTCAAGGTAAATTTTCATGGGACTAAATTCTAGTTTCTGATTTTTAAATAAATGAAACAAGATGGGATTGGGAGGGAGACAAACCATAAGT
>NC_081575.1:115502044-115523877 GCF_022355385.1 Mustela nigripes | reverse complement strand
TTTTTTTTTTTTTTCTTTTTTGTTTTTTGTTTTTTTGCTTTATGGGCAAAGGAAATAATTAAAAGGTATCTGGCTTTTTCCACCTGATACTTGCTCTAGGGCCATGGGAAGTAGATCTAGAGGCTTGAGCCCCTTTACAAAAGAAGTTGCTAATATCATATATTTTTTCCATCTTTGTTTAAAATCCTTTGTTTTTGAAACCCTGCTAAAAAGCTTTTGAGGTTTCATCTCATTTTTGCATAATCTCTTCCCATAGTCATCCAGAGACTACCCTTACTTAATTGAAAATTTGTTTGCTTAATTTATAGATAAGGATAAAATCTTCATGACCTAAGGGCTCAGCTCAGATAGCATCTCCTCCTGGAAACTAAGAGACCCTCCACTGTATCGAATTCCTCGAGTGCGTGCACTACCTTAATATTTCTTCAGTCTATTCAATTTATCTCTTTATAGGTTTGCCTTCCCATTAGGCTGTAAACTACTGTTTATGTTGCTAGCAGTCCCCCTCACACTGGATCTTTGTGACACAACTAGGTCGTAAAAATAGTGCTAGATCTCTCTATGGAAGGTGGTAACTGACACATGCATTTTTCTATATTATAAAATCAGTTTTAAATTCCAGTTCTAATTATTTTATTTTATGCCTTTACAACACTGTTTTGTGGAGTCTGAGGCTCCAGCAGACCAGGAAAGGAGCTTGTGTCCTAGGAAAGGTTAAGAGCCTCTAATGGAACAACATGTTCCAGAAGTTAAAGGCACTTCAGTGACATTTGAGGGGATGGTTTCATGTGCCCTTGCACTGGCTGCCATCTTAGTCATTGACTGATTCTCTTATCATTGTTCTGGAGAGGGTTTTTGGAATTTCACGGGTGCAGAGAAGAGCAGAGGTTGGTTGACTCTGGGATGTTTCTAGTCTAACTGATGCCTTTTGGATTTGAGCTTCCATCAGTGTTTCTATTTATAAACAACATTTGTTTCTATGTGACGTGGTTGAGATATGCGCAGAAGAACAATGGTATTACGTCAGACATCATCATGTTACTCTCCTGTTCTATTGCACGATAATACCATGTTGTTAGTCTACAAAAAGCTGAAAACAGCCACCACGTTCTCGACCTTTCTCCAGAAGGGCTAGTGATGTTGCATTGCTTGCATTGTTTCTTTTAAAACCTTTTGTCATGAATTTTAGTTTTCCAGATGGCTCATAAATTTCTCAATGAATGCAAATACCTTTTGTGGTATTTCATGTGCGTTTTTCAGAGGAGATCTCATCCTGTGGGTTTCATGAGAAGAAAGGGTCACTTGAGTATTTCTACTTAGATATTCTCTACACTTTTCAAATTTTTGTTCTCTCATTTCACTGCATCATGATCCTATATTTGGGAAAGTACGACCTACTGTTTGAAAAGTCCCTCATTCTCCTGCCTCAAAACCTGTTCTTTTACTTAAATCCACACCCAAAATTGCCTCCTTGCCCTCGTTACAATGAATGGGAAGTTAGTTTTTTCTCCTGTTTGAAGGGAAGGCAGACTTTCTGTCTTATGCCCTGTTTGTTATAATATTGCTACAAATTGCATCCAGGAGTAGAGAGGAATGGGGGAGACCCATTTTCATTCATTAAGGTGTATATTGAGTCGTATCTGGAAACATGAAATGATACTCTTCTGACCACATGCTTTTTTTAGGAAAATATAGTTACATTGTTAAAAATATAGTACTTGTTAATGGAGTTATTATTGTTTTAAATTAATGAATAAATATTTGTATCATTTTCCACTTTCAGCTTCCACTGCAGTTTGGTTTTTCTTTTTCTTTTCTTTTCTTTCTTTTTTTTTTTTTTTTTTTTTTTTTAAGATTTGCTTATTTATTCTAGACAGGGAGCAAGCGAGAGCAAGTGGGCGCTGGGGACAGAGAGGGGAAGGTGACTCCATTCTGATCTCGGGGCTTGATCTTCCAACCCTGACTTCCTGAACTGAGCTGAATCCAGGAATAGGACACTTAACTGACTGAGCCCCCAGGTGCCCCAACAGTGCATTTTAATCAACGGATGTGAACAACATGAAAGCAAGTGTTTTGGATGGGTCATCAGTCATGTTTGGCAGCATACAGGTGTCAAGAGGCCAGATCGTTTGAGAAGTGCTCTTCTTGGCTTACCCTTAGGGAGCAGTTTCTTCCCCTCTGTTCCACTCTGCGAGCCAGTCTCATGTGGCTTCCACCCCTATTTTCTGGAAATGCCTTTATATTGCCTCAAGGTAGTCAAGAGAGGAGCCAAGCCCACTCTTGGTGTTCCTCCTGTCCCTCCCATTCCATCTCCTCTATCTCCTTCTTGTGCTTCCTTTTCTGTTACCTCTCGTAAAGGTAAGTGACCCTTGGGGATCTGGCTTCCTCCCATGCTGCCTGAACATCCTCATTGCTTCACTGTTTGCAGTTACCATCTCTGGCTTGATGAAAGCCTTGATTTGATACCTTTATGCCTTTATCCCTACTCTTTGGACCCCAATATTGAACAGCTTGCTGAAATACCAATACTTGGATCTTCCACCGGCACCTGCATTTTAATATGTCATGAATGGAACTTACCATGTCACCACCACAACGGCTCCTTCATTTGTCTTTCCTTCATCCATCTTCCATGGAGTCGCTCCATCCAGAAGTTCGGAAACAATTCTTGATAATTTCTTTTTTACTGAGCCTTCAACATCGCTCACAATGTCCAAGGTCTAGGTCACCCCGGTCCTCCGTCCTCAAAACCAACCCTCCATCTCTAATTTGTATTCATGCCCTGCCCTCATCCCCATGGTCTCTGCTCTGAATGCCTGCAAAGATCTAGCTGGCTCCTCAGTTAGTCTCCACAGTGCCACAGGTCTCCTGCCCGCACCACCCCCCACGACCCACATGTCACCAGTCAGTGTTTCCTCAACAGTCTTGATCATCTGTCTCCAGTCACATCAGCTGCTGCTTCTCTCATCTTCTTCAGCTCGTCCCGTGCTGCCCGGAAGAGCTTTGATGTGGTTGTGTTCTCCCTGTTCCGGTCCTGCATGCCTCCTTTTCTTTCATCCCGTGTGAGCACGCGGCTCCTCCACCTGCATCTTTTCCCCGTCAAGTGTATGCTGTTCTCACTAACTCCATCTCTGTCCTTTGTTTTCTAGAGTAGAGCTTCTTCCCCAAGTGAGCCTTTCCTTGCCTACACCCTGCCCTTTGTCAGAGCCTCCATAGAGCCCTAAGTGCTCTGCTATGGCATCTGTCAATCCACTGATGTAATCACTTGTGTGATGGGACCTGTAGGAGGCCAGTAAGCTCACTTGTCTTATTTGTCTTCGGATCCTGGAAGCATTTGCAATCTCACCAGAAATTCTCAGTACCTACTTCTCGAGTGAGGATGCTCATATATTTTTAAAATTATTTTTTCCTTGAAAGGTGCAGTGATTTCAATGATTTTCAATTTTCAAGTAATCATAGAATGCCTTGAGCACAGAATAGCAGTGATTTCAGAATTTACAAATACACGATTCATGGTTTCCCCAAGCCAGCATGGGTATAATTTCATCTACCACCCACAGGACAGATCTAAGAAAGAACACTGATGTGCTGGGGTGGAAATCGGAGGTGGCAACATGGTGACCGGGTTCAGAACTTCAACTGGAACATAAGGAAGGTGCTTGTAGTCTTTGAGGATCTGGTAAAAACATTGTGATGAGCACGTCACAAAACCAATCCCATTGTTTTTCTTCTTTCCCCAAATGTCTTTAAAAATTATAAAACCCCTAAATATAAATATGGTGCCTTTCTTTAAAACTGTTCTATCATGGAGGTGAAAAAATGAAACTCTACAATTCATCACAGGAGATAAGCCCTACATAAATGTTAATCTGGTAGGTTAGGACGCCTGACGGAAAAACTACGTCCATGCTACCTTTGGGTTTTGGAAGAAGTAAAATATTTGGAAAAGAGGTAAAATGTTTTTTTCTTCTGTATTTTTCATAGAACTCTATAATCTCTAGTCCATCCCGGAAGACACTAAGTTGATTTAAAGCTAGACCATGTCACCAGGGCATTCGGGTTCCCGCTTTGTTCAACTTCTTGCTTTCCATTCTCTCGCCCTTCTCATTTTATTCCCAGTATTGTGGGCAACTCAGCAGACCTTCCTTTACTTTAAGTCATAAACACTTAAGACATTTATGTCCACTATTTTTGATTCTTTGAAATTAAGGTTTGTTTATAAAGCATTTCCTTCCAGTATTATAATTTTAGGTGATTGATCTGGGAGTTTATAAATGATTATGGCCTTGAGTTTGCTGCTTATGACCACCAGCTCCTTTTCTCTTACGTGGTACGTTTCCCTCGGAGGACCTGCCCCCTTATCTAATGAGTGAAGCCCTTTCTCTTCAGATCTCTTCAGTGGGACAAAGACTTATTGGCAGTCTTCCAGAAAGACTTCATGTCGGATGCTGAGGGTAGACTACACGCCATCACCTTTGGTGTCTAAAACCTGCCTAGAAGGGGGCGCCTGGGTGGCTCAATCCCCGCACAGCCGGAGCCTGCCTCTCCCTCTCCCCACGCTGCGCCTGCTGTTTGTGCTCTCTTGCTCTCTGTCAAATAAATATATAAAATATTCAAGAAAACCAAAACCTGATCAGTGGAGTTTTTATTGTAATTACCTTCACTACCTCCAATCCAACTTTCTTCTTCAGAAAAATGGGAATCCTTTTTCCCATTTTTCAGAAGTACATTAAGAAGTAAATTAGGCGGAGGGCACCTGGGTGGCTCAGTCATTAAGCATCTGCCTTCAGCTCAGGTCATGATCCCAGGGTTCTGGGATCGAGCCCCACATAGGCCTCCCTGCTCAGCAGGAAGCCTACTTCTCCCTCTCCTACTCCCTCTGCTTCTGTTCCCTCTCTCGTTGTGTCTTTCTCTGTCAAATAAATAAATAAAATCTCTAAAAAAATAAAAAAAGAAAGAAATTAGGTGAAGTCCATTAAGTGACTATTTCAGTGCCTGGCATAGAGGCGGAACTCAGGAAATAATGGCCTTATGAGCAAGATAATGAGAGATACCAAGAAATTCACCAGGATTCCAAAGTAAGCTAGAAAGAAATGTTTTGCTTCCAGAAGGAGTGTAATATAGAGATAATGGAGAAACAAATGAGGAAATCCGCGTTCATAGTTGTGGGAAGATGTTACACCCATATCTCTCTAAAATGAGTATTCTTGCTCTTTGGTTTTGTCTAATATTCATGAAGGTGATCATCTGCCCAGACTTGAGTGACTAGTCCTTGGGATTTGTTATTTTCTTCTTGCTTGGCCTTGTAGAAAGGCAGGAGAGGACCGGAAATAGGAAAGATGCGACATATTGTTTAGAGCTGCTTTTTGCAAGGCTTGGGAGGGCAATAGGCCTATGGAGATTGTTACTGTATACAGCAAGCTGAGATGTTGAGGGCAAAGCTTTCCCTGACAGCTGAGTGTCTTCCATGCTCCCTGTGGAATGCCAGGAGGTTTCCCAAAGCAAACTCTAGAGCCAACACCCTAGTGTTCCCAGCATTCTTCTGCAGAAGGATGACTTTTTCAGCTTTGAAAGAGACAAATATCTTTTTCAAAATTCCTACTCTTACAATCTCATTCTGAGTGAGGTCATTGGGTCCAAGAAGCAGTCCTCTAACACTGTTCAAATGTTGACCCCCAATTGTTGTTCCTTCTGCTCCGGAAAAAAAAAGCAAGATTAGGTTTGGAGGAGAACAGAAACATAAATGAGTGTTCCTCCTTAATGATGTTTTTGGCTGCCACCACAAGGATTATGGGCTTTAAGCTTCTAATCTTCCACCTTTTTGACATATTTCCTGTTCCAGTATTATTGTTCTCTGAGTCGGGGAATAAAAAGGCTGCTGAGCCAAATGAACCCCTTCAATGTACCCGAAATGTCTTTGTCTACAGTTCAGTGGCTGAGTTTAATTTTATTTCATTTTTTAAAAGATTTTTACAATTGCTTTTTAATTACATGAGATCGTTTTTCATTTATTGAACTAATTGCCTGCTATTTATTGATGTTCTTTAATCTTGTGCGTTGAGCCTTGGCTTATCATTTTAAAAGAAGAGCAGTGTTAACCACTGGGGTTGGTGTGGGGGGACTTTTGCCAAGCTTCCCCAGATTTCCCCGTCTCAGAAGTTTCAAAAGCACTCAGTGGCCGAGATCACAAAGTCTGGTCAGCTGTTGGTAACAAATGACACCTGTTACCTTAAACTCTTAAGCAAAAAAGAGAGAAAGAAGGGAAGGGGAAGGAAGGAAGGAAGATTAGGTGAGAGAAACAAAGGGAAGCTTTCAAAATAAAATGCATTCTAGTCTTTGGCCAAAAGTTTTTAATAACTGTTTTATTTTCTTGTTAGTGCTAACATAGCTTTTTCTATGTTTGTGGGGAAGAACCAAAATCTGTGACCCGTAAGAAGTGATGGGGAGTATCCAATGTGGGTACAGTAATTGGTCAGAGAGTAGGTTCTTTTTAGAGCTCGAAGCATGGCCCTTGTTGAATTCAATCAGAATAACCTGTCTTTGAAAACATCCACAATAAATGATGAGCTTAGTCATCGTTTTACTAGTTACATTTATTTTGTTTTCTATTCCTGTATTTTCAATACAATATATTATTCCCGGAAAATCACAAGGTCTTTAAAGAATTTTTTTCATATATTCCATGAAGTTCTAAAAAGACCATTTTGAAAAAAATATTTGCCTTGGTTAGCACAAAAGGTTTTGTACAATATGATCCTAAATGATAAAATTGAATTCTCTAGAGCAGGGCTTTTCAGATTTCAGTGAGTGTGATTATTACCTTGTTATGTTGTCAAAATGCAGATTCTGATTAAATATATCTCGGTCAGGTATTGAGTTTTTTTGGTTTGGGGGTTTTTTATTTTTATTTTTTTTAGATTTTTTTGGTTCTTATGAGCTCCTTGGTGATGCTGATAATGTCAGTCCACCAATCACATTGTGAGAAGCAAGGTTGAAGTCCAAGTTTGAAGTTCAGTTCAGTTTCCAGCTTAGTCTCAGCATACACAAGAAGTGAGTGTGTATCCCCCTGATGTCTCTGTCTTTCTGTCTGGGAAAAGTTACATTGTCACATCATGAAAATATGAACACTCCTAACAAATTTTGACTTATTCAAATCATTTCTGGTCATGTGATTTGCAAATGCTACCTGAATTATAAGTAAAGATTATAATTTCATATTTACTCAGTCTTGGATCAAGGCAGTGTTATTTATATAATGCTTTGGTGTTCTCAAAGACAGGCCTTCCTCTTAGAACAAATCTCTCCATAACTCAGTTCTAATTTTTCCCACATGTTGGAAACTGAATGTTCTTGGCTCTTCAAAATTCAGAGGTTGAAGCCCTAACCTCTAACATGATGGGACTTGGTGGGGGATGCTGGGGAGGTGAGTACGTAGGGATGAGATCAGGAATTGAGTACATAGGATAGGATTAGTGTCTTTATAAGAAGAGCAGGAGACACCAGATTTCTCTCTCTAACTGCCTCGTTGGCTTTCTGAAGGCTTAGAAAATGGTTCTCACCAGGTATTGAATCTACTGAGACCTTGAACCTGGACTTCGCAGGCCCCGGCACTCTGAGAAATAAATGTCTGTTGCTAAAGCCTCACAGTGTAGGGTATTTTGTTATATCAGTGCAAGGTGACTAATATAGCAAAGGAAGATTTTTATAGGTTGAATATGTGAAGTCCCTCTTTGAAAAAGATTCCTAAACAGCTCTAAATAAGTCCTTCCCAGGGCGCCTGGCTGGCTCAGTTGCTTAAGCAACCGACTCTTGATTTCAGCTCAGGGCATGATCCCAGGGTCCTGGTATTGAGTCCCGAGCTGGACTCCGCAGACTCAGCCCAGAGTCCGCTTCAGGATTTTCTCCCTCTCGCTTTGCCTCTCCCCCTGTTCTCACTCTCTCGCTGCCTCTCTCTAAAAATAAATAATTCTTTATTCAAAACAAAAGAAATCCTTCCTTATTAGCTAAGTAATCACTTGCGCCATCACTTACAAAGACAAAACAAGGACAAGTCAGCTAGAACCTTGTCTTCTTGGCTGAAGACGCATATATACTGAGCTTAGGTTTACCCTTAGCTCATTTCCCCCCTCCCCCCAGTGCTTCTATTTGGTTAGACCACATTCCTCAAAGAAATGCCAGCGTTCTTCTGTTTAGTGTTTTAGCTTTGCCTTTCACAATGTTCTTCTGTGTACTTTGGCAGAACAACTTTCAGAGTTTTTAGAAACGGCCAGTAATCCCAAGTTGTATTTTTATTCCATCTCATTACTGATATGGAATAGAAAGCAGATAAAAATTACATGTAAAAAGGCACTTCTCTTAGGTTTTCTTAGAGTTCTGTGCTGTCTAAACCATGCTCCCTGTTCTCTGCTTAAGGAATCTGTGAGCATCATATTTTAGATAGAGAATAATTTGTGGTCTAAAAAGTAATACAAATTAAAATCTGAATTTAATAGTTTCTTGATAAGATAATACCTGATAAATTCTTATGTCCCCGACAGTGGTGAATCACAGGCCTTGGACATGATAGTTTGGCTCTCAAGGGGACTCTGGGTAGGACTGAGGGTAGGTGAGGGTTGCTGACTTCCTGGGGGTCAAGGTCAGGGATGTTGTGAAATAGTCCACAATGTGTGGCACAGTTTCCCGCAACAGAGAATAATTTGAACCTCAGTGTCACATGTGACAAGGGTGAGAAACCCTGGTTTATTGTTATTTGATATAGTGTTGCCTACTTGTTTGGCTGTGTGAGGATGTTACCCCAACAGTTCACATTAGATAATCAAGAACTGTGTGTATATTGTTTGTCAGCGAAATTGGATCCTTTTTCACGGTTTGCTATGGTTTGTGACCAGGATATTTTTTTTATGTTCTCAACACGAGAATATGTCTATATATACGAAACCATTAAACATTTCACTCGTTTCTTTTTCAAATCAGGAGTGTTGTGCCACTCTGTCATTTGAGCATATTTATTCAGAAATAAATGTCAGTTTAACTACCCCTTGAGAAAGACCAGGTTCCCCCTGGTTCCACGATACGCTCCCTATTTCTGGCCAAGTATTGCTAATGGGGCTCGCGGACGCATTCAGCGTGGAGACAAGCTAAGTCCTTCTGAATCTCGTTCATCCTCTGTGCCCGTGGACAACGTGGGCACCCTTCGTGCCAGTGTTCCCAGAGTCTTCCCCTGCCCCGGGGCGAACAGGCTTGACTAGCCCCTCACTCTGGAGACTCCTGCTGGCAGCCGGCCACTGCTATCCACGGAAACTGTAGTGAGATTATATAAAGCAAAGGCTGAGGCCCGAAATCAATGACCTAATTTAGGCCAATATGGACAAGTTTTGTTTGCAATTGCTCTTTTTATCGCTTTTCATCTGAGTTGCTAACCCGCTCACAGACTTCTGTAGGCCACTCCCATGTCTCTACTTTAGTTGTCCTTAGTGAAGGCGCCGGTGAACAATAATCTGTGTCCCCGTCGCCACAAATGAAGAAACAAGACTAAGAAACAAAAATCTCAGAAGGTGAGGAAAATAAAAGGGCTGATTTCAGAGCCTCTTGGCCCTTAAAAACCAAATACTCTCAGTCTTGTGTCTATTGCTTGGGCTCCTAGCTGTGAAGTTCAGTGTTTTTCAAGTGGGTTATCCTCCTGGCTCTCACCTGCTATGGGACTTCAGGTACGTTGTAGAACCTCTCTGTGCCTCAGCTCGCTGAAAATGAACACAATAACAGCCAGTACATTGTATATGGGATGGTGATGATTAGCTCAACGAATGTATGTCAACTCTTTAAGACAATGTCCAACACGTTATAAGCACAATAAAAACATGAGCTATCACGATCATGTGTATATAGAGAAACTGACTTCGGTGTGTACACCTTAGTACTGAATTTTGTTTTGATGTAAAGATAATGAATTGCTTTTGAAACACCTTTGCTGGGGCTGTATCATTGCCCATTTAAGAATGTTTGCTGTCCTTCATACAACAGGTTATATCTGTAGTGAGCCCTGTTTTTCCTCCAGTTGTAGCCACCTTGCTCAATCCTTCCCGTCAGAACAAGCCCACCATCAAGCAGTCAGGATGTTGCGGGCTGAAACCAAGACGCAGGCCAGCACGTACTTACTGTTTCTGGGTTAGGTCAGTTCATTGACCTCCAGGTACGTGTCCCAGATGAGTGTCTGATTGACAGGGAGAGAACAGGGTGTAGAGACACTAGGACAATAACGTCTTGGTGCAAGAGTGAACGGAAGCAAGCCCTAGGTCCGTCTCATTTGGCCGCGGAGTGCGGAATAAACTGGAGAAAGCAAAGAAAGATGGCGGCGGTGTCCTGGGACAAGACCGTTGGCTTTGCCCGCGCCCCTGGCTCAAGCCACCCCCCACCCAGGTGCTGTCTCCAGTCGCCTGTGTCGGTTGCCCATGCCAAAAAAGTGTGGTTTGTGTCACTCTCTGTTTCGTAAAAGATGCTGTTTATTCTACTTTGAATCACAGTTTTACTTGGCAATAATCTTAGAAGGCCGGTTATTCTAAATTGCTTATGAGATGACTCCAAAGTCCGTTCCCTCCTATCCCCTGCTCTGCCCTCCTCCCCTGAAGCAAAGTCATCTACCAAGGCTTATTTACTCTGTGAATTAGAAGTATATATATTTTTTTTATCGGAATGCATGAATTGCTCTCTGTATTATTCATCCAGGTTCAGTTGTTATCCTCTTGCTTTTCATTCTGACAGATTTTAACCACCCATTTTTACTTCTTGTTAAATCCACAGGGAGAGATTCATTATGATGCTCATTTAAATCCTGTTCTGTCCTAAGCTACGTATCCCTGGTACATTTCCTTTGCTTGAAGAACTGATTTGATTTTTACAATTGCTTTGGTTTGTTTCTTTTTTAATCATCTGGAAAAGTCTTCGCATGCCCATAAGAATTCCTAAAACTACCTCTCAACACAGTTTTCCTTAGGGTCCAGGAGGATAGATAATTGGTCTGTGTTTATTTTTCCCCCTCTCACCTCCACATATCTTGGGCAGCCTTTCCTATGGCGGACTCTGAAGCTTTCTTTTTAGGTGGGGCCTTACGTTTCCATTGTATCTTCCTATAAATTTTCATTGTTTCTTTCACTGCTGCTTGAATCTCTTTCTTTTGAAGCCCTTGTTATTTCCGCCTAGGCTTACTCCCTCTGATGGAGCCTATCCTCCGTTATTTTTCTATGAAAGGGCTTTTGGCTCTAATACCTTCTCCTACTTCTTAGAGAGTTTAAGTGCAAATTCAGCTCTGCTTGGGATTCTGTTTTTACTATGGCCAAACCTCCTGGCTTGTCCATTGGTTGAGGACAGCTGGCTTCTTCAGTGGGGTCCCAAACCCAGGTGAATGAAGCTATTTCTATCGATCATCAATCAAGGGATCTTTTCATGGACAGCTGCCTCACCCTTCTTTCCACTGTAATCTGTGTCTCTGATTATTCAAACTCTTGGGGGTCCTGAGGAAGGAGAGCACTTGCTTCTATTATTTGCACTCTTAACTCTTCACCAAAGTATCTAGCTTCAATTTTTTTCCTCTCTGCCAAGTTCATTATGCTTTCCTCCAGTTTGATTTCTGTAATTTGAGATTTAGTTCCTGCCGTGAGATTTTCCCTGTTTTGTCAAAGGTACTGTGTGTAATGTCTTTCCTCTTCCATCTGGAAAATATGATTCGGATGCCATTTTGTGCATCCTGGCTTCCGGTTGGTAAGAGTTGTCTAGCATCTGCCTCATAGGGCTCCATTACCAGACCAGAGTGATTTGTAACAAAACTAAAGTTTGTTCTCGTAATCTCATTTCCCTCAATTCTATCCTAATGAATTCCATGGTCTTTCCTTATGAAACCATTTACCATTCTCCACAGTTGCCATTCACTGTCAGAGCTCAAGGAAAACAGGTACTAAATGTGACTTTCATAAGAAGATCTACATCTTTGTTTCTTGTCTTGTATGGTGTTAACTCTTTGAGGTTAGTCTTGTCTTCTCTTCAATCCTATGGCAGGTTTACACATCGGTCTCCAGAACTGCTGGAGGGAGACACATCATCTCATTGATTTATCTGCGAATCTTTGGTGACTACACAGTTCCTTGCTTATAGGAGGTGCTCATTTCATATATTTTCAATGCATGGATGAAGGCTGTTACTTTAGGATGATAACTTTAGCATGATTTAGGATGATAACTAAAAGACGAAGACCACCACGATCTTATTGCCTGGATTGGTCTGTTCTGATCCCAACGTCTGCTTCAGCAGGAGTTGGAGATGGATGTTCTAAATGTTCTAAATGGGGAAATGAGATTATGAGAATGGGGAGAAGTTGTTGTTCGATCGTCCATCTGATGAGTGAATTAACCGTCCGAGTTCCACGTTTGTTTTTTCTTAGTTTTGTTTCATCTCTAATTGTTTTTTACTCATCCTTTCCTTTAAAAAAAAAAAAGATTTTATTTATTTATCTGAGAGACAGAGAGCACAAGTGGACGGCAGAGCAGAGGGAAAGGGAGAAACAGGCTCCGGCTGAACACAACCCCTCCCCCCCACATATGGGGCTTGATCCCAGGACCTCAAAATCATCACCTGAGCCAAAGGCAGATGCTTGACCGACTGAGCCACCCAGGTGCCTCATCCTTTCTTTTTGATCTTTAAATTGTTAAGCATTTTAAACATTATTTTCTCACATCTCTCAGATAGACATAGCTGTCTTTCAGGGGGAAAAAATGGCATTATTGCGGTCTGCTTTAGATGAAAAACATTCTCTGAAGCATTTAACTGCTGCTGTTAGTTTTCCAGAACAATATTTCCATAACATTCAGGGTTCAGAAGAGTATTTATATTCAAATTGCACATAGAAATTCATTCTTATCCTTGACTTACAAATCAAATTGCATCTTAAATATTATATTTAAGAGAGACATAGCTTTCAATTTTGGCTTTTAGGAACATATCTTCAATCCATTTATTCATTCATTTATGCAAACATTTATTGAAAACTATTATGAGTCAAGCAAGTTTCGGGCTTTCGGTATGCATATAGAAATAAGATATGTTCTCTGTTCCGAAGGAGTTCTGGGGTGAAAAAAAAGCCCTAATTTACAAGCAAAATACAATGCATCCCATCTGAATATATAATGGTTCATGACACCAGTGTAAAAGGACAGAAGTGGGATTTCTGATGACTGAGCTTCCATAATGAGGAAAAAGGTAATCTTGTTACTCTCAACAAGTTCTTAAATAACACCATAAATGTGAATCTGTTCATGTGAGATTTAGATTATGATCCATCAAGCACTTATTGACTACTTAATGTATACTAGGGGAGAGTCCCAATATTTACACATACCTAATAAAACTGGTAACATGAGTTTGCTTTGATATATTTTTTTAAAGATTTTATTTATTTATTTCACAAAGAGAGAGTGAGATCACAAGTAGGCAGGCAGAGAGAGAGGGGGAAGCAGGCTCCCCACTGAGCTCAGAGACAGACTTGGGTTCCCTGGGATCCTGACCTGAGCTGAAGGCAGAGGCTTAACCCACTGAGCCACGGGTGAGCCCCTTGCTTTGATATTTAAAACAGCATACAGGGAACCTAGTAGGTAAATAGGAATGGTTGGAATTTTCCATTTACTTCCATTCCATGGAGATTTGTGTTATCTCCAAGGTCTGTTCAGAATCTGGAGTAGGGGACCCTTTGGTCCTTTTGAAGTGGTTATTAAGTTTTAGCACACCGAAGAGTGGCAATCCCTGATTGTTGTACCAAAGATCATCCCTAACAAACCGCATGATCAATACTTTTGGCTTAATGTTATATTTGCCTCTTGTGCTAAATTTCTTTCTTGGTATAGGAAGCATTTTCATTTATTCTTATTCATAGTACATCATTTGAAGCACAGAAAAATAATACCTTTGGTCCCTTATCTGGTGTGACATTTTCTTCTTACTGAGCATTCAAATTTTGCAAAAGAGTGTCTGTTTATGGGACGCTTGGTTGGCTCAGTCATTTAAGCATCTGCCTCTGGCTCAGGTCGGGATCCCAGGGTCCAGGGATCGAGTCCCAAGTCTGTCTCCGAGCTCAGTGGGGAGCCTGCCTCTCCCTCTCACTCTGCCCCTTCCCCTGCTTGTGCATATCCTCCTTCTATCTCTCTCTCTCTCTCTGCCAAATAAATAAATAAAATCTTAAAAAAAAAAAAAAAAAAGAATGTTTACCTCAAGATAAGAAAGACCTAACAGGCACAAGGTCCCCTTGTGGGGAGAACAGGAAGGGGCAGCGCTGGCAGCCCCCTCTCTGTACTCCTTAACTCAGGGTTCTAAATTTAATTTAGATTGGTCTTTGTCAGAACTGGACATTGAAGCCTATGTCTAACTCGGACTTGTGAACCTGTTCCCTTTTTCTAGAAAGCACTTCCTTGAGATTTGACCATGACCTAAAGCTACACTGTTTTCAGCTCTGCACTAAAGTGTTTCCTCAGAGTCCGTCACTGATCACTTCTGAACAAACCGGAGACCAGTTCCTCTTCAGCATCTCTTAAACTCTTTATCTTTATCCGTTGTAGTGAACCCCCCCCCCCCAAGTATTCTGCCTTAGTGATCCATTGTTATATAAGGACTCATCCTAAACTCTTGTACTTGAGAACAACCAATATTTATTCTTACACAATTTCTGTTGGATAGGATTTGGGCATTGCCTGACTTTGCTCTCTCGCTAAGGGTCCCTCACAAGGCTGCCGTCTGGGTTTCAGCCATGGCCATAGGCATCCCAGCGTTTAATTGGAACAATTTTTCTTCCTTGATCATCTCCTGTACTCTTGGTAGAATTCAGTTCCTTCACCTTATTCAAATGATGGTTTTTAGTTCCTCAGCCTGTGTGCCAGAAGCTACCTTAAGTTGCTCCCTCAGATTCCCTGTAGCACAGCCCACAACGTGGCGGGAGACGTCATCAATGTGAGCCAGGTTGCAACACTGAGAGACTGTCAGTGTGATGGAGTCTGTAATTTTCTTTTCTTTTTTTTTTTATGATTTTATTTTTTTATTTGGCACACGGGGGGAGATAACAGGGGGGGGGGGGGGGGGGGGGGGGGGGGGGCGCAGACTCCCTGCTGAGCCGAGAACCTGATGTGGGGCTCGATCCCAGGACCCTGAGATCATGACCCGAGCCGAAGGCAGAGGCTTCAACCCATTGAGCCACCCAGACACCCCGAGGCTGTAATTTTCTTAAAAGCTCATCTCAAAAGTAAAATCCTAACGCTTTCATTGAATTCTATCATAAGAAAGTCTCTAGTCTTGTCCACACATTTGGATTGTGGATTTCCCAAGGACATGGACTATAATCACGTTGGAGGTAAAGGTTATTGTAGGCCATCTTAGAAGCATACCAACTACATGCCTTATATTATTAATTGTTTTAACTCTTCACCTCCAGAAACCAAAATATAAACTTGTGGAGCCGCGCTGGCAGTTTGCCTGTTATGCCCACTGGTAAGTCTCTATGGCTCCGGGAATGTAGGGAAATCCAATGGATGTTTGTTGAATGTTGCATTTTATAAAATAAAGGAAGTGGGGTTTTTTGTGTTTTTGTTTTAAAGATTTTATTTATTTATTTGACAGAGAGAGAGAGAGGGAGAGAGAGCCAGCAAGAGATGGAACACAAGGAGATGGGTGGGAGAGGGAGAAACAGACTCCCCTTGAGCAGGGAGCCCGATGCTCTGTCCCAGGACCCTGGGATCATGACCTGAGCCGAAGGCAGACACTTAATCATCTGAGCCACCCGAGTGTCCCAAAATAAAGGAGTTTTTTGAGATTAATGTTAGTATAATTTTTCTCAATGTTTACCCTACAGCACTGCATCCTTCTTCTGAAACAAATTGATACTCACTAATAACTTCTTGGATCTCTTTCCCCCCCAACCCCCCATACTAATCTTTACTCTTTGGCATTCCAAGCCTTAGCCACGGAGAACTTCAGTTCTTCCATCTACTATAGTTTTATACCTGAATCTTCACAGGAACAAATTCCTCATTGAAAATTCTCTTGTTCCCAAACTAGTTAGAGGTATGTCTTTCATTCCGATATCTGTTATCTATGAATCTTGAGATAATATGCTTAAGCTTTTTGTTGTTCATTCACACACTGAGTATCCGTTGACATTTAACTTGATTATTTTAAGGATACTAATTCAACTAGCCTTTCCCGAATAGTGTCTTATAGGAGTTTTCCCGTTTTTCCCCCATCTCACATCTCCTGTCCCCTTATGTTATTTTAAGAAGTAGCATCATTTCCTTACCTGACTTTTGGAGATACATTTTTTGTTTTCTGTTATCAATTATAACTGCCAATCATTAGAAATTATTAACCTATATTTCCTTATTCTCTCTTAGTAATTTCTTTGAAATGATACTTCAGAGTTTAATGCTTTGTCCATATTAAAAATTCCTGAGCCCGATTAGCAAACTGTGCTATGCTAAATTATATGTTCTTGATCTATTATCTATCTCACTTACATTTCCATAGTCAGAAGTATGTAGTATTATCTTCGTAGGGTTTTCTAGCTTGATAAATTCAATTTGGTCCCCACTGAGACTGACTTGTTTTCATGTATTTATCATATATTCGTATTTTGTTGTCTTGTGAATCAAAGTTCATTTCACGATGATTGTTTTTAGTTGGGGGGGTGGTAGCCTTTTTTAATATTGATTTGTAAGCATTCTTTTTATATTGTGGACTCCATTCTGTATTGCCAATATTTGGTACCATTAGCTTATCCCAGTTTGTCACAGATTTTTGTATCTTCTTTCTTTCTTTCTTTAGATTTATTTCTTTATTTTAGAGAGAGAGCATGCACAGGTGCACAGGTAGGCAGGAGCTGAGGGAGTCTTTTTTTTTTTTTTTTAAGGATTTTATTTATTTATTTGACAGACAGAGATCACAAGTAGGCAGAGAGGCAGGCAGAGAGAGAGAGGAGAATGCAGGCTCCCTGCTGAGCAGAGAGCCCGATGCGGGACTCGATCCCAGGACACTGAGACCATGACTTGAGCCGAAGGCAGAGGCTTTAACCCACTGAGCCACCCAGGCGCCCCGAGCTGAGGGAGTCTCAAGGAGAACTGTGCTGATTACAGAGCCCCACGTGGGTCTAAATCCCTAGACCCATGAGATCATAATCCAAGCAGAAACCTAGAGTCAGGCTGTAAACGAACTGTGCCACCCAGGTGCCCCTGTATTATGTTTTGATATGAAAGCCATTCAATTTTCATACTGACAAGTATATCAGTCCTTTTTTTTCTTCAAATATATTCTCTTGCATGTATACTAAGCTCCTCACCGTGAACATATATTTCCACTTATTTTCTTTACATTTAGAGTGATTTTTCTTTATTCTTGCCTTCCAGGTAGGAGTTCTCAAAGCTGACACTATTAACACGGGGAGGGGATAGCAATTGATTTGTCTGCCCTACGAATTGTAGCCTGTTGAACAACATTTCCAGTCTTTACTTAACAGATGCTGGTTAACAACCCATTTTTCTCCCAACAATGAAAATTGCTTCCAGGTATTGACAGATGTCCCTGGACAGGATTAAGTGGGCAAAGTAGCCTACAGGTGAGAAGCACTGCGCGAGAAAAATTGGTCATCTAAAAACAGAGCTTTTCCCCCCTTTTAACATGAGGCTTCATGCTCCAGTTTTTTTGCATTCCACAATAGAAAGTTTGTGACCCTTTGATAACAATATAGTCAAATCCCTACTTAGTCAATAAAGCACATTTACACATGTGATACATTTTGTGAATGAAAATTTAAAATAGTCTTTTAATTCATTTAATGACACCCTCAGTTGCCTGGTGGTTACTTGCGCTGGTATGCTTAAGTACGATTTAAGTCAGCCTTTATCAGCTCTGGTTTAAGTTAACTAATAACTAATGGTAATTAACAGTTTCATATATAGAAAGTTAACTGCATTTTTCTGTGGTGTGATTTGACAATCAGCCACAGAGGGTTGTGAAAACAATGTCTCAAAAAGGGAGATTTCAAGATAAGTGTGTGCGTCATTAATATAATTAGGCATCCTGACTTCTTGCAAGTTTTATTGGTGAACTTTTGACTTCTGATAATCGTCATTGTTAAAAAAAAAAAAAAAAAATGTCAAGCACCTAGCTAAGCTTTCAGGAGCAAGGAAGGAGTTCATTATCTTTCAGTTTGTTTTTGTAAATGAAGTCCTGGGCAGCACAAAACAGAGCAGAGTAAAAAGCAATCTGTTTCTGCTGCCTTGGAAAGGAGATAAATAGGATTAAGCCCAGGGATTGCCGTCTCCTCTCCTCTCTGGACACAACAGTGCCCCAAGGTACAAATGATTTCCCAGGGTCTGAAATTGTGGAGATTGAATTGGCCTCTTGCTGCTGGGGAGATAGTCTGGAGAGGTTAGCCAGAATTCATAGTTATGTCGTCCGAGTTAAGTGATCAAAGGGGAGTGAGCAAGTTCTACAAGTTAGAGGCAAGGTAATGGTAACCGCAAATGAAATCCGGCTCGAAGAAATGGAGTGGCAAGGAGAATCTAGTGAGAACGAAGATGTTCCAAACAGTGGGACTCCAGAAACCCAATTCTATCAACAATATTTTCTAGAAGCTTTGTATGTTCAAAGTATAAGGGAACATTAAAGTTGGACTTACTCTTGTTCTCAAGTAGGTTAAAATGTATTTGGAAAGAAGGCAAGTATTTGAAAACTTGAATCTTAACGGATCTTTGCAGGAGCGCAAGAGATCGCATGGAAATAGAACTGTAATTGCCAGCCTGGTGATTTCAGACTGAATGGAAGGCAGGCAGCTACTCGCTGGGAGTGACCGTCTCAGCTGGGTTTTCAAGAGGAAGATGAATGTGTAGGGGAGGTGGTTGGGAACCTTCCCAGTAGGATCGCATACATTTATTTAGAAGCTTGTTTGTGAGACAATGGAAAGTGGGCTCAAGAGCAGAGAAGCTTTATGTGGAAGGAGAAAAAGAACGTTCTAGAATGCTTGTTGGGCCTGACTGGCAGAGAAGCCCTCAAGTTCATGAAAGATCTGTTCTCCACAGGCCTTCGTCCACACAACCTTCTCTTCTGCCCTGTCTCTTCCTTGTTGCTCTTCCTTCTTTGCTTGTGTGCTCATTTACACCAACTGAGCTGTATTTTGAAGGCCCCATGAGTATTGCTGTCCGGGGAGACCCTGTGTCGAGTACTTAACGCTCACCCTCTTCAGGAGGAGAAGTTTGTAAATTTACAAAACCAGAAATTGTTACGAGGGCCTCCGGGTTGGCTTGACCTGGTGCCTGTGACTCTATTTCCCTGTGTTTCTTTACTCCTTTCCTCTCAGTCCAAGCTCCCTCCTTGTGCCAATTTCAAGATGCTGGCTGCATACCTTTTGCTTCCCCGTGCTACAGAACATCAAAGTAAGGGAATGCATGGCGTCTTTAACTCTTAGGGTATTTTATTCCTTCAAGAAGCACCCAGGGATGGGGCGCCTGGGTGGCTCAGTCGTTAAGCGTCTGCCTTCAGCTCAGGTCATGATCCTGGGGTCCTGGGATCGAGCCCTGCGTTGGGCTCCCTGCTCTGCGGGAAGCCTGCTTCTCCCTCTCCCACTCCTGTGCTTGTGTTCCCTCTTGCTCTCTCTCTCTCCTCCTCCCTCTTTCTCTCCCTCCATATATAAAAAAAAATTCTAAAAAAAAAAAAAAAAAAAAGAAGCAGCAGCAGCACCCAGGGATGTTTCCCTACAGGCTCCTGGGTCTGAATCATGTCATAGACCCTTTCCTGAATCCTCTTCTGTCAGACTGGAAATGCCATAGCTTGACTGGCTGAGACTTTGCTTTTGAAACCACATTCCCTTGGGACTCTTGGTCCGGACTTGATTGATCTTATCACTCTTGGCCATCCTTGGTGTACGACTGGCACACGGCAGCTACTCAGTGCAGGGTTGGAAGGGGTGTTTGAGAAAACGACAGGTCCAAGTATTCATGGTTTAACCGGGGTACAAATGTAGAACTAAATATACAAAGTTTGCATTTATAAACCGTCTTTGCCTTTGCTGTGCTTGCATAGTCCCTCCTCCGTGTGAATTTTAGGAAATTTTATTATTTGTTTATTTATTCATTTAAGATTTTATTTATTTATTTGACAGAGAGATAGAGCACAAGCAGGCAGACAGGTAGGCAGAGAGAGAGGGGAATGCAGGCTCCCTGCCAAGCAGAGTGCCTGACACGGGGCTCGATCCCAGGACCCTGAGATCATGACATGAGCCAAAGGCAGAGGCTTAACCCACTGAGCCACCCAGGCGCCTCATAATTTCAGGAACTTTTAGTTAAGTGCCATCGTAAGTCTTTTCCAGATGTTGAATGAAATTCAATTAAAGTAAGAGCAGAATTGACCCTCGGCGGAGATTTTATCCTACTCTTCCCTGCTACTCTGGTTTCTTAATTTCTGTTAACCTGTTAAACTTTTATTCATAGTTGGTTCTTCTGGAATGATTTCATTAGATCCATGAGAAGATATTTTATAGTATTAGTAGCTCCTGGAAACAGGATTTGGTTTTCTATTACATATTCTAACTGGTTAGAATGCTGTATTTGAGGCATTTGAGGTCTTATTGATGGTTGTAGGTTAATCTTGTCCCTAGGCTCCTGCCCAATTCTCATATAAATCATAATTATGCATTGATTATCTTGACTAATGTGTTATCCTTAGGTAATGAAAATTTTGTCCCGTACTTTATAATTCTCAAACCTCTTACTCATTTAAAAAATCACTTTGCTTGGTAGAATGTCTTATACAATGTTGCCTAAGTGTGGGCTATATGCTGGCAGAGAGATTTTCTGCTCTATCTGGATATTCACTGTAATTCATCTTAAATATAACTACAGAGTTGGTTTTTTTCTGTTCCTTTTTAGTGTACACCCTTTTGTTGACATAGGAGAATTCCTTCTTAAATTGTTCATTACAAATTTTCATTATGAATTGGTATTAAATTATACCATATTCTCTTATCACTCTGATTATGATTATTTTTACATCAGAATTCATAAATAAATTTTTTAAATATTTTTTTCTGTTACTTTTCTTTGGTTATGTTTCAAAGGCATGCTAGCCTCTTGATACAAGGTGATAAGTTTGACATCTTTTGACTGCTGAAAAGCAAAGCTATTCTAAGAGAGGAATGAATTTAGTAGAAGTTGAGTCTCTGTCCTGTAAAATCACCAGGCTTAGTTGGAGTTTTTGTCTGAATTTGTATTCCTGATTTAGTTGCTTTTATGTTCACTCCTCCATTAAATCTTTCTTTGTAGAAATTTATGTCCTTGATTTTATATTTTTTGGCTTAAATTTGTGTAATTGTGTTTTGTAATGATTCCTGAAATCACTTTAACATCTGTAGTTATGCCCTTTATTTTTAATATTATTATTTTCGTATACTCTGGTGGGTTTTTTTCCCTCTCTCTTTGGAGATATTTGTGTGTTTCATTACATTTTCATAGAACCAATATTAGATTCATTGATCTGTGGGGAATCAGTTGTTTTTTATTTTCCATTGTATCTTTTGTCACCTTCCATCTTCTTGTTTTGGCTCCATTTGGCGTTTTCTAGCTTTAACAGTTGATCACTTCATTTATTTTTACTTTTTCTCTTTTTTAAAAGACATATCAATATTTATATACTGTTTTAATTTACCTGGCTAATTTCAATCTAGACCGATTTTCACCTAAATTCCCTTCTATATTTTATATAATATTTTTCTCATTCATCTTTAACTTTGAATTATTTAGACATATATATATATATATATA
>NC_081575.1:115442957-115501644 GCF_022355385.1 Mustela nigripes | reverse complement strand
ATCAGATATTTGATATTAAGGGGGAGTTATTTGTCCTAATACATAGATGATTTTCTTAAAATCTGAATACCTGACTTTAGTAGATAAGGTGAACTGATCCATATTTTTTAGTGTACTGAGATATTTTGCCTTCTTTGGTTGAATTGGTATCTTTATGTTTTTTTAATTTTCTGATTTCTGATTGTATTTTTTTGTTCCTTTTTAAATGTTTGGAAGCTATGAATTACATTTTTCTTATCTGTGCTTATTTTTCTAATAATGAGCAAACACACTTTGATTGTTTTTATTAAAATCTAAGCATACTTAGTATTTATTCTCTCAAACAAGACACTTTAGATTGTGTTTGTTTTCCCAATCCAGCACCTACTCTCAGCTCCCTGAATAATACTACTTTGAGTCTGGAATTTTCTTTGCAAATTATTATTTCACTCACAAATACACACAGATACACATTTTCACACTTATATTTCAAATAGTATTGATTTAATCTGAAGAATTTATTTTCTCTTATCCTTTTCTCTTCATGTATGTATCGCCCTTGTCTGCCCGCCTTTTATGAACTTAAAGCATCTTGGCCTCAGTTCTTCTATTCTGCCCTTATGGTTGGGATTATCGGTTTAAAACTTTTTGAGGTTTACTGTGTCCGAAAATGCCTTTCTTTCATACTAATTTTTGAATGGTGGTTTTGGCTTCTAGGTTTGTTTCTTCCCTTTCTGGACTTTCTGTGTAGTCAGTTCATTAACGATATTACTCCCTTGTGTCTTCGCATGTGGTCTGCATCCATTTGTGTGTCACGACGAACCAGCCTTTGCCTCTTTTCCATTCATGATGCTCTCCTTCCACTTGATTTTGGGGAGTTTTGGTATAAAGTCTCTCAGACTCAAGTGATCTTTGCCTACATGTTTATACACTTTATTCTTTTCCTGCAATTCACTGTGGAACTAGTCTACATTATGCTCTCAACAGCCATTGGTTACCTATAATTAGAAATTAGAATCGGAGTTTGTTCTGTGAGTTCTGTTCAAAATCAGGGATGAAAATTTATTGATAAAAAATGATGTGAGATTACCTCCATCAATCTTTTACCTAATCTTGAAAATAAGGGATAGAAATAGATAAATCAATGCTTCCTCTTGCCTTTTGAGATTTATTATCTAGTGATTTTCCAGCTTTAAAAAGAATTAAAATCTCTGGGTTATAGGCAACTATATTATTTAACAACTGATAATATCAGGAAACCTATCCATAAAAGATTTTGAGATGAACTTATTACTAAAATTATCCCCACTCTTTGAAGAAAGTTACATAAGTCATTTTAAACAGACCCAGCACCCAAATATGGCAAAATGAGAAATCCAAGAACAGAATATCAATGAAGTGGTCTTTCTTTCTCTGTCATCCTTTATGCCGTTTGGGATTCTATATGAAATTGTTCTATCTCCTTGGTCATTTATATATGCTAGCCCTTTAATAAATTTTGGGCAATAATAGATTTATAGATTTATATGCTCATGATTCCTAATGAGGCTATGGACAAAGTGAAGATTTTCCTATTTGATACAGAAGGAAGCCTCGGAAAGATTCAGATTCTCTGTCTAATAAGAGTTGTTGGATGAAGCCTCACACCCTGGGTTTAATCTAGAACATCACAAAGACTTGTCAGTGGTAGGATCTTAACTGTATCTGCTTAACGAGTGGGTGATCGGGGATTCTGTTTCTAAAACCTAAGGCACTTTCTACTTTCTCAAATGCATTCAGTTATATGCCCTTATACAACTGGTTTGGAGGAGCCAAGAATCAGAACTTGTCCGCATAAAGGAGCTTTACTAAATAAAAGGTGAAGAGGAATTCAATGAAGTAGAAACTATTTTTTCAGGATGCCGGGGTGGCTCAGTTGGTTAAGCAGCTGACTTCGGCTCAGGTCATGATCCCAGGACAGGGAGCCTGCTTCTCCCTCTGCCTCTGCTGCCACTCAGTCTGCCTGTGCTCACTCGCTCTCTCTGGCAAATAAATAAATAAAATCTTTAAAAAAGAAAGAAAGAAAGAAAGAAACTATTTTTTCCCCATGTACAAATAAGGAAGTATAATCTTAGTGTTGAGAGACAATTCTCTTTTGATCTCTCACCTTCCTTCATCACCTTTCAACCAGAGACACTGAGTATCCTTTCTATAAAATACACTTACAAGATTGTTTATATAGAGAAGAAACTTGGACAACAGGGCAGTGACTCCAAATGGAGTAGAGATAGATTTGTGTCTTATTGATTATCACGATTAAAGATAATAGTTCCCTCCCAGGCAAGATCAGAAAGTCTTTACTGTCCATTATAAAAGATTCAAGTTCCTTACATTTGGTGTCCCCGTTCTATAAGGAATTATGTGCAAGTATCATTTGGTCCCTTTGTGTCTCCCACTGAGATTTAGGGTATACAACTGCACAAATGGTGGCACTTTGGCTGTTGCTATACCTGTTAGTAGGAAATTCTTTTTATCTTTGACCCAACTGTCTAGTGTCTTGTGCAAGGAAATATGACGATGTACCCAACTAACCCATTACCTTGCTGGGAGAGTTACATCTCTGCCCTTCCACAGTTCATAAAGCTTCGGAAGAGTCAAAATCATCTCACTAGGGAGTAGTGGGCTTTGAACCCATGTGCAATGAACCTTGGAGCCAAAGCGCCTGAAATTCTGCTTTGTACTTGTTCACATGGAAATAGGCAGGAATAATCTCAGCGAGAGCCCATTATGTATCTAAAATTGCTTTATTACTGCACTCTGAATGGATCAAGTCCAGACCTCATTTCATTGTCTATTACAGTCCTTTCGATTCTATCCAGCCTGATTCAGAGGCCTAGGAAATGGGTCATTGACAATGTATGAGGAGTGGGCCAATGTCACCTGTCAGCTGACAAGATGTTTCCATTGTGAATAGTCCACATTTTCTAATTAAGACATTGTTTGTTTAAATGCATATTCTCAGTTGGTTCAACACACCAAGTGGTTATTAGCCATTGGAACCTTAATTTTAATTAGTTTGCCAAGTTTCCTTTAGGAAACTTTCCTTCCCAATAGGGAAGTTGAAGAGTGCAGAATTTTAAGAAAATGAGATGATGGAACAAGACAGAAGGAATTCCCAGATAGGAGCCAGAAAACTGCAAACTCCTTTTTGACATTTGGGAAGTCAGTAAAATTCTCGAAGCTTTATTTTCTAATCTGATAAATGGTAATCATCATTTTAATGTGTTCCTATGAGGGTCTAGTTGAAAAGGATGCCAGATTTACTGTGTAGAAATACTGTTTGCCCAGTTGTATTTGAATTTCAAATAACTGTTTAGTATTAGTATGTCACAGATACTGCATGTGACACACACTAACTCAGTGGCTGTATACCTCAAATTCAATTTTAATTTGGTATCCTGTATTTTATTCGCAACCCTATAGACAGATAATACATATATTAAATCAACCCTGACCTGATTTCTGTTAAGGTGGTTTATTTTTTTTTAAAGATTTTATTTATTGATTTGATTGGCAGAGATCACAAGGAGGCAGAGAGGCAGAGAGAGAGAGAGGAGGGGAAGCAGAGAGCCCAATGTGGGGGCTCTCCCTGCTGAGCAGAGACCTGATGTGGGGCTCAATTCCAGGACCCTGAGATCATGACCTGAACCGAAGGCAGCTGCTTAACCCACTGAGCCACCCAGGCGCCCCTGGTCAGGTGGTTTATTAAGCAATTCTTCCCTGGAACACATTCAGCAGTGTGCAGGACACAGCTGTAGAAACTACAGAATACCATCAGTGGTCTGTATCAACAGATTGAAGGAAAATGGGAAACCAGATTCAGTTAAGAAATGGTCCTATTGGGGTGCCTGGGTGGCTCAGTTGGTTAAGCATCTGCATTCGGCTCCGGTCAGGATCTTAAGGTCCTGAGATCAAGCCCTGCATCAGACTCCCTGTTCAGTGCGGAGTCTGCTTCTCCCTCTCCAAAATAAATAAATTAAAAAAATATATTTTTTAAATGGTCTTATTTTGTTCATGCTGCTGTAATAGGAGACCATAGACTAGGTAGCTGATAAATAATAAAAATTTATTTCTCAGAGATTTGAAGTCTGGAAATCCATAATGAAGGTGAGAAGCAGATTCAATGCATGGTGATATCATGCTTACTGGTTCATGGGCCCCTGTCTTCTCGTTGCATCCTCACGCGATGGAAGGACAAGACAGCTTTCTGGAGCCTGTTACACAAGGGCAGTAATGCCATCATCCGGCTTCACCTTCTGGACTTAAATCTCATTCCTGAGGCCCCACCTTCTAATACCACCACATTAAGGGTTAGGATTTCAGAGAACAAATTGGGAGGGCAGGGCACAACCCCTCCAACCCTAACAACCCGAAGTGCTGGAGGACTTTTCTCTCCCATAGATCAGGGTCCAAATTGTATGGACAGTTTTTTTCTCCCATCATCCCACTCATTTAGGACATTGAATAGTATCTCGTCTCTATTTTGTTTGCACGTAACTGAAGAAAAAAAAAAAAAGAGCAAGCGTTCCTTGAATCCAAGAGGAACAGCCTCCTACTTACTGTGGTATTGAAAGCCCAGCTGGAGACAAGTATAAACATGCAATCTACAACCCATGAAGGGGCATCTCATGGGGGGATTACAGGGCATCATTTGCAAGTCCATGAAGTGTTACATGGCTTTGTGTGAACAGCCGTGACGAGAAGTTGAATGGCCATAAACCGATGCCCAAATTGCACATTAAGACCCTGTAATTTTGAGGAACTCTTCCCAGGATACTGTATGCTTTGCTTGGCCCATAAAAATCAACATTAGAATTAAAAATTGCTTACTACGGGAGTGGAAAAGAAAATGTGTATGGAAATCATTATTTTATTTGGTTGTTTTTTTTACCTCTTCTCTTCCCTTCCAATAACACCTTCACAACAAAGGGATACTAATAGAATCCCCACTCCCTTACACTCAAGTGTGAGACTCAAAGGTCCCGAAATGATTGGCTCTTGGGGAGGGCATTTTGCCCCAGCCTTGTGCCTTCTTTAGAGGCAAATGGGAAAAAATGGTGTTGCAGATGGAAGAGGTCAAGAGTCTTTGGCAAGGCATGTGGGAGATTGATCTTTGGTAACTGAGTGTTTAGGCTGAAAATGAACTTGGTAGGAACAAACCACAGAACGGGGTCTTCCAGGTCAATGCAGAAGTATTACCAACCACCAGGGCCTCTGTGGAGATGATTATTTGAGACTGATCCACTGGTAGCATTTTGCTACAAAATGGTTAGGGAATACATAGCTCCTTGATTCCTCTGCTTCAGGTGTTTCTGCAGTAAACTCATTACAGAGCGGCAGAGCTTTCTAGAGCAAGCTTACCAACCAGTGTGCCACAAGTGGGCTATAAGTAGGGTGATCGTATGTCACCGTTTGCCGGGACACTTTTTGTTTATGCCTGCAGTGTCAGCATAATTATTAATACTCGCTCTATTTGTCATGGTACCTCTGCTCACTGAGCACAGCGTGATTATAAAGTCAGCCGTGGAGACGTGTGGATTTTTAGGTTGGAAGAGAAGCCAGGAGACAGGAAATTAACATCAAGAATCCAAATGAACTGAACTGGTGAATGCACATTTGACACATGGAAGCTCTTGTGGCTCTTTCAGATCCCATCTCACCGGGCACCGGGTGAGGAATATATAAAGGACATGACTGTACAATAACATACTACTTTGCCTTGCTTGGGTTCCTGGACACGACCAAGTTCCGTAAAGACAGGTTTTCATGATGATCTGGGGTCATTTCCACCCTCACACACTGCTGGTGGAAATAGAAAACCACGGGGCTGTTTTCAAAGTCAAATGGAAGTTCCCGGAAGTGTGAAACATAGAATGACCACATGGCCCAGGAATTTCCCCTCCTCCCTGTACCGCACGCAAAAAGAAGACACGTGGACACTCACGTGAATGTTCATCGCAACAGTCTTCATGAAAGCCAACATGTGGCAATAGCACAGACGTCTGTCAAATGAAGTATGGTTACACTAATTGTGGTTTATCCCTACCATGGAATATTCTTTGGCCATGAAAAGGCATGAACTACCGTTACAAGCTTCCGCTTGGATGGACCTAGGGAACATGGTCGGAACTGAAGATAGCCAGTTGTAAAAGGTGACACGTTGTGCGATGTTACGTATCCGAGATGTCTACCATGGGCAAAGCCTTAGAGACAGGAAGTATATGAGTTGTTTCCAGCAGCCCCAGAGCAGCATCTTGGGGAAGGCGTGTTAACGGGTACAGGGGTATTATGGAGGGTGGTGACAATGTTCTAAAAATAGCCAGCGGCAATGATTACAGAACTCCGTTAACATACTAAAAAGCTTTCCCTTGTCCATGTTAAAGGTGGGATTTTATGGTATGCGAATGGTATCAGTAATATGTCTTATATGTATATAAAATGCAAGCCACATATATAAGTATAAATTTTTATCATATGTTAAGGGAGGTCAAATGAAACAGGTGTAAATAATTTTAACAATTGAGTCTATTTCACTTAATTTGTCCAACATGCTATCTCAACATCCATCAATATTTCTGAAATTAGCAAAGCACTTTATATTCATGTCCTTGTACCATCATATTAAAAGTCCAGTTTGGGTTATAGATTCCCAAGGACTGGTCAATGCATACTCACCCCCATTTGAAAGACTCGAGTGTCACATGAGACCTGCGGCCACGGCGGTGGTGAGTGTGAACCTTGCTAATGGTCACTCACCGCTGTTTATTTCAGGCTGGTGTGTGGTCTGTGTAATGAGGTTACATCAGAAGGCCCAAGTATCCTCAGCTACTCTGGGATCTTGGTTTGAGCGGAAACAGATAAAAGCATGATTTCATTGGTTTTTTTGTATTCTTAGGGCCAGCTTGTTTGTAACTTCTAGCACTATCTGTTATGGCCTCCAAAATGAATGTGGGACGCAGATGTTTTTGCTCGTGGAGGAAAATAGCAACCCCACAGCTCGCAATCGACTCCATTCCCATTTATATTCTGGTCTTCCAGATTAGCTTTGCCCCGCCACGGGGTAAGTTTGCTTTCTTTGAAGAACTTCAAGGTTTCATGTCATTTGCCTCAGTTCCCCCCATTTTTACATTTTTTAAAAAATGGGCCTAACACTCATCTCTGCACTAACTCCACTTGGAAACTTGATTTTGCAATTTCCAATGTTCTGTCCCCCTGGTGGCTTTGGTGCCCTCCTACCTGATCAGCGGTGCACAGAGTACATCTCAACTCCCTGTATATTATTCTGCTTATTCCCTAATTTGTGAGAGACACAGGCTTTTCAATATCCTGTGGTGTGACCCAGGGGCTATTTGTGAAACAGAGAAAGGGACAGAATAACCTGTGGAGACTCTGCTCTCTTTCCCAAAGCGGAGAATTTCTAACGCTAGGAACAAAAGGTCGTGAAAGGAAAATTCTTGCCCAAATAAAAGCAGAAGTATGTCCGTCATTAATTTTTGCAGTGTGTGTTGGTGTGGACAGCTGGGAATAAAGGGGTGGTAAGTTACTCTCAGATCCTCGAACAACAGTGCCTAGGTCAGTGGCTCAGGAGCCTGGGAATGGATGGACACTTGTTTCTTAATCTAGAAATGGAGACACAGTGTTTTGGGGTTTTTTCCTGGACATTGACATTCTGGGGACTTGAGGACAAGCTTTTTACCTTATTACTGTCTTTCAGTAGTTTGTATTCCCCTTATTCTAGCAGTAAGTGTCCTGACCTTACTTGGGCTCAGGTCAACTGCTTCCTGGCCTTTCCTGGTGCTTGTGGTGTGATCAGTGGCTACGTTTGTCCTTAAAAGTCCACAGAGATCAGTGGTCCTGGAACATGGGAAAGAGCTCATCCGTCACACTTGGAAAATAGGGGGGAATGAAAACGTCAGGGCCCCAAAGATCTGTTTCTTTGGGAACTGTGTGTTAGGCAGCGATTGTGATTGTCATGTATGCTTACATTTGAGAATGCTGATATCCAGCATTGGATCCTATGGGTATATCATCTTCTGCTCCATCTGAGGGACTCAAAAAATAAATAGCAGTGAAATAGCGGGGAAACTCTAGTTTGACAAGGTTTCAATAGCAGAAGTAGAGCAACGCTGTGTTGATAGAGATTGTAAGATACTGAATCGTTCGTTGAAAACCTGTGATGTGGAAGATGGTCTTCCCGCACCTTTTCCATCCGTTCTCTCCAGTCTTAGCATATGTGAAAGTTTGGGGGTAGCTATCCTTTTATAGCCCTTCTCTATAACTAAAGAAATGGTTATTCCAAGAGGATAAGGAATCTGTGCCCCGTTAACTGGTGATAAGAGTTGGCACTGAAATTGGAGTTGAGTTCAGCCGTGTTTACTTGCTCAGTCCAGCAAGGTATAGTAGTGTCTAAGTAGTGAGCTCCTGGTGAGTGAGTGTTGTTGTCATTTTGTTTTGTATTATGAAGAGTTGATTGATGACATAGCATTTCCAGCTTTTTTTCTACTTGTGTATGTAGCACTTTGCCAAAAGGATTTTCCAGTTGTAGCAAAGAAGGCAAGTTTGTACTGATCTCATGTGTTCTTACATTGAATGGCATCTCGTTTGGAACAGGAGAATGAGAGATGGTTTATTATGAGGGTTCTTTAATGGAATGGGCTTGTTGCTGATAATGTGACAAGGTCTTTATTCCCAAGGTTGAGTGAGGTAATGGGGGAGGGGAGAGAGAGAGAGAAAGAAATAGTCTCCTTGTTGGAGGGGCCCCTGGGTGGATCAGTTGGTTAAGCATCTGCCTTCCACTCCCTGCTCAATGGGGAGTCTGCTTCTCCCTCTCCCTCTGCCCCTCCATGCCCTCATGCACTCTCTCACTCAAATAAGTAAATGCAAAATCTTTAAAACAAACAAACAAACAAACAAACAAAAAAAAAACAGAACAAAACAAAACAAAAAGCAAGGCTCCTCATTGGAAATGCAGTTTGCAATACATCTGAGGATATAAACTTCCGGACATGTTTACAAAACAACCAGAAGTGCAGAAGACAGATACTTTGGTTTGTATGTGTGATGGACTGTGCAATTTGCTATTTTGTTAATGTTATCCACCACCCACTATAATGGCTCAGCATTCCACTTACGGGCAACTACATGGCAATGTTGAGAATCTTGCAATATGTAAAACACTGTGGACAGCACACGTTTTTAGGTGACCTAAGGTGCTTCATGTACATGGCATAGACAGTGAATGTTATTCAGATGTGAAGAAGAGAACCAGCGATGCTGAAATTGATTGGAAAGAGTAGATTCTGGTTCCCAAAGTCCTTCACTGAGGCTTCGGAAGTTCACAACTGTAGGTAGTAAGGAGATGTTCAAGTTCTTCCCCACATGGTACCTTTCTGTTCTTTTCAAGGGCATTTGGGAAGAACTGGTGGGCAGAAATGTTGACGTGATGAGGAGTATGGGGCAGTGCGCCCCTGCAGGGGTTTTCTTGCCAAACTTGCATTGGGCATTTCATTGCCAACAGGAAAGCCTGGTCCCCTAGGGAATAGGACATTACCAAAACAAAGACTAAATCTGAGGGTGTCTTTGAGCTAGGTTCCTGTTGTTTTAAATTCCCAAATGTAACGACCCACTCCTAATTTAGGGATAGAAGGAGAGCCAGGATGGGAGCAGCATGGACGAGCAAGGTGGAGTTTCTTAACATTTGGAGAGAGAGGATTCTTTGTTCTGGGAGCTGCTCTTTGCACTGGAGAGTGTTTTACAGATTCCCTGGCCTTGAATTTAGATGTCTTTAGCACTGCCTTCCTCACCCGACGTGTGACAATCAAAAATATAAACAGGGGCTTCTGGTGGCTCATTCAGTTAAGCATCTGACTCTTGATTTCAGCTCCGATTCTGATCTCAGAGCTGTGAGCTCCAGCCCTGATTTGTGCTTGATGCCCAGCGGGGAGTCTGCTTTGAGTTTTCCCCTCCCTCTCCCTCTGCCCTTCCCCACCCTCCACTCACCTCTCTCTTTCTCTGGGTCCAAAATTAAGAAATAAATCTTTAAACAAATCTTTATAAGTCTGGCTATCTGCCCCGGGAGGAAAATGTCACCCTTGTTGTAGATAACTTGTCTAATAAGGAGAGCCCAAGACCACTTTTAAAATCAGTCGCGTGCAAGTAGAGGGAGTTCACACTTGGCATGCCAAGTACAAGGCTGTCTCCTCCTGTAACTCTTCTGAGTCACCGAGAGACCTTGGTAAAGGGCAAAGTGCTAATACTTTTTTCTCTTTCCCCCAGAATCTTATTTCCTATACCTTCTGTGGTGAACTGTTTGTGACAATAAGATTTAATGTGATGTCTAAGAAAGAAAGAAGGTCAAATCCCTCTGTGCTCTAGGAGGAGATCATGTCTCCATAGAACCAGAACATCAGGGTTTCTTGATCATCTAGAGAGTGAGGCGGGTAATGCCTGCTATTCTTCTATGTCTCTGGCTCACAGGAGGATAACTGATCATTTTCCAGCTTAGTTGCATCATATATCCAGGGGTTTACTCTGTTCAGTTACATGTAGAATAAAGATGGAAATTGCGGTCTGCATCAGTTCCTGGTGGTATCTCGTCTGAAGGAACAAAGACACTTGCTGACATGTAAGGCTAAGGCCTATTTGCACATATTTTCCAATCAACATCCTTGAAAAAACAGGCATCTTCCCTGTGGTGTTTACTAGATTCTCACCTTTCTTCGTTTGTTTATGTTCTATTTTATTTCATCAAACTAAATGTAATATTGCCTTTAAATGTTTGCTTTTGCAATGTAGGTCTGTCCTCCCCACGAGATTCCTACTTTTGCTTCTTCTGGGAAGTATAACTCAGGTTTAGGTAACAGTGGTGATAACTGCCCTTGTTTTACAAAGGCAGTATTTACAGGATGGTAATTAATTGCATAAAACAAATATTGCAGGAATGTTTTTAGAATCCACTGACTGTGCACATCTAGGGAATGATGGAGTATTTGTGTACTCGGTTAATCAAAGTGGAAGTGTCTTGCTTCCAGATTAAACAAGCTTCTCTTCAAATTTATTAATTGAGTGTTGCTGCTCCCGATAAATGAAATGATCTATGCATTTGTGAGAACTTTGTTCTCTGTTTTAATGGCAACTATATTTCGAGCCGAGAATAATAGAAGTTTGTCCTTTCAAACTCATGCTGTTGGTCAATAAGAAGATGAGAGCATTTATAAGAAGTAATGAAGAAAAAAACCTACCTAATTCTTGGCTCAGAAACACTTCAATAAATAAAATGGAACCATTCGTTTAAATAAACATTGGTAAAATGTGTTTTGTAGTCTCAGCAAATTCAACCAATCAGTTCGGTTTTATTCTTTGTGAATTTTATTATTTGTGCCAAACCTTAAGATAGCGTGGGGTGGAAAGTAAATAATATTTCTGATAGATGCCTGAGAAATATTAAATTATTCAGATGCCTGAGAAATATTAAATTATTCAGATAAATGGGTTTGCTTATTTTTTCTATTAGGTCTTTTTTTAAAAAAAAGAGTTATTTATTTGAGCAAGAGAGAGGGCCACAGCAGGGGATGGGTGGGAGGCCTAGGGAGAGGGACAGAGAATCCCAAGCAGACTCCACACTGAGCACAGAGCCCACTGGGGGTTCAACCACATGACCCTGAAGTCCTGAGCTCAGTCCAAACCAAGTGTTGGCTGCTAAACCGACCGTACCACTCAGGTAATTTCCAGTATAGTTCACAGAGTTTGCTTTTTTCTTTCTTTTTAATATAAGAAAGATTGATAAGAATTATTGCTTTGTTCGTGTAAATACAGGGATCAGAGATCGCTCACACTGAAATGATTGAATTTCTATTTTGTATAGTCAACATTTGTAGATTTGTTTTGAAGTTAAGCGATATGTTGAAGAGTAAACATCTCCTGATGACATGAGTGGTGGAAGGTAGACCTGATCTCAAAAACAGTATTTTCCAGAAGAGCACCGCTTCTTGTCCAAGAGATACCCCACCCATCTCTCTATGTCTGCCAGGTTTAGAGTTACACTCTGCTCTGGTCCATCCATACAACTCTGAACATCCCTCCTCCGTCCAGAAATCTTGTCTCTCCGATGGCCAGGCAGTGTGTGTGTGCAATACTTAAAGGAACTAATTATCTGACCCTTTTGCATTTGCTTGAGCTATTCACATATGCAAGGATCCATTGGTGGACTCTGCTATTTGAATTTCTTAGCGAAGTGATTTTAACCATACCTCTTTTAGCCAGATGGATTGTGGTCATCCTCTGCTCTCTGGGAATCATTTTGCAGAGATTAACAATGGGATTGAAAGAGTACACTGGATTTTTGCATCCACAAGACTCCCATCTAAAACTTCCCTACTCCCTTCCCAATTGAGTAGCTTTGTACCAGCTCCTTGAACTGGGTGATCCTCCCTGTCCTCAGTTAAGAGAGAGTAACCATTTTAACGGCTCTGTATTTGCATATTATACATATTCGCAACAGTCATCCATCTCAACATAAAAGATAATACTGTCATTTCTTAGTAATTGAAATTGTGTTATAAGAATGGCTAGACCTGTGGAATGAACCATAAATATATTTCGTAATCTAATGAAAATACAATACTGACATAAATCGTACAAGTACCAATAACAACGCTACTCATTTATTTAGATGGCTTCCATACCTATTATTTCCTGTGATTCTCACAGTCCTGTGAAAATATTAGGAGATTATATTTGGTCAAGTTTGACTAATGAAATAAAAGTGGCACCGATGACATAAACTGGGGCTATAATGGAGAAATCTCAATGAACATTTATTAAGCACCTGCTGTGTGTCATGCCTGAAGTGACGATATGTTTATCATTTTTATTACATCAGAGTTTAGGCTTGTCAGAGGAGCATGAAATCCTTATTAGTATTCCATATAGTTCTAAAATTTGAACACTTTGGCATATATTTTAAGAGGAGGGAATTGGGGAAGAATTTGACATTGAGTAGTTTTCCCTCTACTTGGTGACATGTGTGGTGTGTAGTTCCAATGGGTGTGGCTGCTTCTGCCTGCTGCATTAATTTGAACAATGCTCACGGCCCTCTTACAGGCATCCCGGGTACTGACCCCTCAGTGAGTCTCCATGTAGTTCTACCAATTAGTGTCTGGTCTTTTCTTGGAGTCGACTTCAATGGTTCACTACTCCGTGTCCTTAATTATAGGCAGTGCTGTTTATTTGATCTGGCACTCTTTTCCCCTGTGAATAGATTTTCTAAATTCGTGGTAGTTATTTTGGGGGAGAGACGGATGTATTATTTTAAATCCAAAGGAATGGCTTTAAAAAAATGAAAAATTGGAGCCGAAGACAGGAGACTAAAATATGGGAGCTGTTTGAATTTGGATCCATTGCATGTAATAGGAGATCAGGAGTTATCAAACAGGCGTGTAAGAAGGTAGGAGTCTGCCTCACCTGTTCACATTTGGTCGCACGAGGTTTGGGTGGACAACACAGTCCCCATGGGATCCTGCGTGCTTCTACCTTTCATTCTGCCCCGGCGGTGATTTGGTCTTAACCTGAAGTTCACCTGATGTTCTAATAAATCTCAAGTTTACTTGATGTGCTCAGATGTCCTGTGATCTGAGCACCATGTCCTCTGCTCTCCAGCGAGGAAAAGACGGATGGAGAGAGGAGTAAGGAAGTGCAGATGGGCTGCACCTCCTAGCTTCCCCTATGTTTCCGGGCAATCCCACTCAATACTTCCCCGGCAATCCCATTGGCCAGAACGTAACCACGTGGCCTCAACAAGTTCTGGAGCTAGGCATGTGGTTTTCTTGGTGCACATGTTACAGATGAATTCAAGAGGGATTTATTTTACTGTGTGAGCAGGGACGGTTCCTCTCGGGAAGCAGAATCTGCCATACTTTCCCCTGCATAAATAACACTCCGTTTAATGGAGATAAAATGCTTGTGGGGGATTTTGTTGCCCTTAGTAATTCCCACGAAGGCAATGAAAGCATCTACCTTTGTTTTGGAGTCGATGCTGTAAAATTTATCTAAGTTAAGGATCTCTATAAATGAAGAAAGTACATTAAGCGAATGGCTATTCACTTCAGTGCAAAAGTCAAAGTCCTTAAAATGACAAATGGAGATGGCCCTCCACGAAATGGTCTGTTACATCCCCTCCTGCTCATTCTATTTCAGACACGGTAACCTTGAACCTACTAAGCAGGTGTCTGCCTTAGGATATGCACCCTGCCTGCTCCACTGGGACTAAAATGTTTCCTCGGGACCTGCTTGCTTCATTCCTTTTCATCCTTCAAGCCTTTCCTCAAATTTCTTTTTTTAGTAAAACCTATTGTTATATTATGATTTATAGATAGAAATATATATTCGGGGGCATGTAGGTGGCTCAGTTGGTTAAGCGTCTGCCTTTGGCTAGAGTCATGACCCCAGGGCTCCTGGGATCGAGTCCCACATTGGATCCCTGCTCAGCGGGGAGTCAGCTTCTCCCTCTCCTTCCACCCTTTCCCCCTGCTCATGCTCTCTCTCTTGCTCAAATAAATAAATAAATAAATAAAATTTCTTTAAAAAAATATATATATATATATATAAAATATTTGGTCTTCATCCCCCATTCTGTCATAGAGCTTGTAAAACTCTTTGTAGGAGACATGAAATTTTCTCTTTATGTTAATGTGTCAGTTTTAGAAAGCACCTAAAGATGAGTGCTAGTTGTCAAGTGGCCCAACCATGGAATTAGAGAGTTGCTCTTTTTTTTTTTTTTTAATGTTAAGGTTTCATGTAAATTGCATGTAGTCAATAGACAGTATAATAGTAGTTTCAGGTGTACAATATAGTGATTCAGCACTTCCAGCCATCACCTGATGTTCACCAGGACAGGTGCACTCCATCACCTCTTTCGCCCATCCCCCCACCCCCCTCTAGGAAGGGTTGCACTCGCAGTGCCATCTTCCTGACCTCCAGTGAGGGCAGAAGGCTGGAGGTTGAGTTCGATGGCCAATTATTTAATCTGCCATGTCTATGTAATGAAGCCTCCCTCAGCTCCCAAAAGCAGAGGTGGTGTTTGGCAAGCTCCCGTGTCAGTGAATAAGTGGATATCCAGGAATAGGCATGTTCTGGAGAGGGCGTGGATGCCCAGAGTACTCTCCTCAGGCCTTGCCCTGTATCTCTTCAGTGGGGCTGTTCCTGAGTCATATCCTGTTATAATTAATTGGTAATCAAGTAAGTAAAATGTTTCTCTGAGCTGTGTGTCTTGCTCTAGCAAATTAATCAGATCCAAGCAGGTGGTGTTTGGAACCCCAGATCTACGGCTGGTGAGAGGCAAAGATGACAACTTGGGCTTGCCTGTGGCATCTGAAATGGGCAAGGAGTGGGCAGTCTTGTGGGACTCCGCCCTCAAGCTTTGGAATCAGATGCTGTCTTCTGGTAGATGGTGACAGAATTGGGTTGAGGTCTAGGATATCCAGCTGGTGTGAGAAAATTGCTTGTTGGAGCGGCCCTCTGTTGCAGCCCACAGTGTAATTGGGTATCAGAACTGTTACTCTACCTTGATCTAGAGGTCGCAGAATGCTGACTTTTCTTCATTGTGTTCCATTCCTCATAAAAGAATTAAGTGACAGCACTTTGCCTTTTTTCCGATTGTGTTTGTAAAATGGGCCAAGAACTTGCTTTGGTGCAGTAATTTTCTCTTTACATGAGATAATTTCCCCACCCATTTCGTTGAGAAGGGAGGAGAGAGGAATTTCACAAAGAGCGTGTCCTTAAAGGACAGGGACTAAAATGGCATCAGTGTCACTAATTTTGGCTAATACCTATTTCTATGTATATACAATTAGACTCATGGGATGAAACCAAGGGAAAAGTCTACTTAAATATGTAATGTCTTTGTATCTAATGTTTAAGACTGTTTTCCCTTCAATTTTTAGTTTTTGTTGTAAAATACTGTTTGCGCACGGCGTATCCCTTATAGCTTCCCACTGTTGGTAGCTTCCGTGATGCGTGTGTCTCTGCATGTGTGCCTGAGTGGGAATTCTCTTTGCTTTTCTCCTTTCCACTCTTAGGTGAGCAACAAGTCTTTAACATACTGAATAAATTCTCCGTATTATTCTCGGTGTCCTGACTCACGAGTTAACTTGTTTATTTTTTCTGGACTGTTTCTCCTCCCCTGGAATATTTACCACTGCTCCATTCCTTTTTCTCTTCTTTTCCTCCTTATCTCCTACCTTCTTTCCGCACTTATAGCAAGAGGCTCTGTAGGAATGCGATCAGAACTAATGTCATATAATTTTCTCAGCTGGATATTCTCTCGTCCGCTACATCCTTTGGCTCATTTACAACGATAATTGTCAGTGAAAATCAGCCCCTAAATTGCAAAACTAAGATCAGTAAGTGCTTCTGTATCTGACCACATGGCCCAGACAAGAAAATCTCTGTATCTGTACGAACAAATACGAACAGCTTATTTGTGCAAATTCTCTCATTCAAATTGTAACTTGCGAATGAGTGGTCATTTCAACCGTTTTTTCAAAAGCAATTTATTATAACTTGTAATCAAAATGTGACATACAGATGCAGTTTCATGTACACCCACTTTGTCGTGCATTTCATTATCATGTGTAGAATATCTCTATAATATTTACAGCATATTCATGGCCCTATCGTGTTGTTGCTTTTTTTTTTTTTTCAAACAACTAGATGAGGAGAGCAAGGAGCAGCAAATATAAAACTGTGCCATATCACACAAAAAACAGCTGTTATCAGGAAAATGCCACTATCTCATCATGGTAGTTGTCTTCATTGTCATTGTCCTGCTTCTTCTCTTTTTCTGTTCTGTGTCAGCCACTGCCATCTGTGTCTTCCGGTACCTGTGTTTTAAGGTATACATATATATAATGAATATATATATATGTTTATATATATGAAAAAAATACCCTGAAATAGCGAAATATCTCAGATATGGAGTATCAGTTAAGAGCCAAACCTATTTTTAATATTAATATTCATTTTTAATGTCAAATTATCATAACTTTTTATGTCCACTCATAAATGTCGAAATAGGCCCATGATTCAGGTCCATTAAATCACTTGTAAATTACCACTGATGAGGCTAAAATTGCTAGTTCTTAAGATGTACTGCTGTGAGGGCTTCCTGTAGTTCCCTGAATTACTACCTCCAAACCGCTGTACGAGTTGCTCCCACCGTCCGGTCAGACCTGATGAATGCCTGCTGGCTGCTGTCCTGGTGCTCCGAATGGCAAGGCCAGTCTTCCAGCCCAGCAGGGACATAATTACTGCTACTTTTGATTTGGACTACAGAAGGTACAGTTGTGTTCAAAAAGTGTAATTATATCAGGTGGTTCTCATTATTTAAATAGAATCAAATATGTATTTTTCATTGTTTCTTAAGTTTCGAGGAGCATGGAACTCATCAATGGTCATGTTCTGTTTTGTTGCCCCTTGTAAGATCTTCTTTTATCTCCTGTGCGTTTACAAAGTTCCTACAGTGTGTGGAGCAAATTAAGAAAATATAGGAGAGAGTCGGGCCTTGATAATCATTCAAACTGTAAGATGTTCTCTGGCTAGAAAATTAGATACGCTGGTGGGGCTCAGTCAGTTAAGTCTCTGCCTTCATCTCAGTTCATGATCCCAGAGTCCTGAGATCAAGCCCCACATCGGGCTCCCTGTTCAATGATGAGCCTGCTTCTCCTTTCCTTTCTCCCTCCACCTCTCCCCCTGCTCATGCTCACTCTCTCTCTCTCTCAAATAAATAAATAAATGTTAAAAAAAGAAGAAGAAGATTCACTTGTAAAACAAAGTAGCTATAGAAGTTTGTTTTAATTAGGTTTTTTTTTTTTAACGTCATCTCTGTACCCAACATGGTGTGCAACTCTCCACCCTGAAATCAAGATTTACATCCCCTGCCCATTGATCCAACCAGGCTCCACCAGAAAGTCTATGTTCATAATAGGGTGCCTGGGTTCCTTTTCTGTTTAGCTTCCATTTTGTGTTTGTCCTTGACTTTATTTACTTTTGAAGGTAACAGTTTACTTGGTTCCTTTATTGATTTTTTCTGAAAGGAACGAAAATCTTCCCTCTTAATTCTGAGGTAGTGTTGCTTTATGTTGTCAGTGGGAGTAAAACTGTAACCTTAGGACCATGGGTTCCTTGGTTTCAGTATCATCCTTCCGAATCCGTTCTGAATGATATCAATGTCCTTTACCTTGGGTAGGTTATAGGAAGTTTGGGTTTGCCACCTGAAAAAGGTCATCACCAAGTCCTATCATTATTTTTTCAGTGATTTAGAACCATAGTTTAACCATGTGTATGTTACAGAATAATTTTAAAATATATCTTGATTTTAGTGAATCATAGTGAATCTCTGTCCTGTACTTTAATGTTTCCCAGCTCCTCTAGCTAGCCTATCAATATACTGAGCCAGTTGATATCTTTTCAAATTTTATTCCTCCGTATTATCATAAAGTCTTGTTATTTATGTTTCTTATGTTTTGATAATAGCAATGAAAGACATAATGGTAAAGTAATTCGTTGGTCATAAATAGATTTCCTTTTTGTTCAGGAATTTTTTTTTAAGCAGATGAAAAGTAATCTCTCTCTTTTTTAAAGATTTTATTCATTTCAGAGAGAGTGAGCAAGGTGGGGGGAGAGGCAGGAGGAGGGAGATGGAAAGGGAGAAGCAGACTCCCTACTGATGGAGGAGCCTGTCCAGTGGCTAGATTCCAGGTCCCCATGATCATGACTGATGTCAGAAGTCATGTGCTTAGCCAATGGAACACACAGTTGCCTCCCAAAAGTATCTTCATTATGACTTTTGAGAATATTCGAAATGTACGTTACTGGTGAGTTAGCTAAGCATTTTTCTTCAGATGCATATGTTTGTTTGAATACTGACGTTCTAAAGAAGTTGTGTTTCCAGAACACAACAGAGAAGCACTGAATAAGCTTCTCTTTTTTGTAAAATTTCAGTGATACAACCTCAAGTGCTGAATTTTTTATTTTCCTGAATTCAGTGAGGCTTTAGAGATTTGGGTTGATAACATATTTCTTCTAGAATGTGGGTAGGTGACTTTTGCATGACAAATTCCCATTTTCTAAGCTAAGACGACTTTTCTTGCTCTATAATCACTTCTAAAAGTCATGTGTGCATTGAACACAATGAGATTTCTGGAAGCACTCCACGATACTGTACAATTCTGCAATGCAATTAAGAATCATCACATGATCACGGACTGCAGAGAATATTAAATGTCAAAGAATGGCTGGAGGGAGATTTTGTAAAGGAAAATGACCTTTTTGATGATCAAGACCAGTTCTGCGAACATAGTTTTATAACAAAAAGGAAGCTGCAACCTCATGTGAGCAGAGATTTTCTAGATGCATTGGTGGTGGGTTGTAAGGCAACATAGATTTGGAGATTTGTTGCAGCTTATTAGGGATAAATATCAATCCATTTCTCCTAGTTAATCTATCCTCTATAATGGGAAATCCTTTTTTTTTTTTTTTTTCAGAGACAACAGGGTTAGATGAGCTTTAAGAAAGCATATGATTTGGAATTAAATGAGGTTTTTGTGTTAGCTTTACCCATTGGAGTAAACTTCAAGAAGTTTATCTTATCTTTTCAATGAAGTGTTAGTAACTTACCAATTTCATAGGGTTGATACCGGCTCTTAAGACACAACACACATTGTCTTATTATATGGTGAACAATTACTTCAAGATCATTAGAGAAAATAAGTTGTAAAATCTCTTGGCCATTAAAAGTCCCTCAGTGTTATGCTGGGTTCCCTTAAATAGCTTTGAATTGTCCACAGATTGGGTGGAGCACTTACTTTATTCAAACTATCTTGTCTCCTTCTGAACAATAGGTAATACAATCCCATTATTCCTCACTCCAACCGAGCAAGTTAAGAACTATATTTTTAGAGGTGCCTGGGTGGTGCAGTAGGTTCGGTTTCTGACTCTCGGTTTCAGTTCAGGTCATGATTTCAGGGTCTTGAGGTCGAATCCTGCATTGGACTCCACACCCAGAGTGGAGTTTGCTTGAGATTCTCTCCTTCTCCCTCTGCCCCTGCCACTCGTGTTCTCTTGGTGTCTCTCTGTATCAAATAAATAAATAAATAAATCTTTTTTTTTTTTTAAAGCTATATTTGTATGTCTCAGGTTAAATTATTTGTGTACGTTAGCTCAACTTATAAACAACAGGGTATTACCAACCTGGGCTCTCTGAATCTGATAGTCGTGTCCTTAAACATCGCCCTTATTCCCAACTCACACCATATATTAGAGTAATTGTTACTTACTGGCTTGCTGTCTGCCATGCTACCATTATTTTGGAACTAGCTAAAATGGAATGGAAGGTAGATCAACCTGATGGTTCTTATGGATTTTTAGTAAGAAGGGTTTAATCATGTGTACTCATATTCTATTGGCCAAAGAAAGTCAGTTGTCTAAGCTCGGCTTCAGTGGGGTGAGCAGATACCTCTGGCCCTAGGAAAAGACATTGAATACGGTGTTCCAAATCACCTTCTGTGGTTTGGTAGATAATATCTATATTTCACTTTTAAGCAATTCAAATTTCAAGGGCTGACTCTGGAAATGTATGGCCCTGTAGCCTATCATTCACTGGAAACTTTATCAATAACATCAATAGTCCCTTAACACATATTTTGTATGTTAAAGGTAGTATACATTGTGTTCTTACAATAAAGTAGGCTCGAAAAAAGAAAATGTTTTTAAGAGAACTGTAAGAAAAAGAAAGTACATTTATAGCATTATGCTGTATTTATTGGAAAAAAATCCCCGTATAAATGGACCAATGGTGTTCAAGGGTTAACTGTATTTTCTTATTTTGTGAATGAATGAAAAGCATGCAGGCAAGAAATGGAGGAGAATGAGAAGGAAATATGAAACAATATAGGCCCATCGGCCATTGAACATTGAAACAGGTGATTGTTTTATAGAGGAAGGGAGAACACAACGGATACCACATATTTTTAAAATTATTTGAGGTGGAACCTTAAGCACTGAATCCGTTGGGAATTTATGGGCTCCGCTGTGGTTGAGATCCTTGTATTTGACTGTGAGATTAGTCACTTATCATTACCGACTTCATACAGTCACATATCCTTTAAGCCCTTATGGAAAATGGTCAAATATTTGCCCACTTTCCATATTTCCATTATTCAATAAACCTAAATAGACAAAAGCACTCTCCTAAAGTGGCATTTAGTCGGTCTGCTGTCACATCTAGGTTTCAGTGAGGGACATGGTTAATTTAAGTCTACATCTATTAGAAAATCAAGTTACTATTAAGGTCATATTTAACCATTACCGAAGGAAGAGTGCTCGATTTTTTTTATCGCTATTGTAATCTAAGAGATGGTAGATAGGGCTGAAACTGAAAGCCCACTCCATCCATGAAAAGCAGCAAAAAAAGTACATTCTAAGAATTTGATTAACAAAAGAAATGATTGTAGAGGCCATTAAAAGGCTTCCATCTCCTGGTTGCCTTGTTTTTAGCAGGGATCCCCACCTGTGGTTCATGTTCACTATATTCTGGGAGAGGGTGGATAGACTAGATCTTAGCAGGGTTTTGGAAAACTGCCTGAAAAGCATCCGGTTTGCCGTCCTCTCCAGGGCCATTTTGTCAAGACTGATGTATGAGCCAGCGTTCTTTGTCCTGTTCTGGAGTCGTGCATGAACCAGCCTTGTTCCGCTGTCATACTTTGCCATTAAGTAAATGATGAGTATGGGATGCAGCATGTAAAGGTGATGCAGTTTACTCCCATTCTAGAACAAGCCTTGGTCCTATGGTGCTGTTTGATCTTAATGGCCACCTCCCGGGGAAGCAGCCATTTTTACCACAGCTGCTGTACAATGGCTGTCCACATTTGTGCTTGGGTGCTTCCTCCATTACTTCTGTTAAGAGACACTGAGTAGTTGCCTGTGCCTTATGCTTGAGAGACAGACATGCAAGTAAATAGTTTATTTGGGAGGTTATTCTAGGAAGCAGGAAGTTTTTTCTGTTAGGTTAGTGGGGAAAATGTGAGAGTGATAGAAGAAATAAAAACCCAGAGGATTGCGGTAGGTTGGCAGTGTGGGTATCTGAGGCCCAAACTGATGGGGAATTTCCAAGGAGTCCTATAGAACAGAAGGCAGGTAATGACATGTGGTGGGCTCAACCTGACTGGCTTTTTGTAAATGGGTTTTATTGGCATGCCGCCATATGCATTTGTGTACATTAGGACTTGGGCTGTTTTTGTGCCCCGGTGATGGGAGTTGAGTATATGTGATAGAGATCATGTGGCTTAAAACATCTAAGAGTACCTAAAAATATTTGGGTCAACCCTGCAAAAGTTTGCTGACCTCTGGGGCAAAACTTATCTCCAACTTGACCTTCTGAAAGGCAAAAATAGGGTAGGTATTCACTGAACCCTTCCAATAAGCCAAGAGTTTTTCTCACCATTAGATGAAGTGCATTTAAAGAACTGAAATGAAAGCTTTGTGACAGAAAATTGCAGTGGTCATTAAGCTAACATCCTTGAAGTGAGACCACCACTGGACCTAGAATTGTCTACCACAGCTCCCCTACAGGCTTTCGAACCAGCTGTCGTAATGCCGTTATTTTGCAAAGATTAGCTTATTCTCACCCACCAACATTTGTGCTTATTTGATCCACAAAAACGTCGCTTTCCCTTTACCATCATTCAGAACATTCTGGCTATCATAGATATCTCATTTTCAAATGGTAGTTGTGTGAGTCTGTTTGCATATACGTGTGGCCTTCAGGGGTTTTTTTGAAGGTAATTTTGTAAAATATATTAGACAGATTGACGAAGTTGGAATTATATTCATTGTCACAGACTAAGGGACAGAGCCGACAGGAGCCCCTGTCCAACAGATAGCTTCTAAATAATGCATGTGCCTGACAACAAGGGTGAGTTCTATGGAGTGGAATTTCTCCTAGAAGAACAATTTTCTGTTTGAGGTTGCTTGCAATGCTCATTATCCACAATTATGTACAAAACTAACACCTGCCATATTCTCATGAAGAGATACTCTGGAGTTGGATTATATAAGAATTACGGGTGGGTTAGGTGCTGCCGTGCTGCTCTGGGACTAAAAATAGAGGGACCGATTTTGAGTAGCAAAGCAATGGATGCAAGATGGCAAACCGAAGGTGAATTTTATGAAATGGAACCCCCTCATTTAACATCATCCCAAGGGAGAGTTTATGGCCAATGATTTCTTCTACATATCATTTGTTATAGGTAATAACCAGTCATTTCATAAAATATAATGTATATTTTGCAGTAGAGAACATTTTGAACCTATATGCATAGCAATACTTTTAAGTGACTGCCTCTTCAAAAAATAGGAGACAGATCTTGAGGAAGCTACAGTGAGTGGGGCTGTTACATACTCAAACCTTACTTCCCAGGAGCAACTTATCTACTCTAATTCTAGTGGTTGATCACAGCCTAGGAGGTTGAAGGTGTTAATTTTTTGGTCAGTGTCCCCATGACTTAATGGTATAGGAGAAACAAAATGTCATTGGTTTTGAAAAAACTACCTATTCCCCAACTAGGCATTGTTTCCACTCTTAGGATCGATCATTGAAATAAAAGGTCTGGTAAAATGGTACCTGATTGTACCCTTAATTGGGTTCTTGTCCTGATGGCCTCAAAGATCCCAGTCCAATAATACTTGGACTGAATGGTTATTTTTCCACATAACATCAGTGAGGCTTTATTTTACATAAAACAATCTAGAGTAGAATCCTTCCCTGAACCTGGTATGAATATCGCATCCCATTACTCAGAAAACACAGGTTTTTCACTGTCGTCCGTGCCTGAACATGAATGCTTTGTTGGGTTTCAGTTGGGTTCTAGAAGTTCTGTTTATCATCTTTGAGGCCGTACTTCTTATATTTGAAGGCCTAGCATTGAATAAGCGTTTGCTTATGAGTTGTGAATTGTAAGATTAAGCAGAGGGGAGTTTAAGAAATAAATGTGGTACCTCAATTGTACAATTATTGCTGTTGTAGGTATTATTGATAGCATGTCAAAATAAGGATTTCGTGTTTCGTGTAAAAAAACAACCTCTGACAGTCATACGGTATTTACCACATCTCCTTGGAAATGTAGAAATGACACAGCAGATGGATGTCTTTTGCTGTTAGTTTGCCCCCCATGGATTCCGTGGGTTGGTTGAAGCATCAAGTTCCTACCCCATGCCCTCTTTCTTACTGCAGAGAAACCTAGTGATCAGTTGCATTTTCTTCCTAACACATCATCTGTATTTATAAACACGTTTAAATTAGATTCTACATTGGACTTTTTGAATTTTGTTCCCAAATGGGATGGTGACTGTATTTCAAACTTGTGGGGGTGGGGGGAGAAGTTAAAATGATGACAGGGGATTTCCAGTCTGAATATTCTTAGATTTATCATTATCAATCCCTTCAACAGAAATGGAGCACTAGCAGGGGGACTGGAACTCTTTTTCTGAGAATGAGCTTTTTTGATTTGCCTTCCCAGCATTCCATGTGGGACTAAACAGGCAAACAAAATGTTTGACCAGGAAAGAGCATAGTTTAACATTTTTCACAGTGTTGTTTGATCCCCTCAAAATTGCCTGCAATGAAAAGAAATAAGAGGGGCGCCTGGGTGGCTCAGTGGGTTAAGCCTCTGCCTTTGGCTCAGGTCATGATCTCAGGGTCCTGGGATCGAGCCCCCCATCGGGCTCTCTGCTCAGCAGGGAGCCTGCTTCCTCCTCTCTCTCTCTCTGCCTGCCTCTCTGCCTACTTGTGATCTCTGTCTGTCAAATAAATAAAATCTTTAAAAAAAGAAAAGAAATAAGAGATGAAGATCATACTTCTAAACCCTGTGATTAAGAAACTCTTTTTTTCTTTGCAAATAAAGTCGTGGTGTTCACTCCCTAAGCCTAATGGAGATGTTCTTGGTTTTCGTTTTGATTTCCAATTACCCAGTTTTTTTTTTCCTATCCTCTGTTCTTGATCTTCTATAGCCTGTGAACACATTGGGGTTTTTTGGTTGTTGTTTTTTAGAACATGTTCAAAAAAAACTTCCAGTTTTGAATGCCTGCAGTCTTCAAATCATGGAGGAAGACAGGAAGTAAACAAGAAGCCCTATTAGTGAGGGTCATAGAAAAAAAAATTGTTTTGCAGCTGCCTGAAGACGGAGCTTCAGGGAATGTACAGGGAGTTCTAAATCACTGTGCAGAGCTGTTTCCATCCTCCTCAACTGATAAATAGCCCTGGAAGGAATGGTCAGAGCTGTGCGAGAGTTAACTTGGCGGGCATCTTGGGAAGGGTGGGATCCTATTTAAGGAAAAGCAACATGTATTTTTTACCAGCTTTGATGTATTCCAATGAGCTCATTTTGGGAGAGTTGTGGTTGGCTTCGAACCCTTTCTTCTTCTGTACTTAGAATTGCGTTCGTCTCCCCAATAACGGAGCACGTTCAGCGTGTGCACGCGTGCTTCTGTTGCCATAGAAAATTCACCCTGTGCCCGTTCCACGAGTGCGTGTTTGATATTGCTTGCTCAGGAATGCTAATTGTGCGGCTCTAAGGTAGTTTTTGTGAATATCAGCGCGCAGACACCTAAGCTGTCTGTCCATATGCTCTGGATAACAAAACAGAAGTAGTTGGCATACACAGTCCTTCTCCAGTTGAAGAACGTGCAAGAGAGCATCCCCCCAACACAGGCTCCATTGAAATAGGCCAACTTGTGCGCTGCAGTCAGTCTATCTGGTTAATCAAATTTCCATCATGGTTTCCCTTTATGCCAGACACAGCATTTCACTTCAGGTTCAGAGGCTCATTGAGCCAAACTCACAGTCCTTTGATATGGAATAGCAGTATGTGGGGGTCTCCTCAAAAAAGTATTCATTTCCCGACAGTTGTGCCTTTACATCCTAGTAGCAGCCCACCCTGATGGACATTGTCATTGCCTGTCCCTATTGGAGGAGCCCCCGTCCTGGGTGATGGTGAAAATGTCCAGGATTGATTCCAAGTGATATGGTGCTGGTTTCCAAGCACGAGCGTGCCTGGTCCGACACAGCAAAATAGATTGAGATGAAATTCGAGCCTATGAGCCATCAGGAGAAATGATCTGTTTTCATTTTAAGAAATGAAAAGTGCTTGGTGAGTTTCAGCCAGAAGATAGAACACTTCTATCTTTTAATTAAGGTGACAGGGCACTGATTGTCCTGCAACATTAAGTCAATCCATTCCAGTGTAATGCAAACAAGGGGGAAGGCCGACTTGCCTGGTGTTCAGTAAAACTCCTTTCCATGGTTAATGCCTCATTGAGGGATTTGATTTTACAGCATGTGACACTAAATCAGAGCTACCATAAGTAAAAGTCCATATCCAGAGTCCGACAGAAGAGATCTTTTGTGATCATCATGCTTGCAAGACAACAGTTGCTAATTTACCGCTGCTGTCCTACAAAGTACTAATGTACTTGTCCTGTTTTTTCTTGGAAGTCTCGGAGTTACTCAGGGCACAGAGTAACAAGTGACAGTTCAGAGAGAAAATGGAATGATATAAATAATTGGAGGTGTGAGTTGTGATTTTGTACAAGTTTGTGACTTTTTGTCAATTACCCAGAAATCCCTTTTACTTCCATTACCCCCACACGTGACAGCTGCCTTTTGGGTTGTGTATGAATTTTATCTCGGTGCCATTAAAGCGTTGAAGGAGCGTTTTCCTCATTTCATTTGTGGCAATGGTGCATCAGGTTTGGGTCATGAATAAATAAGGATTTGGTTCCACCTGTATCTACTTGAGATCGTATTAAAGCACTAGAAGAAATGACGCTTTTAAATGATAAGTGTCTTTCAAGAGAACACAAAATATATTTTTTCCAATGGTGGCAAAAGCAATCATGCATACAGTGAACATTTAACAGGAACAGGGAGGCATCCTGTTCCTCATTAGTCCTGCCTTTGCGCCTTTTATGAGCCACATTTATGTCACCTGATACTCAGAGCTTTATCGAATGTCTGTGTTCAGGCCCCGTGAAGAATCACGGTGTTGGCCGCTTCTACAGAAAAGAAATAGTTCATTTGGGTGAATCCATTGAATTCTCAAAAACTCCTTGTTTGTTGTTGTGCATGCCTGACTTGAGGATTATAGGTGGCAGACGGGCCCCAAATGGGACCCAAATGAAGAGAATATTTTATCCATATTTTCACCCTCCTAACGGGGGACCCACAAGTCACCTTGAAATCCTATACTAAGAAGGTAAGTGATCTTTCATTCCCTTGACGATGCTATGGAAATTCCTGGTGATATTCATAGGGAATGAAACGTCCTAAAAACACTCCGTGATCTTACAAGGAAAAGTGCATTAGAAACATACGTCTAACTCTGAGCCACACTCTTGGGTTAGCGTGGCCAAATCTGAGTCCTGAAGCCAAATATTTGCTACATCCTAATGAAAACCGTCAAGCAAATTTGGAGAAGGAAAAACCAGTGCCTTGGCTATTTAGAGAAATGTCCATTTTGAGTGTGATTTGTTGTTGTTGTTGTTTTCCCTGTTAAAATTATTGAGTCATACCATTTGCTTAGAATGACCTGGACAGTTGGTTTAGTATTCCAAATGTAAAGAACTGTAGCGAACATTCTGTGGGACTTTAGAGAGTGGAGTTTAATAATTTGGTCATTTCGATCTCACATAGATTCATTTTTGCCTTCTGTCTGTCTTACCTTACTCTGTTCTCTCCTGCCCAGCCTCCCTCCCCCTTTTTATCTGTTCTTCTTGGTTTTCCTTTTTTAAAATTATCTTGGCAAACTATCTCTTCAGGAATAAATTGTTTTTCACTGGGGTCATTATACTTCAGGTTGAGGTAGATCGGCTGTTATAATTACCTTTTTAAAAGCTAAGCACTGGCCAGTACTCAGAAGCCAGGTGATGAAGATCTCAGCTTTTAAATATGATGGATGAGGAGTTGAAAATATTTGAACTTCTTTCAAATTAATTATCCACTTTCAGCTTATCATTGGGTAATGTATGCAGAGAAATAAGAAGTCATCCATTAAGTAAAAATAACCATTAATGTCTGACCTGACCTACTATTGGGAGTGTAGTTTTTCAAGTAGTTAACCTAGAATAGTGCGAGCATTGCTGAACCTGGCTGCGAAACTGTATGCTATTTACTTTGGTAGATTTTCACCCTCCATGCTCCTATAGTTAGAGTCAGATGAAATGGCAGGTGTGAAATACATTTTAAAGGAAAAGCTGTGATTCAGGATATTCATGTCGTGATTATCGACAGCGTACGTGCATTCCGTGTTTTGTAGTGATAGTTTTCTATATTTATGTCGGCCTTGAATACAAATGTGACCTTACTGTGAAATCCAGTCCTGAGCCAATCACCATGAAATCTCATGGAAAACCAGTGCAGTACTGAGTAAAAAACCCTTCCTTTCAGGATCACTGAGGGAGTAGTAAAAATCATTATCTCTTAGAAGGTAGGATTCTTAGGCTCTCTTTCTATTTAAACATAGTTGGAAACTGGTTTAACAAATATATATTCTTTCTTTTCTTCCAGTGTAATAATCATCTAACTAGTGAACAAATGGCATTATTTTCAGAATAAATAAATATACTTACAGCCATCGATGCCCCCCACCCCTGGGGAATGTGTAAGACCCGATTCTTCTGTATGACCCCATTCATTAAATTGCTGTTGCGTAGCAAAGAAATGAATTGTTCATTACCATTGTTGATTGACTACAATAACTATGATGGTTTCTTTCCAGCAACAAAGATGAAATGGCCTGATGTCCTTATGGTTAGGCTCACACATGCTAAACATCGAGTAATTATTTCTGGTATCATTATGATTATTTGTGTTTATTTGAAATATAATACAAAACCAATGTATTAGAAAACTCTATCCAAAATTCCTTTGGGAAAGCTGTATTATCTCTTTTCTTAGATCACTTTGGTATAATCAGGTGTCTAAGTCGGATGTCCCTTGCTGACAGTATTTCTATGTATCTTCTCTACATGTCATGTTAAGTAGGTCTTCTTTATCGAAATCTTTTAGTATCTCACTGTTTCTGTTGGAAACAAATTCAGAAACCTAGCTCTATGCTTCACACCCCTTCATTGTTTACCACTCTTAAATGTGTGTCCATCTATCCATCCATCCATCCATCCATCCATCCAAGCAACACATATTTATTTAGCATATGATGTCATTTACTAGATCCTTTCAAAGACCCTAGTTTAAGGACTCCTTCTATTGGTGCTTTCTTCATGGAAACTTTTCCCCTGTTCATCTAATTAATGCAGCTGCCATTTTTCTCACGTCTACCATTCAAATCAGCACCTGGACCTTCACAAGTTTGCTCCTCACCTTGTCTTTCCAAGTTTGCATGGGTAGGCCGATAGTTCACGACCCATGTGAATTTTGACCTCGCTGATATGAGAAGAGGGGCTTCACACAAAGAGTCACTGTGCAACAAAGTAAATTTCACCCAAGAAGAGATGCTCAAGAAATAAGAAACACAAAACCATTTAAGCAGGTTATGACTACTGGAGCAAGAATAAATATAATGAGAAACATCTAAAATACTCTCACAGAGGATATCCAAAGTGAAAATAATTCAGTTTTAAAGAACATTAGTATCATTCACAGAATTGTTTTTATCAGGAATTCAGGAGATGGCCGCCAGGGACTTATCAGAAGAGCCTCATAGCTGGATGGCATTGCTGGGTTTGGAATGGTAAGGGTGAGGGCAGATTTGATTTGGCCATTTTTATGCACGAGTGAGAGATCAACCATCATCAGAAGCACAAACGTGGTGAGAATGGTTGGCTCACAGTTGATAGGGAGATTTGTGTTGTTGAGTTTGTGGTGCTCCTCTTTGGCCTTTCATTAAGGAGAATAGTACCCATCCCCTATTTGTTATTGCCACAATTGTGGGAAGTTGTAGATGGCCCCGCACAGAGCTGAAGACTCACTATTGTAGTTTCACCCACCATCAAGATGGAAGAACACTGAACTCTGTCTTTGGCATTCATTAACTCACTAAATTTACCTCCAAACAAATGAGAATATAGTTTTCATGTTGCAAAGGGATACTGATGCTGAATTACTTGCCACAACAGAGCCCAGACTCAACCTCACTTCCAACCCCGCCATCCATCCCTAGAGCTGGCTACTCCATCTTGTCCATCTGTCTTGTCCACTGTGGGATGCTGAGCAACACCTCTGGCCTTTACCCGCTAGCTGCCAGTAGTAGTGACCCCTCACCTTCCCCCAAGTTTGTGACGATCAAAAATCTTTCCAGAAATTGGGAAGCAAACCCCAGCTGAGTGGAGCAGACAAACACGTGTAAGCAAAAGTGTCCCTCCTTAAAAATATATTGTTCTAGAATAGTGGAAGAGTTTTGCAGTGTTTTCCGTGAGCTTTCATTCTCCCAGCTTTAGCCACACTCAAGAGTGCAAGTTTATACAAGTTTTACTTCTTAAAGCAATCACCCAGTTTTTTTGTGCAAACATGATGTTTATAACATCGAAGTACTATTAAAAGAAGCATTATTTCCAGTACAGTATGTGTTGTGAGGGCAACATAGAGCCTGAGAACCCTCGTTATGGAGCCCTTCATTGCAAAGGGCTATCCTGGGTTTTTACCTGCATAGAATTTAAGAAGCTGTTGCTTTTGCCATAAATCATTCAGAAGCCTCACCATGCTGGGAGCATGAGCAAACTGCTGGGTAGACATCGGTATTTTCAGCTGGGTCCCTTCCAGCTGCCTCGTTGAATACAAACTCCAATTGCAAACATTGAAAGCTCCTTGAGAATAGGGCCATGTGTTCAACACAGGGGGGTTATTAAGAAGCATAACTCATAATTAGCAATAGATGAGATGGTATCGCAGTCATTTGTTGACAAATATTCAGCCCTTGTTACATAGAAAGAGAATACTCCGATGGGTATATGTAGCTATTAACCATCATGATTATTTCTTTAGTTAGCCTCAAAAGTTTTCGTATTGCTTTTGTGGTAATAGGCAAAAATAGAGTTTGTAGGGTATTTAAAAAAAAATAATTAGGAAGATGGTTGCCCCAACTCTAGAACGTCATACCATTCGAATCCAGTCCCACTCCTGCTATATAGAATTTGCCACATATAATGACCCATGTGGCCTGAAATCTGGGAGACTCGCTCAGTCATTGGAATCCCACCCAATACACGCACACCGCAAGAACGTGCATGTGTTTCCACCCTTGGTATGGGTACAATATGTGCCTTGAATCATAAAACAGGTAAGCTCTTAAAAGCAATTTTCAACAGGAAAACCCCTTATTAATCTTGGATCTTAATTGTGTTTGCTCATATCAGCACAGGGTAATTAGACGGTTATAGGGCTCTAGGATGTAGCCCTAGAAAGCACGACTTGTCTTGTTTAGTTTCCGGTCCCTTTTGGTACTATCTTGAGGACCCATCTGCAGACTGGAAAAGAGTATTAGCTCTATGCTCTGATGACTGTCATCCATTCGGTTTCAAAGTTCTCTAAAATATTGCGCTCGCCCTCTCCTCCGCAATGTTCTAAACTCACAGCTGTTGAGGGTTCCTGGGTGGCTCAGTGGGTTAAGCCTCTGCCTTCAGCTCAGGTCATGATCTCAGGGTCCTGGGATCGAGCCCCACGTCAGGCTCTCTGCTCAGCGGGGAGCCTGCTTCCTCCTCTCTCTCTGCCTGCCTCTCTGCCTACTTGTGATCTCTCTGTCTGTCAAATAAATAAATAAAATCTTAAAATGTTGGCGGAGAGCTTGCATTGAGGAAGATGTGATTTCATGCCATTCTTTCTTCTGGCGAACCTACCCGTCTCTAATGATCACGTTATTCAGTCTTTCAGGGAATATTGCCTTTGCAGATAATTCCAGTTCCAGGAGAGGTTGGAAGATGAGATAATTAGATCAGTAGGGAAGCCATGTTTCTTTCTTTTACGCTTTTTAAAATGATCTGAAAGCTTTGCACATTTACACATTTCCCTTTTTGCCGCTTTGTTACTGATTATTGTCCATCTCTTATTTATGGCGACGCAATGTGTAATCTAAAATTTTACACGAACAAATGGGTGTGAATGAAGGGGCATGTGTTTATAGATTATAAGGGCCATAAACCACCTTAAGGTACTTGTAGCATTTTCTTTGTTTTTCTTATCTCCAAGCAGAAACGTGTTAAAACAAACAAACAAACAAACAACAACACCACAAATAAAACCACTACACTTTTGCCTCCCTTAGAAAGCTGGAATAATTTCAGAGTTTCTGCCCTGGGGACCCCCTGACAGTTTGGAGCACTCAACTGCCTGTGGTTAAATAGGGACAGGAGGCCCAAGAGCATGTTCCCAAGCTCTTAACTTCCCTGTGTCCTAGGAAACACTTGTCTAAGAGCGCATTAGCAGGCAAAACTGTCTTGCCTCTTGGGGACTTATATTTCAAATCTCAAAGAAAATGATGAGCTCTGCGTGTCCCTTGGCCAGCATTTTCCATTCCCAGGGGCTGGTAGTCTACATTAGATGAGCTGTTGCTTCCCTTGAAAAGACCATTCCAAATTCAGGGGATGGCTAGTCAGGTCACGCCCTGCCAAACCTTGGTGAAGGTGGTGATGAGGGGGAGGTGATCCGGTTCTTTGACTTGACAAGAATGGTGTAGTTGAACACAAAAGTGTAGGCACCCCGGCTTTTAGTGAGACAAACCTGGGTTGAAATTTGGGCTCCACCATCTTTCTTTGTCTGTGGAACCAGAATAAGAATAATGACATTATAGCACTATTGATATAATTTAAAACGATTGTTATACTGTGCTTTAAAATGAATAAACGTGTTGACCACAAACCTGACACCTTCACTAATGTAGCTAGATTGGACACTCCTCCAAACTGGTCAGATCTTTGAATTCGTCAGAACCTTTTGCCCCATTAATCACCATGGGTGGGGAGGAACATGGTGTGTGGCTGAAAGGTTTTTCTTTCTTTCTTTTTTTTTTTTTAAGATTTTATTTGTTTGTTTGACACAGACAGTGAGAGCAGGAAAACAAGCAGGGGGCATGGGAGAGGGAGAAGTAAGCTTTTCCCCAAGCAGGGTGCCCAGTGCTGGGCTCGATCCCAGGACCCTGTGATCAGGACCTGAGCCGAAGGCAGAAGCCCAATGACTGAGCCACCCAGGCGCCCCTGAAAGAGTTTTCTTTATAAAGTTCTTTTCTTTTTTTCCTTAAGATTTATTTATTTTTTAGAGAGGGGGGAGGGGCAGAGGGAGAGAGAATCCAAGGGGACTCTGGGCTCACTGGGGAGCCTATGGCAGGGCTCATCAGGGGCTCCGGTCTCTGGATCCTGAGATCATAAGCTGAGCCAAAACAAGAGTTTGACGCTTAACTGATTGTGCCAGAGGTGCCCCTCTTTTCACGTTCTTAAGCAGTACTGACGAGGGGCGCCTGGGTGGCTCAGTGGGTTAAAGCCTCTGCCTTCAGCTCAGGTCATGATCCCAGGGTCCTGAGATGGAGCCCTGCATCAGGCTCTCTGCTCAGCCGGAAGCCTGCTTCCTCCTCTCTCTCTGCCTGCCTCTCTGCCTACTTGTGATCCCTCTGTCTGTCAAATAAATAAATAAATAATCTTTTTTAAAAAAATAAATAAATAAACAGTACTGATGAGATGTCAGTAAAATGTAATAGTACAGCGGTGGAAGAAGTGGGATGGTTGCAGAGCTGTCCAAGGAACCAGGACAGCCTGTGACACCAAGAGCAAAGCTAATGGGTCTGTAGGCTCATTCATTTGCTAGAGCATTCAAATCTTGATCTTGGCCTCCTGAGATCAAGCCCTTCTGTTGGGCGTACTGATTACTTTTAAATACATAAATAAGTTAACAAATAAATAAATAAACAAAGAAACCACACTTAGGTTTCTTCCCCCTTTGTGCCTCATTCAACAGGGAACAGCAGGAGATTACTAAGTATATATATATATAATAAGATGTTAGTCTCAGGGAATGAGTCCCCCTTTTGTGTTGGGGAGACAGTGAAGGATGAGCCTGGCAGGAAAGGTAGGGAGAAGTAAGGTAATGAGGCCTAATGTGATGTAAATGAGTTCTGTCCCTTCCTGGTTCTGTTAAGTCTAATAAAGCAGCTGTCTCAACCCTCCACTGTGTCTACTGGGAAATAGGTCCCTAATTTGCAGAGTAGAGGGCAGAATGATGAGATAAGTCTGGTGAGTGGCCTCGGCTCCTGGGTAAGGCCCCCTTTCCCCGTGCACACTTTGATCATCACGACTATCCGTGCCTGTGTGAAATACTGCCAAAGAGAACAAGAGGAGCCTGCCAGAAAATGAAATTTCCTAGGGCAAGAGATGAAAAAGAAATGGAACGAAGGGTGAGATTTGGAAAAAAAGAACAGAAAAGTAATTGCAGGAAAGAAATTAGAACAATTACATAAACAGAGACTGGCTTCAAGGACACATGGCCAAAATCCCAGAACTGGAGGAAGGCAGACGCTGTGTTTGGAGAAACACACAACAAAAAACAAAAAACCTTTGAGAGTTAGAATGTCGAATTCTCCAGTGGTGATCAGAGAGTTTTGAGAATAGAAGCTTCCGGTAGGCTACATTCAAAAAGAAAAAGAAATGAAACTGGGATAGGAAAATTTCCAATTTCCCTTTTGCATCTTTGATTCCTTTATCTCTCCGAAAAGAGTCTTCTGTCATAAGATCCTGGGTATCAATGGGAGACACGCACCCAGACTCCTGCGGAACATAATTAGGAATTAGGGTTTGTACAGTTTACGAAGAAGTTTCTTGTTTGCTGAGTTTCTTCCTTTTCAAGTCCCTCGCCTGTATTCTCGGGAAAGCTACTTTCGGCTTGCTTCTTTCTGCTACAGTGCGATTGGCCGTTATCGCTTTGTCTTCTGAGTCATGATTGATGGCTGGCATGTTTTGCGTGAATAAGGGAAATGATCTTAATGACTCTGGGACCCCCCATCAGAAGCGTTCATCACAGCGGCGGAGCTAACGGAGACTGTGAGCCTGTAAATAATGACGGATTGGACAGCCGGCTTCCAAGCTTCCTTTTAAAAAAAGCCTTAGAACAAACATATGTTCTGATGTGGCTGTTTTCATTAAATAATCTTTGCAGTTGTTCAATTGTGTTCTTGCTTGTTACAGTGTAAATTAAATTTGTCTATTTCTACCAGAAAGCATCGTGCGCTGCGAAGAATAGTTGATCTGGGGTCTCAAGACACCCTTCCAGGGCGAGGTAGATCACTCAGGCAGTAATTTAGAAAACCTTCAGGGCACTACTTCTTCATTGCTCCTTACTGTCCAGGGGATGAAGTAGGAGAGAGGCTGGAAACAGCCCTTCCTGCATACTGGCTTCTTCAGGTGTTTGCGGGGAACGGGGAATTTGCACAAGTGACTTGCGGAGGTTGCCAAGCCTGTGGTGCGTGCCTCTTGTCCTCACCCCCCCCCCCCACTTGGCCTACTAGTGCCCCCAAGCCCTGAGCTTAGCCTCCCTGCTCCCGGGACAGAGATTCCACATGTGTGGCCGATTGAAGGGATCCAGCCAATCTCGGCACTTCTCCTTCTACATCAGGCCCGCCCTGCAGAACTTGTAAAAAAAATTTAGCTTACTATTTGTTGAATTGATACTGACTTTCCAGGTATCAGCCTTTACTGCGTCTTGTGAAAGATAACAAAACAAGGCATTTTGGGGGGAAGATCTAAATATCACAAGAAAACAACAGTTTGGTACAAATCCGTGATAGACATCTCCGTCCATGGATATCGACGGGCTGGTAGAGATAATGTATGCTAATCCTTCACAGTACTCATGACCTAGGAGGACAATGTGACAGCAGTTCTTGATTCATAATGTGGTTCTTGTTATTCAGAGAACATATGTGGAGGTCTTCTGTGGGTCAGCCGTGGGTGGCGTCCTGATCAGGAGAACAAGGTCCATGCTTCAGCAGCTAACAGCACCCAGAAAAGACCCACAAGCCACCGGGTAAATTAAGAGAAAGACTGAGAGATGTAAAGGAATCTGTCAGAGGATCACTGACCCTCCTCCAATAATCTAGAGCAGCATAGTCCAATAATAACCTGAGCCATGTGTGTTATTTGAATTTTTCTGCCAGCCATATTTTAAAAATAAAAAGGGGCTGGTGAAATTAACTTGAGTAATAGATTTTTACTATACCCCATATATATGCAAAATAGCCTTGTTTCAATATATAATCAGTGTCTAAATAGTTCAGGGGATATTTTGTTCTCCTCTTTTCCTATTAAGTCTTTGAAATCTGTGTATTTTTCACACAGAGCACATCTCAGTTTGCACTCGCCACATTTGCTGTGTTCAGGAAACTATATATTGTGTGATTGCCTGGCGGGCTCAGTCGGGAGAACATTGCCCTCTTGATCTTGGGGTTGTCAGTTCCAGTCCCATGTCGAGTGTTGATTACTTCAATAGAAAATCTTTTAAATGAAAGGACCTGTATGTGACGTGTGGTTTCCATATGGGTAAACCAGGTTGACAGAATGTTCCTTGGAGGATGAACCATTAGGCTTTGGTCATTTGGGAGAGTGGCAATGGGAGCCTTGGAGCATGCTTCTCTGCTTGAGGAGTTAGAAACTTCCAACACTCAAAGAAAAGAGGAGGTAGGTGTCTATCTTGAGTTGGTCGTGAGCTTATTTAAAAAAAAAAAAATTTTAAGCACTACTAGTGCTTTTGTACCCAAATTGTTTCTAAGTTTAAAAAATATTTTTCTAAGTTTATATAGTAACTTCTTTTTCATTTTTTTTTAAAGAACATGTCCTTTTTTAAAAAAGATTTTATATATTTATTTGACACAGAGAGAGAGAGAGAGAGAGAGAGAGAGAGAACTCAGGAGAGAGAAAGAAGCAGGCTCCCTGCTGAGCAGGAAGCCCAATACGGGACTTGATCCCAGGACCCCAAGATCATGACCTGAGCTGAAGGCAGATGCTTAACTGGCTCTGCCACCCAGGCGCCCCCTTCTTTTTTCCTTTAAAGATTTTATTTTTAAGTAATCTGTACACTCATAGTGGGCCTTGAACTTACAACCCTGAAATCAAGACTTGCGTGCTCTACCAACAAAAAAGTCAATGGCTCGTATGTATTATGTTATGGTACAGATTTTGGGGGTGAGAAAATTTAATTTTGTTGGTTTTTTTTAATGGTTTTAATGTTTTTTTTTAATGGAAATAGCATGCTTTGTCCATAAATATTGACTTTAAATAAATAAATTTATTTTAAATTAGAAAAAGTCACCACCATCTTGGGAACCCTTTTGCTTCAGGATATTTGTGACTAGCGGTACTTGTGTGGATCACGGTACCCAGAATTGTCCAAGTGTGGAATCTGTTGGACTCGTAGAATGACAGTAAATGGGGCACCTGGGTGGCTCAGTGGGTTAAAGCCTCTGCCTTCAGCTTGGGTCATGATCTTAGGGTCCTGGGATAGAGCCCCATATCAGGCTCTCTGCTCAGCAAGGAGCCTACTTCTCCCTCTCTCTCTCTCTCTGCCTGCCTCTCTGGCTACTGTGATCTCTGCCTGTCAAATAAATAAATAAAATATTAAAAAAAAAAGAATGATAGTAAATGAATGAGACGCTGAACGTCAGAACCATACACTGAACACATACAGTAATTTGGCCAAGATTACATTTAATCATCTTTCCAGTAGCAATGACAGAAGGTGTATGTTTTTGTTTCGTTCTTAAGAATTGATGAACATACAGGAGTAAATGTTCAAAGGAAGAAAGAAGTTAATTGCTTACAAAGTGTAGTTACCGCCTTGTCTTCCTACTGGATCCTTGGAGCCCAGCTAAGATTGTAAAGTAACAGATGAATGGGGGTGCTGGAACAGAAGGAGAAGTACACAGCCCATAAAGCAGCATGGCCATGACTGAGCCCCTGGGTTGTTTGCATTGCAAAGGGCAGACCGTGTTCTTTATCTCTGCTATGGCTTTGAAGATTTACCATGGATCGGTAGTGCTAATATTAAGTATTTTATGGCCGCAATTCATTATAGAACCTCTTGAAAATCCCTGTGAATGAAAATGGCTCTTACAGAGCTGCCAAAAGCACCATTTGGTTTCTGTTAATTTAGTTACAGGTATAATTGGATGCTCGCTTCTGGCTCTCAGGCATTTCACCATCCTAAATATCACAGCTTTAGTTGTACCCTAGAAAAACTCTACTTTACTTTCAGTCACCTAGAGTCATTGAGCTCTATGTTTAGGCAAACCCTCATGCTGGTCATCTCCAACTTATTCGGCCACAAGGGGCTCCAGAACCTTTAGGAGAACTGCAAGCCTGCAGGATACAGACTCTCTCAGGACATAGCATGAGTCATCATGTCCCCTGAGCTTGTGCACCTACCTGGTTCTCACTCGCTCCTTCTCCTTTTTCTCTCTGTTTGTGTTTCTCTCTCTCCCTGTCTCTCTCTCTCTCTCGCTCGCTCTCTCTCTTGCCTTCCCTCCAATTCTATCTTGGGTGGACTGTAATACAAGACGAAACTGAAGTGATGTCAGGATGGTGATGAATCATTAGTCTAGATAATGGATTGGCAAAGTCTTTCTCTAAAGATCTAGATAGTGAATACTTTAGCCTTTGCAGGCTGTTCAGTTGGATTCTTCCACATTATTCAACTCTGCCATTTTTCTCAAATGAGCAGCCGTATGCTATCCTAAAATCAATGGGCATGGCCATATTACAATAAAGTTGTATTCATGAAAAAGTGGGTGGTGATCCAAATCCATGGCCTGTAGTTTGCTGTTCAGTGCTCCGTGGAATAGTGGGGAGAAACTATCAACTACACCCAATTTTAAGCCTTTGTGAAGGACGTAGTACAAGAAATGGTCCTTCTTGGACATCTAACATTTTTGTAGGGATTTTCAATCTATCTTATTCTTTGATGTTCTCAAATAATGTTCTGTATAGTAGTTAACCTCTCATCAGCTTTTTCTTTTATATATATATATTTTATTTATTTATTTGACAGACAGAGATCACAAGTGGGCAGAGAGGCAGGCAGAGAGAGAGGAGGAAGCAGGCTCCCTGCTGAGCAGAGAGCCCGATGTGGAGCTCGATCCCAGGACCCTGGAATCATAACCTGAGCTGAAGGTAGAGGCTTTAACCCACTGAGGGCCCCCCCCCCCCACCCCTCTTAGCAGCTTTTGTACATGTTCTCTGCGAATGGAGACCAGGTCATCAGTCTGTGGTCTTAAATAGTTTAGTTGAGTTGTACAATACAATAAGTGTTCGATAAATCCGTATCGAGAGTAGTAGGATAGGGTCTTTAAGGAAAGTTTCCCAGAGGGCTGAATTCCTGTTGTGCTAAGGAACCAAAGCAACTGCCAAAGCTGAGGGCCCCGCCATGTCTTATGTACTTTCTCTATAGTTGGGGATGCTGATAGAGCTTCTAAGTTAGACACTTACTCCAGAATCTTGTCTAGGTAAGTGAATCCTTTGAATCCAGAATGTACATCAGGCTCTGTAATTTCCAACAGAAAAGATTTAGTGCTCCATTTAATGCATGCTCACCATGCTCATATATTAAATGTAAGATAACCATGACCATGAAGTGCCACTATTATTCATGAGACATACTTTTGTTTCCTTTTCTTTTCCTTATTCAAATCAGTTATCCTGGGTCTGCCAAGGTCAGTGTCAGGGGAAGACTAGCTATTGACTTCTATCCTTCCAAATACCTGCCAGGCCAGCCTGGATGGATTCAGAGACACCTTTGAAACTATTTGACTGGGAGTTCCAAGTCTAGCTGTGATAGTTTGCTTTCTGTTTTCCAAACACATTTAAGTCTGCTACTCAAGTTGCGTCCCTTGGACCAGCACCGTCACCACCACCTGGGAGGTTTTGGAAATTGAGCACCAGTGCACACTGAAGGAATCTGAACCTGTCTTTTAATAAGATGTTTGGCTAATATTTACGCATGTATCATGTAGTTGCTAATATCTTTCCTAGAGATATTATCAGTTGTAGTATATATTATCATTATCAGAAGAGCAGATTTTCTGGGCACCTGGGTGGCTCAGATGGCTGAGTATCTGCCCTCCGCTCAGGTCGTGATCTGGAGTCCTGGAATCGAGCCCCACGTTGGGCTCCCAGCTCAGTGGGGAGTCTGCTTCTCCCTCTCCCTCTGCCTCTCCCTCCTCCTGCCTCCCCCACCCCGACCTGCTTGTGCTCTCTCTGTCTCTCTCTCTCAAACGAATGAATAGAATCTTAAAAAAGAAAAAAGGACAAATTTTCGGTACTTTTCTGATAAAAACTTAGCCTGTCGCACTTGCTTCCAATATAGCGCTGTCCAATAATTTGTAAGTCGGCACACTTTGTAAGTAAATATCTTTCTTACCGTGGAAGTGAATACCCCATAATGTAACACTATTCAGAGCTCACAGCCTTTCTCCTGTTTCATATCCTTTCTTCTCTATGACACCTCTTAGGGAAATGTCATGATGATTTTTGTCTTGATTCCTAAAACGATACTATGTCAGCACATAAGAAGGTAGCAGAGTCTACTTGTGTGCATCACTTGAGCTGGGACCGGGAATTTCTGGATCTTTCCCTCTATTCAGAGTTAAGTTACCTATATTAGGAACAGTTGGAATGAAAAGCATGAATGAATGCCAAATGGAAACTGGAAAAGATGGGGAAAAACTAAGCAACCGATTATTTTTAGTAATGGCACCATTTAACTTTGAGAGTTTTTATTATAATACTCATGATAAATATCATTGTTATCCAAACTGTTGTGAAAATATGACGGTAGAAAGGGAAATGCTGATAATTCTTCAACACGTGTATGTCCTTCCTTTCCCCTGGGTTTCAGGTTGACTCAGAGACTTTCCAGCACATTGTGGTTTCCCCACATTCATCCTGGTGACCTCCTGCTTGGGTTTTTAAGCCCGTGCTCAGGATCTTCTTGTCCTTTCTCTATTTTTTATTATATTGTGGGTTTTTGGAAGACAGCATTCTATCATCTTCCTCTGTCACAGTTCTCCCCATACAGTGGTGCTTATTAGAAGCAATTTAGGAGGTATAGAACCAAAAGAAATATGAGTAAGGTCAATAAAATATTACCAGAAAGTTCTCTCTTCATCCTTAGCTTACATTTTCTCCCTTTGATCTTCCCAGTTGTTTAAAGAACTGCCACCCCCTTGCAACAAAAAGTGGCAGGGGAGGCCCTGAGGGTAGATAGGTATTTTTAAATATATGTGTTTATATCTCCTCTGAGGCTTTTGTGCTTTTGATTCTCATACATTTTCAGTGACCTTGGCGGTGAGCAGATACCGAGAAATCTAGTGACATAATGTATTCCCCTTTGTTATCTAGGCGGCGTGTTAATGAAATAATTTTAATTTTCTGCTCTTAGCCTCACATGCCCATTTGTTGCGTCTATGTTAATCGTTTCAAAAATGAAGAGAAGCCTTGGAAATGCATGATGAATTCAGGGTTGTGATGGGGACTGGCAACAGTTATGTAAATGCAGGAACAAAGCCCGGAATCTCTGTATTAAATGACTCTAAATGAAAAGCCATCAGAAATCTTCCTGGAGTTAGATAAAAATAAAGTAACACTAGGTTGATGTGTTTTGTTTGTATTGTAAATAACCCATTAACAACATTGCAAACGCAGTCTAACTCTGGGGAATGAAGCCATACAACACATTTTAGTGTGTCAGTGTACTTAGATATACTGACTGTAACATTCTGTCTTAGCTTGTTAAGGATGTCAGCAGGTGTCCTAGAAACACCTGTTCTTCAGGGATTATAATTCAACCATAAATAAAGAAGTCCCCAGTAGACTCGGACATAGCAAACCAAAGTCAGGCATGTTTTTGATTGAAAATAGACTCATTGTAGCTTGTAAGATCAATGCCCTTTGGTTGTTTAGAATATATGAATGAGGATAGAGCCATGGTTATGTTATTAGGCATCATACTATTTGGTATTAAAACCACCTTCAAACCTCACATTTGAAAACTCTAGAATAATCAGCTTGTGATGCTGTTTGTTTAAGCCAAAAAGAATCTTTATTTGAATTCTGAAATGCAACCACTAGAGTGAGTTTTCTCATTTTGGTTTTAGACTGCCTACATATTGCATATTTGAAATACTATTCACCCAGATAGCGGTCCTATTTATAAGACAAGATAAATGGTTCAGAGATTTTAAACTCCCCATAAATATTCAGGTATGTGATTGATTGAAGTGTAATATTTTTATCCTTGGCTCAAATGCTGTTTAAAATCGGAACCTTGGGGTACCTGGGTGGCCCATTGGATTAAGCCTCTGACTTGGGCTCAGGGCATGATTGCCAAGTCCTTGGATCCAGCCTGGCTTCCTGCTCAGGGGGGAGCCTCCTTCTCTCTCTCACTATGCCCCTCCACTTCTAATCTCTCTCTCTCTCTCTCTCTCAAATAAATAAATCTATTAACAAAATAAAAAAATAGGAATCTTGTTCACTACTTTTGACTGTCAAACTGGTATCTCTGTGGAAAAATAGGTTTTGCAGAATTTGTCTACTTGGATCTCTTATAATTCTGTTAAAGATTATGGCCTTTGAGAAAGAGACCTATTTAGTTTTTGAAGGTGAACATTTTGAATTTTAATGGAGCCTCAAATATCATATAGGTCAGCACTGTTATTTTTGAATAAGAAAAGTGAGGCATGGAAGTATAAATGACTTTTCCACAGTGTCACTGTAAGATCAGCAAACTGGCCCGTGTGCCAAATGTCAAGTCTTTATTTTCCAAATAAAGTTTTATTGGAATACAGCCCTTTCTGTTAGTTTCCATATTGTGTGGCTACATTGATGCAGTGGGTAGAGTTCTCTACCTTTAACCCAGTTACCATCTGACCCTTAAAGCTGAAAATATTTGTTACCTGTCTCTTTACATGAAAGTTTGCTCATCAACCACCTGTATGGAAATTTCTGGCCTTCCTGGCTATTAGTCTTCCATTTATATTCTTTCTTACTTTGAGTTCACAAAAGGTACACATACAGTCCTATCAGTTCCTGCCATTGTCTCTCCGCTTTCTTCTTTTTAGTGATCTCTTCCTTTTTATTTCAAAGTGAGGATAATTTTTAAATAATACTTTATTACCTTACCAAGAAATTTTTGAAAAACTTCAGTGGAATGGGAGATTGCTTAGCTAACGGATCTACTTTTAACGTACCATGCTGAAAGTCCTAAAGCGAGACTAAGAAGGTTAAGAAAACTACAGTCGTTAAGAGCAAATACTTTGGGGCACCTGGGTGGCTCAGTGGGTTAAGCCGCTGCCTTCGGCTCAGGTCATGATCCCAGGGTCCTGGGATCGAGCCCCACCTCGGGCTCTCTGCTGGGCAGGGTTCCTGCTTCTTCCTCTCTCTCTTTCAGCCTGCCTCTCTGTCTACTTGTGATCTCTGTCTGTCAAATAAATAAATAAAATCTTTAAAAAAAAAAAAAAGAGCAAATACTTTATATGATTATCTGTAAACATGAAGATACAGGGTATCCTCAACCAACAATGAAAATATAACTTTCACTAACTAACTTGGGAAATGTTTGAAGTTTTCATATACAGTTCATGAGGACATTTAATGGGAAGCCAATTGGATTTGGCTAAGCTTGGTGAGTAGCGATATTAGCTTATGAGTCATCTATTAAAAAGTCAAATGTGAACATGAATCGGCCTCTCAAAATGATGAATCTTTGCAGAAGCGTTTTTAACAACACCTTGGAAAATTACCTTAGGCCATTTGGTAGATTTTGTCGATGTTGGGTTTTATTTATTTTATCATCACTGTCAAGTTCTATGACAGTGCATTTGGTGGGTCCTCAGAGCATTTTCAGCTTCCATATTACAAGCGAGAGAAGAGGACTAACCTTAGACGAAGGAGGAAAATTTTATTTAATTTTCAGTATGGGTGAAATAGTTGTCCTGTGGGCCGATCGAGGGGCATAAGGAAGAGTTGCTTGTCCCCTGATGATTGAATTCCCTAGCCTGGCACTCCTTCCTGCCAAGTTTCACTGAATGTTTAGTGGGCATGGAGCAATCCAGAGCTTGTACCCTGAGGAAGTTGGGTGAGATGTTCTCCTGCTTGTCTAGGTTGGCAGTGTTATCAGTTCCAAGAGGGCAGGCATCCTATCTGCTTATCACAGCGCCAGAGTCCCATACAACAAGTGCCTTGAAATTCCGCAATGAAATGTTTTAAATGATTGAGGGAATCAATTTAGTGTCATAAGGGCACTAGCTGCCGGAAACAGAAAACAGTTATTTAGACTCTACCTTATAACCCAGAGAGTAGGAACTGCGTATTAAAGGGTTGCTATATTTTACACACAGGGGACCAGAACCTTGCACAAAAGAGCGGATACAATGGATGGTCATTGACTGTCTGGAATTCCCTCTATGTGTAGAGGTTTAGCTCATCTTAGGCCGCATGTTTCCACTCTGAATTTTCTGGTAATCCATATCGACAAGTCTCTCCCCAAGTCATCAGGTAAACCAAACTCTTCATTGTCCTTCGGAAAGATTATTTTTTCATCTCAGATCCTTGAATGGAAGAGGAGGGACAAGAGGGATGGCGAAGTGCCCGCAGTCCTCAGAAAATGGAAGCAGCCTGGTCTTCCCGTGCACTGGGCTCGTTGCGCATGAAGACGTCTGTGAGGGCCTTCTTGTTGAGGCAGAAAGTTGTCTGATTTCAGACCGCTCTTCTGGCTGCTGTTGCCTCTCTTTTCTATATGCCTTTCTTGCCTTGCAAAATATCGGGGCCTCTGGTACTTGTTCGGTTTCCTCATTATAAATCATTGGAAACGTGTGGTCTTGCCTGCTGTTTGTTCACAAGTTGATACATTATGTTGTCATCTTGAATTCTGCTTTTGAGAAATTTTAGGATTCTTTGGGGCCCTTTCGACCTTGTCCCAAACTCCCACTAGTATCAGGGTGTTGCGAGATAGCTTCTAACAACTTGTGTGTTAGCCCTGGGCAACTAGAATTGCTAGGCACTTTGCGAACCCTAGGAGTCCCATTTATAGAGTCTGCCGTGTCATTTACAAATATTGGTCATCATTGTGTCTTGGGGGCGGGGTTGAGGTGGCACCATACTTCCTTGCCTCATTTTTATGATTACTTTGCCTCCTTAAATGAGTGTTTAATAAAGAGACAGCATGACTAAATGCAAGGCACATAGAGCTTGTTTGGATACTGAATCACACCCAAAAAACCCCTTAAAAGTAGTTGTATCCTTGGGGGAAATTTAGATATGGATTCTATGCAATATTGTATAAATATTAAATTTTACTCTGATATGGTATTGTGATTATATAGGAGTATTTTTTTTTCTTAAGTGATAGATTCTGTACAATTTTCGGGGAAAGTGTCCTCATGTCCCTTAGAACATAACAGCTATTAGTACGTATCAGATGACTGAAATAGATACTTCAAATTCGGAAAGAGAGAGAGAGAAGAAATTGGAAAACGTTGCCAACTAGAAATCATTGGTAAACCTTGGTCAGTGTCTCTCAGCCTCCATACTACTGTCATTTGGGATCCAGTTGTTCCTTGCTGTGGGCCTGTCCTGGGCACTCTAACAGCATCCACGGTCTCTACCCACTAGATGCCAGTAGCATTCTACCACCCCCAGTTGTTGTGACAAAAATGTCTCTAGATGTTGTCAAATGTCCACTGGGGGGCAAAATCATCTCTCGTTGAGAACTACTGCTCTAGAAGATTGCCAAATGGATGGTTGGTGTACTCTTCCAACTTTTCTGTGTGATCGAACTTTCTCAGAATGGTCAGTCAGGGATATAGTCATTGTTGTGGCTATGAGCTCACCACCAATGAAGAGCCATTTCCTACCTCGGGATCCTTGATCTGATAAAGATCAAGAAACAAGCTTATATCAATGAAACTCATCAAGGCTTGATAATTTAACATCATTAAGTTTATATTTAATCCCTTTGGGTCCTCTGAGTTGCAATGTTATCTTTATAAGAAAACATGAGTCTTTCCAGAATCCCAAGGTAGGAGGATACTGTTGATTATATGGCGTTCTCTTCCTGGCTGTAGCGTCCATTGCTTGTAATCCTGGACCCAAGCAGGCACCATCACTGTGCTCATTTTGGAGGATGCTACAGAGTTGACTGCTATTCATTCATTCATTTATTTCAAGAAATCCTGTTATAAAATGGTTTCCATGTGCCAGTTTATGCACTGAATACTTATGTAAGGAGAGGTCGTGGATTTGGATCCCGGGCTTGGTGCCTATTGCTGATCAGAGAGGTGAGCGCTGTTGGCCTAGGAGTTCCATGAATCCCCTGTCTGTACGTTCTCATCAAGCACAGATACATCTACCTGGCCATTCGACAATAGAAGGCAATTTGAAGAAGTTAGGTTCCTGTTTTCATGTGTTTAGATCTCCCCTCCAAAAGCAATAGCTAAAATTCCCATTACTGTACAATTTCGAGGCCCTTACTAAACCAACCATAGCAAGACAGTTTCTGTATCAGCTCATTGAACACACAGTACGTATCACGCAGCTATCATTGCCAAGTTCTGTGTGAATTCCAGGGATAGAAAGATGAAGGAGATTCACCCCCCGACCTTCTGAAAGTCAGAACTGGCTCTGCAGTATAACAGATAAACAAGAGATAATTCCCATTCAAGGCAGCAAGGCAAATGAGCCGATTTCAAGCTGCCCTAAGTATATGAACATGCAAATATTTGATTTTTTTAAATTGTATGAACTCTCAGGATCTTATAATCTAGGAAGACACGTCCTCACAGAGTTATTGTTAATTACATAACGTAGATGCTACCTCCATAGTGCAATCCGTCATTTCCAAACATTGTGGGCAAGTGAGGTAATCATTTTAGAGTAGGGCTGTTCAGGGACTCCTTTAAGCACGTTGTCGCATTTGCAATGAGTTTTGGAGCATGGGTCAAGTTTTACAATTATGTAGAGGTAGGAGGGTTTGGAATGGAGGAAGAAGTGTGTTTTAGCCAGAGGCCATCGCATTAGAAGCATGTGTAAAGTGAGTGTGATGCTAGGTTACCAAAAAAAAAAGGGGGGGGGGGGTTGGTTCTGATGATGGGGGTGTTTATTTCCTGTGTTCATGAGTCTTATTTTCAGCATCTCTTTTGTTCACTGATGCATTGCCACCCCTTGGACAGCCTGTGGCATCTACTGACTGTGTACTCACTCGATCAATACTAGTTTTTGCATTACTATGTACAAGCTATACCGATAGTATTTCATTTTTACAATTAATCATTGCATTCCTCACAATAGTCCTGGCAAGCTGGTTCGTATTAGCCTTAGCTTTCAGAAGATAATGCTGATGTTTCGGGAAGGAAAAGGAACCGGCTAAGTTTTCGATCCAATGTTCAATGTCGTTGCTCTGTCTAAATCTAGATTCTATGGGTTTGTCTTTTGTGGAGTTTTTTACTTCCTGATAGTCATGAAATGGTAGATGGCTGTCCACATTGCTTTATCATGTGTGGGTTTTTTTTTTTTCCACTTTAGGGTCTTCATAAATCTGTAAACAAAGCAGATCTGCAGTCCTTTTTTATAGGTGCCTGCTATCTTACTGCGTGTTTGTGTCGTCGTTTATTTAATCCATCTCATACCAGTTGGGTCTCAGAGGGTATCCACATTTGCCATTTGGATAGAAACTGCTAGATTGTTCTCCATAGGGGACTGTTGAAATGAACTCTGAACAGTACATTATAATGCGTATTTCCTTACAGCCTCTTTGACACCTTGTTTTCAGATTTTCAGTACAGCCTTTGGACAGTTTCTCCAGTGAATCCACCAGAAATCCATACGGAATCCTATCCGTTTCTTCTGTTTAAAATAAAAATTTATTTACAAAAGTAATACATTTTTCTCATAGGATATAAGGAAAGACAAAAATCACACTGAAAACCACCCCCCCAAAAAAAAAAAAACCCCACCTCGATCCCACAACTGATGGACAGTGACTTTGGATCCCTCCCTCATACGGCTTTGTTATGCCTGCGTACATAGCCTTTTCCTTTTACATAGTCAGTCATGCTGTGGTCACTCCTCTTGTAACCAGTTTTGCTCATTGAATTGTAAATCTTACAGCAGTCAGTCTTCAGGTACCATTTGGGTTTTTGGCTGAATGGTATCCATTGTTGGATTAGCCACCACGGTGGCAACCAGGCTCCCCTTCTCACCTATCATGAGATTTAAAAAGAAATAACCTGTGAAAGTTCCTGGAGTGGTTCCTGCCGAATAGCATTTATTAATCTCATTATCTCGCCCTCTTCCTCTCACAGACTGTTAAATGTCCAAAGGCAGGAAGCCACAGTTTTAATGCCCATGATTCTGAGTGACTAGCATCTTGTACCTTGGTTTCCTCTATTAATTCAATTCACACTGACTATCACTTATGTGCTAGATACTATTGTGAATAATAGAGTATAAGGGTGAAGAAGACCCTTGTCACAGGTGTGTGCCCAGCTTAGCATACCAAGTTGACATCATGTGGTTACCTGGGAGACAGGACTCTGAACCCTGGAGTAGTTCAACAGCTTTCCAGCTAAGGTGGATGCACCCTTGGTTGGGTGAATGTTCGGATGTAGAGCTCTGTATTGCCTTTCTGGGAATCCTTGGCTACCGTGTCTAGTCTCTTATTTTATTTTGTATACTACAGGGCTAATCATAATTGTCCTTCTCCATTCACAGAATTAGAGAGTTCAGCCAGCTAATACGTACAAATGCACTTTGCAAAAAACAAAAGTTCAGTTTAAGGCAAAACTTCATTTGTCACGAATGGCCGGCACTGTGTACGTTTCAGGACTCTTGGTATGGGAAGCAAATGACAGCCAGAAAAATCTTTCAATTTGGTTATTAAAATTATACCCAGATATCTTTTTATTTTAAAGACTTTATTTATTTATTTAACAGAGAGAGAGAGAAAGAGAGAGAGAGAGATCACAAGTAGGCAGAGAGGCAGGCAGAGAAGGGGGGGGAGCAGGCTCCCCACTGAGCAGAGAGCCTGATGTGGGGCTCGATCCCAGGACCCTGGGACCATGACCTGAGCCGAAGGCAGAGGCTTAACCCACTGAGCCACCCAGGTGCCCCCAGATGTCTTTTTAAACTCTTGATTAATCATACATTTTTGTTTGAGTCTAATGACTTTGGAATGTATATACCGTTTGCATTTGTGCAGTATGTCAGTAATATTCAAATGAGTTTTTTAACTAACTGTGATTCCCTTTTTACTGTACTTTTTTGTATTTCCTGTTAAAAGAGAAGTGAAATCTTACAAATAATTGGTTGGGTGGTTTTTACTTCTGTCTATGGCTTTGATATTATTCTTCTCTCCAATCAAGCTTTCTGCACATGCACTTGACCTTGATGTGTCTAATAAAGGGTAGTTGGCTAGAAAGCTGTTGCTTCGTGAGTGAGATTGACATACTGTGACTACAGCTGAATTGAAGGCAGAGAGTTATATTCTGAGACAACATAATGCAGCTGATTTAAGATGTGTCTTTGTGTCAATAGCATGATTTTACTGGAGCCAAAAGACTTAGCCAGTCAATTCCTCCCTGATCCCTGGAGACCCGAAACTTTGTAGCAATGGAACCCTTCTCATCCAGTTGAGGCTCAGCAAGGTGGTCAACATAGAAACAAGACTGCCACTAATCATGGAGCTTTTTCAATTCATCCAGAACATTCCTTTATGTTTTGTTTTGTTTAAGATTTATTGATTTATTTTATAGAGAGATTGAGAGAGAGCACACTAGCGGGGTTGACAGACAAAGAAGAGGGAGAGAAAGAATCTCAAGAAAACTCACTGAGTGAGGAGCATAACCTGGGAACTGATCCCAGGACCCTGAGCCGAAATCAAGATGCTTCAACCACTGAGCCACCCAGGTGCCCTTGAAAGCATTCTTTATTTATTTGTCTCAATCCCTCTCTAATTCCTTTACCTTAAACCAAAAGGCCATTCAACCTACCAGATACTTTATATATCACCCACTTGTATATTGTGTGACCTTAGGCATTCTTGCAGAATTTTGGATACTGTAATCCTGTCACCACTTAGAGCAATGCAAATGAGAACATGTTTTACATTTTGTAGCATCATCTGTAACACTATATAACCTTGGGGTATTCTGAAAATAATCTCTGTGAGTCCAAAGAGATAAGGATGGTCAAATTCTGGGGAAGAATTGGATTTGGTTGGATTTTTAAGTGCATTGTATGTCCGAGATGAGCAACTGAAGAGATGTGGCTTAGGTTTTACCATATCTGAAATGCATATAAGAGCTCCTTTCTCAGTACCAGTTCTCAAATGATGCACGTTAATTCTGGTTAGTCGTCCAAAATATTATCAGGTATCTAAATAAACCTATATGTTGAAGTCACACTTCATCATGATGCTGTGTAAGTAAGAGGAATTTAGAGTCGGAGGCCGTGGATTTGTTTTGGACATTCTCCTAACTAGCTGTGTCGCAGCAGTAGGATGTGTGCATGGGGAGATTTTTCAGAGGCTTTAACTTCTTCCCCACCATTTCCATCCCTGGTACAATCCGTGAAACACACAGTGCCTGCCACAACATGTGGTCTCTAGTCCAAGTCCATGGCTGCCCTTGTTTCCCTCCAGTGAGGCCAATATGGTACCTCCATTAGCTAAGGGGTAAATTATACTTTCTCTCTGAGTTCCATTTCTGCATATTTAAAACAAAACAATGAATGCTTTAGCATTTTGTTCCATGATGAAGCTGACTTTGACCAAAAGAAATTCTGTATGTAGAAGTGGTGTTTAATCTATGAGGTCAAATACTAAAATTACCTTCATTACGATGATAACCACTTCTAACACAAGAGCATTTGATGAGACTGTTCTCAGTGAGTCAAACACTGGACCTTGGTTCTTGGCACGTATTATTTATCTGAAGAACATCCCTGAGAGCAGATGTTGGTGTTTTTATTTTTACCCATAGGACTAAACCCCCGAGAGGCCAAATGATTTACCCAAATCATTTGAGTAAAGTTTGAAGGTTTCAGTGGCAAACCTGGGTTTCGAACTTTTGCATTGTGATGGAAAGATCGATTCTGCTTATCCGAATTCAGGTTTCAGTGGAAACTTTGAGAAATTGCGGGGTGTCTTGTGTATTTGTTTTCAACCAAAATGTTTTGAACCCCAAGTCTCCATCAAGGAAAGTGGTCAGAACCATGTATTCTTCCTTCTGTTTCTTTCTCGGGACAGCTTTAGGTGCTGAGCAGGGGCCCTGATGTCATTCTGTCTCTGTGTTGGGGGTAACTTGTGTCCCCGGAGATGTGTGGCAGCATCCATGCCTTGTACGCACTAAGTGCCTCAAGTGTCTCCCCTCTCCCCCTTTGGGACCACCTCACTGGTCTCCAAAACCAGTATCTTCCTGGTAGCAACCCCCACCCTCCACCCCGCAGGTGAGAACCACTGAGACAGACTAAGTCATTCTTACAGGTGATGAAAATTAAATAGGGCGTGTTTAGAATTTGGGGTCACAAAGCTCGTTTGGGACAGCATTTGAATGTGTTTGTTCAGGATTGTGGAACCAGACCGCACTCACGGTCCTTCACCTGGGGATAATCCCCTTCTCTCCTCCTGAGTTGTGTTTTTAGCCCCCAAGGTCACTGTACTGGCCTGCCCCTGGTTTCTAAGAGCCCGCCTTCTCCCGGGTAGATTGGCCTCCGGATTGGGTCCCGGACTTAGAGGCGGGCCCACGGGTGGAAACAGGGCGTGGCTTCCACCTTGGGTCCCAGTACCGCTAGTGCCGCAGCTCTACCCCTCCACTTCCTGGCTGCTCTCGCTTCATCTAGTGTCTGAAGATCTTTTCTGTCCAGGCCCTCTTCGATCTGTTGCAAACAATAGATGTGAGAAAGCACAGCATTGCAAAGCAGTTCAGCCCAGCGGCCGGGAATTTCTGGAATGACTGAAATAGCCCTGGCAATGTAGGTCGCTATTTTGAAGGCTGAGCTAAGTGTTTGAAAGTGGTTCGCACGACCGTGATTTCGGGCTGCAGTGACGGAGCCTGCGGTCGCAGGCAGTCTCAAGGTGGGGCCTGGGAACCGTGGAAATTGGCCTCTCTACCGGGGATCACACACACAGCTGGGGTTACTGGTTCCCGGGCCCAATTTTCTGATCTTTTCCTCTGCCTTCGGAATAGCTGAACTCAACTTGTGACCTGGGAAGAAGGTATAACCTGGCTTGATTCAGCCCCTTATCACCCTGCCCTTGCCCGTCGGGAAAGGAATAGAGGCCCGAGACATTCACCCTTCTAACACTTCTAACACTTTGAGAACGAGTAGAGCCACCTATTCCTGCCTTACCCCCAGATGCTTTATTGTCTCCCGCGTTCAGCTGAGATTTATTTAGCAGAGACTTTTTAGCACAGATGGTATGAAATGACCTCCAGAACTAATTTAATATTGTTCCGAGGCCCTGGTCCTCTTAGCAGCGTTTATAGAGGAGTCGCTGGGACCAAGGGGGTTAGAGGTTGAGGAACTTGTTGAAGATTGTGGAAAAGAATCGGCAGCGCCTGGATTAAAGGGAGTCTGATTCTCAGTGGTTAGCGAAGCTGAGTGGGCCCCAGCCTTGCCTGCAGGCCTTTTAAACAGAAATTGCTTGGTCAGCCCTGTCACTGAGTGTTTTGTGTTTTGGTAGGTCTGGGGTAATACGTCCGCCTTGGTGGCGCCCCTGCTGTCCCCGGGGCCACACTTAGAGAACAGGCTCTTGAGCTGCCACACCATACTGCTGTGATTCAATCAGCTCAAAAACAAATATAAAATGACTTTGACCAGTGAGTGGCCATCTTGGGGTGAAATACCAATGCCTAGGCTTCACCCTCCGGGAATAGGACTCCAGTGGCTTGGCCTCTATCCTGGGCAGTTGGACTTAACAAGTTTCATCACGGGATTCCAACCTGCTGCAAGGCTTCACGTTGGGAATCACCCATTTGGGCTGTGGTTAGAAAACTTGAATGCATTTGGAAATCACTTGGGGATCTTGATAAAATGCAGATTTCACGTCATGCCAACAACCCAGTAGATTCTAATGCTGTTGGGTTGCCACATGACCATGGACTAGTGTTCTCCAAACCCCATAGCCCCTGTATAAAATATAGGATGTCCGGTTGAATCGGGATGGTTTTTTTAAATCAGTATTTCCCAATATTGTATGGGTCATCCTTACACTAAAAATTATTCACCGTGTATTGGAAATTCAGTTGACATGGGCATTCTTGTTTTCTTTTGTTTCATTTGGACTGGTAAATCTAGCAATCCTGTTCAAAAGAGAATTATGTGAATTGCTGGTTTCAGCACACACACCCTCATTCTCTCACTCATAGATTCCTAGTTCTAAGCCAGACCTGCTAAATCATAATTTCTAGGGTCTAGTTATCTTTATAGTTATCGAACAATGTGAGGTGATTCTTGCAGCTAAATCTGAGAAATAGATCAACGCCTAGCTCATGACTGCTTGTAATCCCCCTGTTATTCCCACAGACATGTTTGGAGGGTATACTTTGGTTTGAAGCTAGTCCGGGAGCTGAGGGTGCTCCTTATCACATCATAAACTCTGTGAGAGTAGTATTTGGTCCCACGATTAGGTGAGGGTAAGTCTTAAGAATTCTGGGCTATGATATTTTAGTTCTGTAGGAAAGCTGCCTTTTTTGATTGTGGAAGAGAATCTGAGTATTCAATTATTTAAGGTGCTAATGTTGAGTTTGCAAATAAAACACAGGATGTCTTGTCAAATTTGAAATTCATATAAATGATGAATGCATTTTTTAGTACATGTAATGCCCGAATATTATGTGATATCTTCTGATGCAAAAAAAAAAAAAAATGTTGTTTATATGAAATTCACATTGAACTTGATGTCCTATATTTACATTTGGCAAATCTGGCAACTCTAGGCTGGAGAACATTCTAGAAATGATCTCAGTGGCGCCAGCCTGCTTACCATCCTCAGTCCTGCTGGCTCCTGAGCAGCTTTGCAGGTTCCTACTTAGGGAATAGTCTTTGTTCTCCATGGAAGTGGTCAGAGCAACTCAGAGACTAATAGGAACTTGGACGAGAAAAGTAAGACCTGGGGCGCCTGGGTGGCTCAGTGGGTTAAAGCCTCTGCCTTCGGCTCAGGTCATGATCTCAGGGTCCTAGGATGGAGCCCCGCATCAGGCTCTCTGCTCAGCAGGGAGCCTGCTTCCCCCTCTCTCTCTGCCTGCCTCTGCCTACTAGTGATCTCTGTCTGTCAAGTAAATAAATAAATAAATAAATCTTTAAAAAAGAAAGAAAGAAAGAAAGAAAAGTAAGTCCTCTTTCAAAGAGGAGAAATACCAAAGGTGTCAGTGCTCGGGAAGACTGCCTAGGAACTCTGAATGGACTCTTTGAGAGATTGTGGGATATAAAGGGTGCGCATCTCACACTGGGACCCAGAGTCAGCATTTTTTCCAAACATGAGGAGTTGGGCACAGAACTCTTGTCAGCAGAGGTAGAATATCTGAATCAGAGAGGCCTCTGGTACACATCAGTTAAGTGATCTCTACTTTTACAAGCACTGGCCCCATCTACACTCTGTAAGATGCGAACTGTTGTATTCCTGGTGTTAAAGACTGTGTCTCCCAGTAGTTCTGGGATGGGCCAATTTAGAGGGTTTGGTGAAGACACAGAGGATAGAGCCAGGAACGGAGGTGCCTAGAAAAAGGGAGACCAAACAATCAGCTTATACGGCCACATATTGTTGGGTGGACCTCCAGCAATCCCACTCATAGAAGCAGGAACCAAATCCTTCCACAGTTATGACCCTTGTCCTTGAGTCTTAAGACTCTTAGGTTTAGATATTTAGGGTGTTATTCTTTTGTTCTTTGAGCATTTTAATTTGCTAAATTGCATTCATTCCTTTCCAACTCACATATGACAACACATTAACAGACATACAGACATAACTGATTTTAATTATTCAGTTTTTTATATCAAACAATGTCCTGGAAGGGAAGTATTAAATTAGCATTTGTAAATGTGTCTAGTATTTGCACTTCACTGGGTGTTTCATGACAAAAGTCTTTACTGTAAAACATCATCATGAAGTGCTTTTTTCTGCTTTCAGAACATACAGTACAGGACAGAATGTACTTTATAACAAAATTCAGGCCTACTGATACCTTATTTTACATGGCAGTTACATTAGGAAGCCCGTGTCTTTCATTTAGTGATTTAGACATTGGTGGCTGTGGCCGATGAAAGAGAGAAATACTGAAAAGAAGAGAGAGTCTGTTTTCAGTAAGGTAGCCTTCTCTGGTAATGATTAACGTTCTGATGCAGGCCCTCATTTAGTCATCTAGTGTAAACAGTTGCATTCTCTACAAAAATAGTCTTGCTCAAGTATTCCTTGTGTTACTTCTTACCGTACTGTTGCTTTTGGAACACTTTTTAATAGCAGGATATGCTCTGTTCACTTGCCTAAGGACTTGTGTCCTTGGTCCAGTCTTAGGAAGCTCTCCACATGTATTCTCTACTACTTGGGAGAAATTGGTGTTCATTTTTTTTTTTTCCCACAGGATGGCAAGTTGAAGGGTTCTCCAACTGTAGGGAAGCAGCCCATTCTTATAAAACCTAAGAGGAAACTGCCCCTGCTGACTTTCGTGCGAAGAAGAGGAACAGAAACTGTTGCCCTTGTCTTATATTTTAATAGTCTAGGGGCAAGAAAGGCTCCCGTGGTGGGATTTTAAATCCGCCAGCCCTGCGTTAGATTTGTGACCTTTGCTCACCACATTTCATGAAGGATGTGGGAAACCTGCAAGGAAGTTTAAAAAACAGCAGCAGAGGTGGTTTAAATGTTGTGAGATCCTTCCCGTCTAGAAGTTGTACTAGAAATGGGCTTGTTTCACCTGCCTGGAAGGGTTGGGTTCTGATCAGATGTGTGCATTGGCTGTGAGGTGGGGGTGAGTTGCCCTGTATTCTGGGGGATTCAGAGGTGCCTCCTTTCAGAAACGGTGACACCCTGTCCTTGGATGCTTGCTGCGGAGGAGGGGGAGTGCTGCTGGCTTTGGACGGCTGCCCACACAGAGTTGTACACCTTGTGCGTGTGGTCCCTGGGGCCCTGTCAGAGGCTCCCTGGTGCTCTACTCAGATGCTGAGCACGAGGCCCCCTAAATGTGAGTCCTGCTTCCCCAACCCCCGCCACGTCGTTTGGACCCCAGTTTGCAATCTGCAAGTGCCTGGAAGATCTCCAAGGCCATCCAGAAATTCACGTGGTGTGGGTAGACCAAACAGTGAAGGATGTTGGCTGATCCAAAAACGGCACTTGGTATTTCCTCTTGTGATTTTGCTCTGAAGCAATTTTCAGTGTTGTTGAGCAGAAGGTGGAAGTTCTGGAGGTCCTTGGTGGAGAGGAGTGGCCAGGACTCAGCCACGCTCCAGAACGTGGGCTTAGTATCTGGTTGGAGATAGTGACTGTGCCGCCCTGCCTGTCCCAGTGGCTTGTCACGTGCAATTACTTCACCTCTCCTCTTGCTCTTGGGAGGGCCGGCTTCTAGAAAGTTCTCCATAGCCTACCCTTCCCTTTTGCTGATGATTGAGATTCAGGGTTTGAATTGCAAGTGTAAAAGCAAATGTGTAGATTGTCTCTGCAACTTAAATGGAGAGTTTGTCTCTGGGCTATAGCTCACTTTGACAGGAAAGTGGATAATATAAGTGGAAATGTTATGCTTGGGTCAGGGGAGGCCAGGGAATTGTAGCTTCCAATTATTTGCTTCATATCCATAAAAACAATGTTTACATATATGTGTTGTTATGGCATGCAATATCTATCTGCCACACTTCCTGATGTCTGGGGTCAGGAAGTGTAGTGCAATGATGCCATTGCAAAATGTATGCAAAAATTTTGTTTAAAATGGATAACGTGTCCTGAACAATGTTACTTAATCTTTCTGAGCCATTTGTTGTTTCCTCATCTGTAAAATGGAATATGTGTAAAGGAATATATGTCCTTACCTCAGGAAGGAAGATAGTATAAGGAGAACTAATGAGCGTGGTACCTACTGTAAAATCATTCATTGTATTTATTCATTTAATCAGCTGAGCATGTAGCCCACAGTTGAGAGGAGCAAATCCCATGCTCCTTCTGGTGTTTTTCTAAGAAGAAATGTTTAGGAGTCAGGTGTAATGATGCTTTTCTTTCTCTCTCTCTCTCTCTCTCTCTTTTTTTTTCTTTTCCCAGCCACAGGACGAAGTCTTCTGGCTGGCCACCTCCCTCGGGCACCTGGGGCTTGAACCAGGTGCCACCCTATGGATGGGAGATGACCGCGAACCGGGATGGCCGAGACTGCTTCATCAAGTAGGTAGAACTGATGGCTTGAACTGTGTGGAATCTTCTACCTGTTCTTTGTCTCTACTTCCAGCCTTGACTCAGAATTAGCGTGCCTCCATTTGGGACTCATAGACATTTGGAGGCCATCAGTCGAGCTGCTTAATCTTCTCTGTCTTCTATGTCTTGTGACTTGCAGTTGCTTCATAGTTGGTGATCTGCCCTGTTAGGCTGATAATTCTAGGGATAGTAAGGTCATTCTGAGAAAGAGCGAAAGTGTTCTTTAGTATATCCAAGGCCAGTGGTACCCACTGTCTGAGGCTAGAACTAAAGTTGAACAATTTCCATTGCTTTGTAGAATTGGTCAAGATAGAAATGTTACTGGGTTATTCGTAATAAAAAACATGAGCTAACAGAATTATATGCGTTCCTCTCGCTGACACTGCCTAAGATTTTGGACTTTTTTTTTTTTTGCTTTTTTTTTTTTTAATGTGTTAAAATGTATATAGCATAAAGGTAAATTTTGTTTAATTTTAACTTTCTGGGGTATACAATTCTGTGACATTTAAATACATTCAGAACATCGTACAACCATTAGCCACTGTCCATTTCTAGAACTTTATCATCATAATGCCCAACAGAAACTCTGTACTCATTAAAAAATAACTTCCCATTCCCCCTCCTCCCTCTGGTAAGCTCTATTTTACTTTCTTTCTCTATGAATCTGCCTATTGTAGATATCTTGTATAAGTGAAATCATGAAGTATTTGTTTTTCTGTGTATAGCTCGTTTCACTTAGTGTAATGTCCTCAATGTTTCTTCCATGGCATAGAATATATAACTGTTTTGTTCCTTTTCAGGGCTGAATAATGTTCCATTGTACATAATCCATTTTACAGATAACCTTGTGTGTTTAACCATTCTTCTGTCTTTGGAAAAGTGGGTCGTCTGCACTTTTTGGATCTTAGGAATAATGCTGCTGTGGCTAGTGCTTCCTAAGTATCTGTATAGGTCCCTGCTTGTAATTCTTGTGGATATATCCTAGCATTGTACTCACTGGATGATAAGATAATTCTATGTTTACCTTTTGGAGGGAACCACCGAAGAATTTTGGAGGAATCAGTAGCCCTAGTTCTCTGGTTTTTTTTTTTTTTTCAATTGTATGAGATAAGTTTTCCTATTGCACTTATCAAAAAACAAGGCCCCACCCTGCTTTCTTTTACAAGCTATGTGCAGCATTCTTTTTTTTTTTTTTTTTTAAAG
>NC_081575.1:115388445-115442557 GCF_022355385.1 Mustela nigripes | reverse complement strand
ACAGGAAGCAGGCTCCCTGCTGAGCAGAGAGCCCGATGCGGGACTCGATCCCAGGACCCTGAGATCATGACCTGAGCCGAAGGCAGCGGCTTAACCCACTGAGCCACCCAGGCGCCCTATGTGGAGCATTCTTAAGTAAGAGAATATTTAAAATAAATTTTAGGGGCACCTGGGTAGCTCAGTTGGTTAAACGTCTGTCTTCAGCTCAGGTCGTGATGCCAGGGTCCTGGGACCCATCCCCACGTTGGGCTCCCTGCTTAGCAGGGATCCTGCTTCTTTCTCTCCCTCTGCTGCTCCCCCTGCTTATGCTCTCTCTCAAATAAATAAATAAAATCTTAAAAAAAGAAAATAAAATACATTTTAGATCAGTAAGCATGTTTGATCCTAACCGAAAAAATTGAGTTGAGACTGGATGCCAAAAGAAGCATTTTTCAGACTACTGGCAGCATTTCTTTGCTCTTGTCAATCTGACTGTGGACTATGAGCAGACAGGGTCACGGTGAGGTGGGGGATCATGTTTATAAAGATAAAAAATCTTTCTTACGATTGTTTTTGGGGATTTGGTCTTTGCACAGCCCAGCACCTCCAGGTGATTATGGGAGGCAATCTATGCAAGAAACATATGAACGTTATGGTCAGATTTCCAGTCTTTGCGGCCCAAGTCTCCCCTCTTTCTTGAATTTCCTGTGAAGGGGAGAGCAGCTCTCTTCAGAGTACAATTCATTCTTGAGGGCCTGGCCTTCTGGGAAGTTTCAAGTTGCCCATGACCCTGACCCACTACAGGGAGCCCGTGGGCAGTGGCCTTTGGCTCTTCAAGGCTTTCCTGAGGGTGCCCTACCATAGGAACTGCACTGGAATTGGCGATGGGAGTAGAATCTCCCAGAAAGCACAAAGACTGGAAGAAAGACCAACAATTCTGCTTATACCCTAGACTCTGAGATGTTCATTTCATAGTTTACCCAAGTGCTTTATATTGCTGAAAAGATGATATTTTGTCAGATTACATTGTGCTATCTATTTTGTAACATCATTATGAATTCATGTAATTGGCTCAGTTGAGCTTGCCTAGATGCTTTGACTCAAAACAATAAGAATTTCTGCCAAAGAAATGTACTTTCTAAAAGATTCGGATTATAAATTTATGGAGGTATATCTTAGACTTTTCCAAGGAAAATGGATTTTTCTGTTTCCTCATCGGATTTGGGCTCCTGTGCTTTCCAAACCAGTTAATTAAATGGAAACACAAACCAGGGCCTGTTGGTCATAGAATCCCAGCTAACTTGAGCCACGTGCGTTTCACTTCGTGTCCTTGACATTTTTAAGGGCAAGGCCACATGTGAATGTAACATTTACCCTGGCCTACTGCCAGCTGTTGAAACCTGTTAAGAGTAAATCAGCAACTTCATAGAGAAACCTGCACTGATCACTAAATAGCAACATTAAAAACGAATGTCACCAGTGTCACTTTTCCCAATCTGTAAGATGATTTTTTTTTTAAGATTTTATTTATGTACTCGAGAGAGAAATACAGAGCGTGCACACGGGTGCGTGTGCTTATGTGCCCAAGCTGGGGGAGGGAAAGGATCTCAAGCACACTCCCTGCTGAGACCAGAGCAATACCAGGCTCGATCTCTGAACGCCAAGATCATGACATGAACAGAAATCGAGAGCTGGCCTCTCAACCTATGGAGCCACCGAATCTGTAGGATTTTTTTAACTGGAAAAGTTAAGTTTCCATAGCGCTCTCAGACTCATTGTTTTCAGATGTGAAGAACAAGTACCTGATTTCAGAGGTGTTTGTTCTTTATCCCTAGTGGGTTTTATAAATGAGAATCATTCCTGTGGGGTTTTTTTCCTTATCTACTGAGTTCCCTCCATTACAGAGCAATACTCTAATTACTCAAGTTTCTGTCGACCTCTGGTTTGCAGTGTGGAGTATATCTCTGCTCATTAGTTTTGTACGTTAAAAGAACAATTTGAAAATTAAGCTGTGGCTAGTAATTAGCACCTTTGCATTTAATTTCTTACTCTTTTACATATTCTCTTTGAAAGATGTTAGATGTCTCTTTTTTTATCTTGTCATAGGATCCAAATGATATCCCAAATCATACAATTGGTTTTGATGGTGGTACAACTACTTTCAAGTTATTAATGAAGCTATGGGAAGATCCAGGCTTCCCATGTTCAAAGTTAGAGTCTTCTAGCTCAATAATGAGCTAATTCTATCTTGATGAGTCCTTCAGAACACAGCCCACGGTAGTTAAATGTGTTCAAATTTCGTGTTCTTTTTCCCATCCCCAATTATTTAGAGTGGAATCAATACCTTAAATTTTATTTTTAAAAAAAGCTGGTAATGCATAGGATTAAAAAATTAATGCCATCACGCACATATTAATGAACACTTAAATAACATTATATAGACAGTAGACTACTGGTTATCAGTGTTTGCTGCACTTTGAAATAGGGTCAGGAACTGTAAAAAATCCTGATGGCTAGTTGTCTTAGTCTTTTGGGGGTTTATAATAAACTCTGAAAGAGTGGGTGGCTGAAATACAGAACTTTATTTCTCAACAGTTGGAAAGTCTGAGAAATCAACCATCAGTGTGCTAGCAAGCCTGGATTCTTGGTGAGGGCCCTCTTCTGGGCTTGAGGTGGTTGTCTTTTCTCTGTACCTTGACATGACACACAGAGAGAGGGATCATATCTCTAGGTCTCTTCTTAGAAGTTCCCTAATTTTATCATGCGAGCTTTACCCTCGTGGCCTAATTACCACCCTCTCCTCAATAGCCCCACCTCCAAATACCATCATTCTGGGGATTAGGGTTTGAACAAATGGATTTTAGAGGAACACACACATTCAGTGCATACCCTGGATCTTGGGTAGAGCCAAGAAATAGTTTCAGGTTCTCCTCCCGAGGACTGGCAGCTGCCTCATTGCATTTTCCCTTATTTAATTGATGAAATATTGATCCTATTTCCAGATGAGAAAAGTGAGACTCAGAGTCATCAAATGGTTTTCCAAATGTCTACACATGTACCTGGTCAAATACACCCAACTCTGCATTAGAAAAGGACAACTTTTGTTAGTATTGTCAGAAAAACAGGAAATACATGTGTTTGAGCAACAGTGAATATTGTTTATGAAACATGGGAGATGTAGAGGAAGAGTTTGTCAGTTTCCTGTTATGACCATGTAAGCAGGGGAAGTGAGAGAGTTGGACGGGAAGAGAGAAACTGGAACTGGAAGGAATGACTCTCAGGAAAGAGTGTCCTTTTAAGAAAGGGGCGAGAAAGGGAGAAATGGAAGGAAAGAGAAAGAAAGAATTATAGCGAGTTTGAGGCCCTCTGCAATGTTTGCTCTAAACAGCATCCATAAATAACAGATGTCCGTGTGGTTGTGAATCAAGATGCATAAAGCTTAGATACAGTTGTAGATAGAAATGTAGATATCAACAGAGCTCTTGATTCAGATACACGTGTAGTTGTGGATATAGTTACAAATGGATATAGCATATAGATGATATAGATTTTATATGGGTGCAGATAGAGGCGTATAACCCTGTCTGCCCAGGAGTGTCCTGGTTTATGATTATCGTTCTGACATAATTATGGATAGCACCTCTTTTGGCTCCTAATGTGATCTGATATAGATAAAGCAAGTTCAGAAAATTCTTGTGAGACCAAAGATTTCATTGAACCTTGACAACTGACCAGGAAGATAGTGAGCTACATTGAGGAATCTACTTTTTGGGGAGAAGGTGAGGCTCCCCAGGACTGGGCATTGCCACATCCTCTGTGTAGTCAGACTAGCATTTCTTCCTCATCATCAGAATATAAAGCCTCAGTTGTTTTGGCTTTGTATTGGAGTCTAATGCATGCTATGCCCCCTACAATCCATAGCCTTAATCACCATCCCAGCAACCACGCAGCCCTACACGCTCACCACCACCTTTCCCTGGCTTACCCTCCCCATTCAGCATCTTTAGAAATGGCCCATCCGCCGGGTGGTCTGGTCATGTGCTTCCTTTAAAAGCACTCCTTGGCCCTCCCAACATACACCCGCCAAACATTATTGAACATGAGTGTATGCTGAAGATACCAAGATTAGTAAGACAATTTCCTACTTTCCATGATCTTAGAGTACAGTGGAAGTGATGGGCCTGCTGTCATTCTCAACTGTGCAAGATCTGTTTTACCTCCTTAGAGACATATAATACATGTTCTAGAGAATAGGGAGCAGCGAGTTCCTAATATCCCATTTCTTTGTTAAACAGTAAAAACACTCTGGTTGGACTTTGCGGGTCGGGAGGGTTAATACAAAAGAAGAAATGTCCTTCATGAATTTGAAACTTTGGCTTTTGAAGATTGAAAGGAAAATTAAAACATGGTCAAAATTCATATTAGAGCACTTGTTGGCAAGATCGCTGTTAATGAAGAGCCAGCCCAGTTGGAGTCTGGGGATAGCAATTGCACGTGGGAAAGGAGACGGGAGGGTCATCGCAAAAGTACATGCCCTCATTTTCAAGTTCTGCATCTGAAAGGCTTGCTGCTCTTCCTCCTCTGCTCCTTCTCCTCCTTCTTCTTCGTCTTCGTCTTCATCGTCGTCTTCTGCAAGCCTACAAAAAGTAGCTCTGCATGCTTATTGGACCAGACATACTGTTCTGTTACTCTGCCAGCAATTCCCATGGTGGGCAATTAAACCGAGTCACTATCTTCTGAATGCAAGAGAGTTCAATCCTGAAACCTGAATAGTGGAAATTTGTAATGAGATGTGGAAACTTCCACTCTGTTCTCCAGGATGGACATTGCCCATCGTGGGAGAAGTCTAGCCATTCCCAACTGCCAGTCAGTTCCGTAGTCAGTGTGAAAGGTATTTTTGACTTCTCTAGCTCCAGGAGAGAATCATCTGAGGAAATGCGAGCAGCGTATGGGTCCCACCTCCCCGTTTTGTTAATCCCCAGCAGAATCTTCAAGTCACTGTGATAGCCCCCAAGCAGTTCCCCTGGCTTTACCTAATATGTCCCCAAGAGGGTTAATCTTGGGGTGTTTTTTCCTTTGCTTTTACCCCAAGATTTCAGAAGAGAGTCTGGCTCATATTCTGTGGGTCAGTCCCTTCATTTGTTCCATTTCATGAGCTCTTTTAATGTTTTCCTTTTCTGAAAATTTAAAGTTGTAAAGCTGGATTTGGATATACTGTGGTAGCCCCCACCACCCCCTGTATTATTTTCATATTCAAAATGGCACATCCATTTCCTACTTCATTAATCCGAATTATTAACCAGCATCCAACAAAGGACAAATGGATCTGAGCAATTACATAGGCGGTTACCCTTTGATTCTGGGAATGAAATACCAAAGTTTCTTTGTGGAAACTGGAAGGTGTGACATGGATGGAAATAGAGGAGATTTATTCGAGCTGGGTTGATGGATTATTTGGGGACTTTTTAACTGTTCAAAGAGTTACAAATCAGCATTATGTTCGGAAAGAGGCGGTGTGCCTCGTTTTTTGGTTTCTGTGATGAAGAACACTTAAATAAAACATACTGCTTCCAAGGACACACGATGAATTCTTCACCAAATGCAAATAATTGCCTCATGGCAAAAGCAAATGCCGTTGAGTTAAATGAGTTCCCGAGGAACCCAAGCATCCACTTAAGCGAGGGAGGTATATTATAATTTTGGAATTGGAGGAACAAAGTAAAAGTGATAATATCATTACATGCAATGAAAGGTAATTACGTCCTGTCAGCGCACCAGCTTCCCTGGCTGAACATCGGGGGCTGTTTATTCCCTTCACTGAAACAGGTTTGTTTTCTTTCATATCTGACAAAGCACCTATCTGCTGAGTTGGTAATTACTCCTCCCAGCTAGCACGTGAGTCTGCAGAGTTGCCGGAGCCCCTTTGAAAAGTAAGGCTTTGGAAACGACTGTCGTTCCGGCTCTAACTTGGCATGTGGCGGAAAGGGCGATGCGACGCAGTCTTCGCCTGTATCAGTGGCTCTTCCCATCTTGGGCGTTTGTTCTCGAAATGTGGCAGGGTCACATAACCGATCCATCTCTCTTGCATCAATCCCTCAAACTCTCCTGGCTTTTTTTTGTCCAGGAAGCCAACAGAGCTGAAGGTTTGGTAATTGCCTGAATTGCCTTGGGCCACTTAGTGACAAAGAGTTGGGACACGCATGGCACGCAGAACTGTGGACAGCCGGTTTGGTGGTGATCAGGATTGGTTCTTTCTTCTCATTTTTTTTTTTTTCATTTTTGAGCACCCTCTAGGGATGTACACGAAGTGGGTCACAAAGGCCATTCAGGATCACAGGGATAGCCAAACTGTGAAAAGCAGAAGCACCTGGGTGACCAGGTTTCTGTCACAGCCTGTAATTGAAAGAGTAGCTTGAGGCTGCTACCACCTCTCGATTCTTTTGAGTGGCCTTTGGAGCCCTTCTTTCTGGCTTGAGCCAACCCTTGCAGAGAGCAATTTTGATGTCCTCGCCTAAGGCTGGGACACAGGCAGGAAATTCTGGCCGGTGCCAAGTGCCAACTGGCGGGTGTGGGTGTTTTTGCCAAATAAATCGACTGAACTTAAGAGGACACAGTATCACGTTTGTGGCAGGTGTCCCTTCGTGACTGTCTGCACCCCTGCACCAAGGAGAGGAGGGCTGGATCTACAGTGCCTCGCTGTGGTGTCCCAGGGGTCGGGGACCGCGCTCCCTGCCAAGCCCTTGTCCTCTCTTGCCTCTCACAGCCTGAATAAAACCTTGTTGGCAATGGCCACTTTCTGGAGAGGAGTCTCTTCCCTCGCAAAGCTGATGAGAAGTGGCACTGCTCTTTTGTGCCAGTGGACACACGGATCAGCCTGCGTCGTGAGTAGGCATGTCACTCCATTGTTTTCGTGGAGTGTGTCGCTCAGCTGCTCCAAGAGCTTGCGGTTGGCCACAGCAGCTCAGGCTGTGATGGCTAGGAGACACTCTCTAAGCAGACAAGTCGATCTTAAAGGGTGTTGGTCAGTGCACGGGGCCAGCCCCTTAATTGTCAGCACCCATTTCAAAATGAAAATAAGTGTCCCCTTACTCAAGGAGCAAGATAAAAAAGAGGAAAAAAAAGAAAAAAAGGAGCAAGACAAATACACTAAAAATCTACAGGGTTTACCTTCTTTTTGTGGTCTGTCAATATTTCATAATTGTTTATTTGCCTTTTGTCACCATTCTCATTAAGTTAAAATTAGAAGTTTTAATTTATTAGCATGAATATTACTGATGATCCTTCGATGATGCAAAGTGAGCTTTATATGCAAACATGGGAGCTTCGCCCTCTGTGCAGAATCAGTGAAATGGCACAATTTGTATTTCATAGCTTATACACTTATACGTATTTCATTCCAACCCCAAAAGTCGAAATGGTACACAAAATTAATTTAACGGTTTTTATTTTACTTCTCGGTATGAGCACACTCTACCAAAATTCCCTACTTTTGGCTTGCTGTTGACTGTAGTAAAATTGCAAGGAAAGGGCCCTATCTTGCCCTTTCCTTCTCTGTCATCATTTTTGGTATATGTTTTTGGCCAATATAGGGAAAGAATACAAGTCACAAAGGATATGACAGGATTGTTCATTCACTCTTGTTTCTTAGAAGGCTATAAATGCTAAAGACTGATTAGCCTTCACACCTCACCTCCCAATCTCACCTCCTGATTTCTTTCTTATAATTTTTTTCATGTGGTATTTTCCTTAAAGGCCTAGGAAAGAGGACAGGTTGCTTTTAGCTCGCGACTCTCTCAGAAAGTCTTCTCTTTGCCTTGTTATGGATGGGTTTTCTCATCAAAAGGTACATAATTTTCTTCCTCCACTCTTAGCCTTTTTTTTCTGTAGGCCAAGTCAGCAAACGTTTTTCTGTAAGAGGCCACACAGTAAATATTCTAGGCTTTGGAAGTAATGTGGTCTTGGTCACAACTCAAAGCAATTGACAATGATCATGGCAACTCTGCCACTGTAGTATGAATGCAGCTATAGGAAATATGCAAATAAATGGATGTGGTTGTATTCCAATAAAACTTTATTTACAAAAAGAAACTGCGGGCCACCTTTGTCCTATGGGATGTAATTGTTTTCCAAACCTTACTCTGGAGTATCTTGCATTTGACCCCATTCTTGTATTTCTGTTTCACTGTCTGATAAAATTATAAAACCCTCCCATGAGATGGGAAGTTGCCATTAGTTTTATGTATGACGGAAATTAGCATAGACATCGGTAGAGTCTGTTTTCTTAGGTTGTACCGTGAGCAAGGCCAACTTCTGTGGTGCGCTGCTGTCAGCAGGAACTTGTTGCATAGCTCTAACAACCAATATCTACCTCTAAAGAGTGTTGTAGGGTTAACATCATCAAAAGTCAACAGAGAAGTAAAACCTTCACTGTGAGAATATCATGACTCCCCCCTCCCTCCCTTGTGATGGGGACTGAGGGAGAGGAATCTGCTGATCACGGGGCATGCAGCTGCTCCCACCAACATCTAGCACCTTTGTGGGAGGGGTTGAAGGGGGAGCAACAATAGCAACATAAAACCCAGTCACAATGGAATGCCAAATGCAAGTGCAAATAATTATTAGGGATGTGAAAATTACATAGCAACTTGTTGTCACCAGTGGTCTACAGAGAAACAGCCCCATTGTACTTTGAAAAAGTTAATTGTCCATAGTGTTTTGAAGTAATACTACTCATTTCATGGGGGAATTTTATAAAGCTCCCAAATAGAAGTCCCCACTTCATTTCTGGTGATGTTCTGTTCTAAGCGATTCTCCTGGCTTCTGTGATAGCACCCCCTTCTTTTTCTCCAAACTCACTCCTTCTCTTTTCTCCTCAGCTAATTCTTATTCTTTAGTTCAGTGATTAAAATTCAGTTTCCCACATTATTAAGCCTACATTTCTACTTAGATCTTACAAAAAGTTAAATGGATTTATTAATTTCATTATATTGATACCATTTAATTTCAGTCCAAAAAATTCCAGAAAACTCATGACTGTTCCTCTCCAGGAGATTAATCAGTATTGGTTATCACTGCCCGGAATATTTTCTGGGCAATAGTAGATGCTTAATAAGTCTTTGTTATAAAAATCTTTAGGTGTATGTAGATATGAGTAGATGGATGGATGAAGTAATAGATACATGAATAGAACTATTTCTGAAGCAGTATATTCAGTAAATTGTTAGAAAAAACAATGATTGATAAGTCAGTGACTTAACATGATCGCCTGTGAACTTTCTACTTTAGGAATTTCACTAACAGAATTTGAGCACATTGATAAAGCACATATTTCCTAATAAAACCTTGAGAACTTGAAAAATCATCACATCCTTGTCATTAAATTCATATCTTATTATGCTTGTCTATTGGCTGTTCAAAATTCAGGATGTAATGAAGGTGAATTTCAGGGGTAATGTAGTTACAATGTAAAGGGCAGAAATTGGATGGTAAAAACTAAAAATTCTTGGGCTAAGATCCTAGTTCTTCTCAGTACTAGTTATGTAATGGTGGGTAACCATTTGGATACTGTGGGCCTGGCCTCACATTGATCATTATAAAATAGTGTGTTTGAACTAGAAAACAGCATCGTTTGGTAATCTAGTGAGTTCCAAGCAACAGAAAATTCTTAACAAATTTGGCTTTGACTATGAACCGAATTTTTTTGTTTATATCACTTAAATGCAGTGGTAAAACACTCATAATCTAGAGGAGCCCAAGAAGGTAGGAGCACTAAATGTGATATAATCTCCTGGATGGCATTCTAAAACAGATCAATGACATTAGTTGTAGAACCTAAGGGAACCTGAATGAAATATGAACTTTAATTATGAATAATGTATCAGTATTGGTTCACTGGTTGTGACAAATTTACCATGCTAATGTAAGATGTTAACATTAGTCAAAACTGAATGCCAGATGAATGGGAACTATGTAGTTTTCTATAACTGTACAAGTGTTCTAAAATAGTTTGGATGTAAGAAATACTCAAAGTGGCAGGATAACAGCAACATAACAGTCCAAGAAGCTTTAGAACCTCACTCTGCCATGTAGACACTGTGTTTCTATGTGGAGCAAAATACCTTTGTGAGAGTTCTAGAGACAAATTAATAAGTAATAGTACCCTACCCAGTGTAAGACAAAGAAAGAATTCCAGTAACTGGGTTTGTTAAATTCTTGTGTTCTTACATCCTTGACCATGTTCCTCCCCCTATGTGACCTACCATGGTGCAACTAGGAAGATAACCTCCTACGCCAAAGATTCATGTTCAGGACACAAACAATTGAGCATATATCATGCACCCGGTGTTCTAGCTAGTTTGGGGGCTCCCTCAGGGACTGTAATCTGTCTTACTTGTCATGGAGTGCTGATCAGACTAAAAGTATTATTTGGAAGCTACTGACACCAGATGCTATTGCTATGGTATTTATTAGAACTACAGTTCCAATGGCTGGTGTCAGGAGGAATAAGAGACCATGGGGTTCTGAGAAGAAGTAGGAATAAGCTACCCATTGAATTTAAAATTACTAAAATCGTACCCACAAATCTGGAGAAGAAAAATCCTCAGAAAATGTTTGAAATGTCCTAGGATCTCTGTCTGGGCTGATCAGTGAAGTATTTCTCTAATAACGCCAGCATATAAAGGCTGGAAGAGATTTTTTTTTCCCCTCCAATGCCCAAGTCTCAACAATAGCAAAAAATTGTGGCATAGTAAGAAACAAGGAAACATGGGCCAAGCAAAGTAACAAAATTAAATGCTTGAAGTGGACTCTAATGTGATACGCATCCATGTGCATAGCTTTGTTTCACATGTCAAGAGACCAGTCATGAAAAAGCTCATTGAGCTAAATGAGAACAGAGGTAGAAACTAAACAAAATAAGGAAAACAATGCATGAACAAAATGAGAATTTCAAGAAGGATATTTAAATTATAAAACACCCCAAGTGGAAGTGCTGGTGTTGAAATGAAAGGTACACTAGAGGAGTTTACAGCAGAGTTGATAAGGTAGAAAAAAGAAAAGAAAAAAAAAAAAGAACACGTGAAATTGAAGACCGGTCATTTGAAATGGTGAAGTCAAAGGAGCAAAAAGAAAAATAGTAAGAAGAAACATGAAGAGAGCCTTAGAGACACGAATCAACATTGTATCCATTTAGGGAAGGCCAAAGAGAGAAGAGGGTCAGAACTGGGCATAAACATTATTTGAACAAGTAGCAGTGGAAACTTCCCAAATTTGAGGAAAGAAATATACACAGTAATTGAAGAAACTAAACTCAAATAGCATAATTTAGGATAAATCCAAAAAGACACCCAATCAGTGAGATGATAATCAGACTGTGAAAGTTGAGCAAAGGGAGAATCTTTGACAGGAAGAGAAAAACAACCCATCACATACAAGGAAGTTTATATAAGGTTGTGAATGGATTTCTCTGCAAAAACATTGTAGACTACAATGAGTGAGACGATATATTCAAACTACTGAAATAAAAAACAATTTTCAAGCAAGAATAATATATCCAGGAAAACTGTCCTTCATAAATGAAGAAATTAAGACATGCTAAGGGAAGGTCTTTAAGAAATGGTCAAAAGAGTCTAACTTTAAGATGAGAGGAAAGGATGCTATACCTTAATGCAAAATCAAATGAAATTATAAAGTTCTCTGATAAAACTAAGTGTATTGACAAAAATAGCCTCTTCTCTTAATAGAATCTCTATGTATCAATTCAGTTTTGATTCCTATATAGAATTTAAATGACAAAAACGTTGAAAAATAATGTAAATCATGAAAATGAGTATATGATAGTTAAAGATGCAATTTGTGACATCAGTAACGTGATGTGCTAGGGAAGGTAGAACTCTTTGAGTGGTTTTTGTATGCAATTGAAATTAAGTTTTTAATCTGTTTGAAATAGAACGGTATAATATTATACTGTTTTATGTAATTGTAATGATAGTCACAAAGAAATTATCTGTAAAAGAGAAGAAAAATGGAATGAGAAGGGAATGAAAGTATGTCAGTACAAAAAAGATCAATGAAACACAAAGGAAGGTGGTAATAGAGGGAGGGTTGGACATAAAGATACAACTTAAGTAGCAAGGGTATGTCCTACTGTATCAGTAACTATTGAAGTACAAATAGATTAAACTCCCCAATCAAAACACAGAGTAAGAAGGTATTATAGAAACACAGACTCAGACTATATACTATGTATAAGAAACTCACTTTTGATTTCACAACAATCAATGTGAAAGTATGGGGGAAATTACATTTAAATGGTAACCAAAAGAGCCAAGGAGTGGCTATGCTAATATCAGACAACAATCAATTTTATGTATTGTTTCATTTATTTATTATTTATTTATTTACTTATTTTAGATTTTTAAAAAATTTATTTATATGAGGGAGAGAGAGCACGAGCAGGGGGAGGGGTAGAGGGGGAAGCAGGCTCCCCACTGAGCAGGGAGCACCGTGGGATCATGACCTGAGCCCAAGGCAGACGCTTAACCAACTGAGCCACCGGGCATTCCCAAAATCATTCTTCAATCAAAAACTATTTCGAGAGACAAAGGAAGATGTTCTACTATGATAAAATGACAATTCACCAAGAAGACATAATCATTATAAATATTCATACAACAAACATACTAAACTCCTAAATATATAAAGCAAATATTGACAGATTTCAAGAAATATATAGCAACACAGTGATAGTCAGAGACTTCCAATAGTCCACTTCAACTGTGGGTAAAAGAGAAAGAAGATAAATCAGGAAATAGATTAATTGCACCTAGAAGTCATATACAGAATTCTGTACCAGATAACAACACAATATACATTCTTCTCAATGAACCTTTCCAGCATCATCCAAGATAGACACACGTTAGGCCCTAAGAGAAGTCTCGGCAAATTTGAAAGTGTGAAATTATTCAAAATCTCTGTTTGGATTAAATTGCAATGGAACTAGAAGTCAACAAAAGACGGAAAAGCGGGAGACTAATGAATATGTAAAAATTTAAAGATGTACTTCACCTACAAATTGGTCAAAGAAAATGTATCAAGGGAAATTATAAACAATCTTGTGAGAAATGAATATGAAAGCTCAACATATTAAAATTTGGGAGATGCATTGAAATCAGACCTAAGAGGGAAGTTTGTAGCTTCAAAATGTACAAAAGCAAACCTTCTGGAATCTACAAGCTACATTTACACCTCAAGCTAGAAAAATGTGAATAAATTAATCCTAAAGCTAGCCAAAGGAAGGAAATAATAAAGATAAGTGCAATAATAAAGATGAGTGCTCAAATTAATGAAATGGAAAATTGTAAAGCAAGAGACAAAATTCAATAAAACCAAAGCTGTGGTTTTTTGAAAAGATCAAAATCATTGGCAGGCTATTATCTTGTTTAAGAAAAAGGAGAGAAGGGGCACCTGGGTGGCTTAGTTGTTAAGCGTCTGCCTTCACCTGGGGTCATATGAAATAGACCTCCCTGCTCAGTGGGAAGCCTGTTTCTCCTTTCGCACTCCCCCTGCTTGTGTTCCCTCTCTCTCTCTGTCAAGTAGATGAATAAAATCTTTAAAAAAGGAAAGAAAAAGGAGAGAAGCCTTCAGTATCTAAACTCAGAAATGAAAGAGATTTCATTAGAATCAGGGTCACAGAGATTAAAAGGAATATTAGAGTATACTTGAAACAAATGTATGCCAACAAATTGAGTAATAGAGGAAACGGTAAATTCTTAGAAACACACAGCCTTACCAATACCGAATCATGAAGTAATAAAAAAAATCTGAACAGGATAGTTGCTAATAAGGAGATTGGATCAGTATTCAAAAACCTTTTAACAAAAAGTCAAGGACTGGTTGACTTCATTGGAGAGTGATACTAAACACTTGAAGAAGTAATATTGACCCTCCTAAACTCTTCCAAATGATTGAATATGAGGTGGCACTTACAATCTCTTTATGTGAGGGTGGCATTAACCTGATACAAAATCCAGACAAACAGATGAAAAATACAAATACCCTTGATGTATTGATCCCCAAATCCTCCAACAGAATACTAGCATGGTAAATTTAACAGCCTCTTAATATCTTTATATATAATGAACTAGTGATATTTTTTCCTAAAATGTAAGGATGCTTCAACATATGGAATTCAAGTAATGTATAATACACCACATTTGGAGAATGATGGGAAAATCGACATGATCATGTCAGTTGATTGAGGAAAAAGCATATGACAGCATCCAACACCCTTTGATGACAGAAACACTAAATAAGCTTTGAATAAAACTGTATGACTTCAACATAATAAAGGCCGCCTGTAACATCACTCTCAGTGGTTAGAACCTTAAAGGTTTTCCTCTATTATAAGGAACAAGAAAGCATGTCTGCTCTCAATCTTCTAATCATTGTCATGTTGGAAATCCCAGCCAGAGTAATTGGCCAAGAGAAAGAAATACAAGACTTCCCAGTTAGAAAAAAATAAAATAAAATCATCTCTGTTCAGATTACGTGATGTCATATTGAGAAAATACTAAAGATTCTACACACAGAAAAAAAAGAAAAAGAAAAGAAGAAAAAATCGTAATAAAGCTTGGGCTAGTAAATATGCTCATTAAAGTTGAATGATATAAAATCCACATAGAGCAATCTGTTATGTTTTTATATCTTTTTAATGAACAATTGCATAAGAAAGTTAAAAAAATAATTCTGTTTATGACTGTATCAAAAAAATATTTTTAGAATTAACCTAACCAAGTAGGTGAAAGCCATGTATACTGTAATCTACAAAACATTGCTGAAAGAAATTAAGGAAGACACAAAAAAATGCAAAGATAACGTAGGTTCATGAGTTGGCACATATAATATTATTAAGATATCAGTAATACCCAAGGTGATGTACAGATTTAACTCAATCCCTATCAACATTCCCATGGCCTTGTTTTGTGGAAATAGAAAAATATCATCCTAGGGGAAAATGGAAAAATATCATCCTAGGGGCACCTAGCTGGCTGAGTCAGTACAGCATGGGATTCTTGATCTCAAAGTCATGAGTTCAAACCCCAGTTTGGGCACCGAGATTATGAAAAAGCAAAAATATCCCAAAATTCATATATAATCTCAATGAACCCTTAATAGTCAAGATTTTTCAAAAAGCAGTAGACAGCTATAGTAATCACTTCCTGATTTCAAAACTCTTTATATTATAAAGATAAAGGAATGAAAACAGTATGGTACTAGTATCAAAATAGACTTATAAACCAATGACACAGAAAAGAAGTAACAGGCGCCCCTGGGGGGCTCAATGTATTAAGCATCTGCCTTCGGCTCAGGTCATGATCCCAGGGTTCTGGGATCGAGTCACACATCAGGTTCCCTGCTCAGTGGGGAGTCTGCTTCTCCCTCTCCCTATTCCTCCTCACTCTCTTTCTTCCTCTCAAATAAATAAATAAAGTCTTTTTTATAAAAAGTAAAGAAAAGAAATAAACCTTTGTGTATTGAACTAAATGATTTGACAAGGGTGCCCAAGATCACTCAATGGGGAAAAGGCAGAATTCTACATATGGTGTTGAAAAATTGGGTACTCACAGAGAAAATAAGGAACTTCAACCTGATCTTAAACCATATATTAAAATTAAAAAATAAGGGCGCCTGGGTGGCTCAGTGGGTTAAGCCGCTGCCTTCGGCTCGGGTCGTGATCTCAGGGTCCTGGGATCGAGTCCCGCATCGGGCTCTCTGTTCAGCAGGGAGCCTGCTTCTCTCCCTCCTTCTCTCTCTCTCTCTCTGCCTACTTGTGGTCTCTGTCAAATAAATAAATAAAATCTTAAAAAAAAAATAAAAATTAAAAAATAAGTTTAAAGACCTGAACTAAAGATGGAAAAGTACAAATTTCCAAAAGACTATAATAGTGGAGTAGACAATGATTTCTTAGATATGACACCAAAGGCATGGACACACAGGTTGAAAAACAGAGAAACTGGACTACATCACACTTAAAGTCTTTTGTGCATCAAATGACAGTAATAACATAGTGAACAGATGACCTAAGGAATGGCAGAAAATATTCAAAAATCAAACAAAAAATTTTGTCAGTAAATTTGGTAAATGGGCAAAGACTTAACATTTCTCCACAGATGGTATATGAATGGCCCAAACAATTATATTAAAATATGGCAAGTATTCTTAATAACTAGGAATATGAAAATCAAATCCACAAATATCACGTTCATTGGGGCGATTATTATCAAGAAAACAAATATAAGAATTGTTGGCAAGGATGCAGGAAAAAAGGGACTCTTTGCACATTGTTGCTAGTATTGTAAAATGGTGTAAGCACTATGGAACACAGCATATTGATTCCTTACGTAATTAAGAGTAGAAATAATGTATGATCTAGCAATCCCACTTTTGGGTGTATTTCCAAAAGAATTGAAAGCAGAGTCTCAAAGATAGTTTCATACCCAAGTTCATCCCAACAGCCTTCCCAAGACTCAAGAAGTGCCAACAACCCAAAAGTCCATTGATAGATGGATAGACACACAAAATATGGTAAATACTTATAGTGATACAATATGTAGCCTTTAAAAGGAAGGAAATCCTGTGGCTCATTACAACATGAAAGAGCCTTGAGGAAATCAAGCTTATAAAATGAGCCAGTCTTAAAACGTACTGAAAGATTCCATTCATATATATATATATATATATATATATATATATATATGTGTGTGTGTGTGTGTGTGTGTGTGTGTGTGTGTGTGTGTCAAATAGTGTTTACCAGTGTTTGTGGTAAGAACAGAATGTTGTTGTTTAATAAGGATAAAGTTTTGGGTCTGAACAGTCTCGATCCTGGAAATGATTCACAACAATGTAATGGTACGTAACACTAGTGAATTGTACACTTTAAGATGTTGAAGAGGGAACATTTTAAGATATGTGTTTTTCACTCTGATAAATATATATGTATACACACACACACACACACACACACACATACACAGAACTAGCACCCAGCTTCAGAAGAGGTTTCAAGGGCACCCAAGGTCATCAGAGCTCTTCTCCCTGTCTCTGGATTCTCGCTGTTCTGCCTTCATTCTCCAGTTTCATGCCTCATGAATGCAATCCTGCCCTTTCTTGCAGTCATCGTTGGCATGAGAGATAAGCAGCCTCCCAGCATTCCCCATGCATAGGCCACATACCCCTAGCTTCAACAGATCACCCATGGTTGGACATACGGGAAATGTTGACTGACCTGAAACAAACAGGGCTTACCCTGAAACATGCAAGTCAAAATCAATCCTTGCCTTACCACTCGGGAGAGAGGTTGTTTTCATACCAGGCATCAGCAGACTTTTGTATTGGGCTATATTCTGAATATTTTTCCTTTGTGGGTCATATATGGTTTCCACTGTAGCTATTAATCTCTGCAGTTGTAGCGTGAGAACAGCCGGAGACCTTAAATAAGGGAATGTGGCTGCATTCCAGCAAAACTTTACAGATACTCAAACTTGGATTTCATATAATTTCATCTATCATGAAATGTCATCCTTACTTTGTTTTTTCTTAACCATTTAAAAATGTAAAACCGTCTTAGCTCACAGATGGCTGGTAGGATTTGGCCCACAGGCAGCAGTTTGCAGATTCCCTGTTCAAGATAATCTGTCCAAATGCCTTTTAGCTCTTGAAAGAGGCATTTGTGTCTGAGTTGCAACAAAGCGTTTGGAAGGTCGTGCGATCTCTTTCCCTTGGCCCTTGTGTGCTGAATTGTCATAATTCCTTGGTTGCCACAGGACAACACTCTGCACACGCAGGGCAGCGTACTGTTAAATATTAGAGATAATGACTCTTCTCTACTGTTAGTGGAAAAAAGAGATACCTTCACATCTGCAGGCATGATGAATTCACTTAGGTTAAAACTGTTGTCATGTTACAATGCAATTTTTCTCCTATTGTTGTTGACTTACCCTCAGGTCCTTTTGTCTATCTTAAATATTTAGTAGACTAAAACAGTCCTCAGAAAGATCTGTTTCTTAATAGCTTTATTTTCCAGACATTGACCAGAGCGCCATTAGGTAAATGATTGAAGGGAGTAGTCAAAATGTGGGTTTCAGGATCTTTAGTGTCAGAGAGTGATCCCGGAGAGAGGGGAATTAGAGCTGGAGCTCAACAGTATGGAGCAGAGGAAGAATAAAGTCAAGGAAGCTTTTAATTTCCTACAAGGGGACAGTTTGGCAGGATCTCTGGAGGAAGATGAAAAGAAAACAGGCTTGGGAGAAAGCAAACTTCATGGGAATAGCTTGGTGCTGTGGGAGGGCAATGATCTGTTTTAAAACTAAAATTGGCAACCGTGGAATGATTTGGTCAAATGTGTTTTGGCAGCCTTTGAATTGTTGTCCAAATACTTTAGCACATATAATGACTTTTTAAATTTGTTCACTCTGTATGGCCCTCCTACTTCTAAAAAAATGTGAGTCTCAACTCATTTTTGGAGCTCTCGATTTGAATTAAAATGGCACGCCGCTTGGAATCTTGTGTACCAGTTTGTGGCATCTTTGTGATACTAGTCAAGGTTTTCGGGGACCTGTGAGGTTAGATTTCAATCGCAGTTTGGCCCTCGGGCCATGCTTCGGTGGCAGGGCCCTAAGTTCGAGACGGGTCATGTTCAAAGACACTAACCGGGTGGCGGTCTTCTTAACAGTCGTTTCCCGGGTGTGATTTTCAGACAGGATCAAAAGGCCACTTAGGGGACAGGACGGTGAAGGCCTAGGTGCAGTTTGCATGCATTGATGATAATGTATGTATCAAACTGAGATTTAACTGCATAGCTCCTCACAAAGCTTACTTGGTCTAATACCAACACATTAATAGTATAAACTGCAGAATTTTATTCTAGCAGTTGCTCAAACAGGAACATTTCCCCATGAATAGTATTCAGTACCTCCTTTCAAACTCTCTGGAGCCTCCATGATGAAAAAAGGAAAGTAGAGAGTGTTAGTTTAGATCCAAAATCTAAGCGTTTCCAGGATAGTTTTGCTGATTTTCTGTTTTCTCTAACCTTGTTGTTGAATTTTTCTTTACCTTCTTTTTAATTTCTAAATTGGAGGATTCCTGCCTTACATGGTGACACAGGTTTCATCTTCAAATGTGCCTTCTGGAGAACCTGGGTGGCTCAGTCAGTTAAGCGTCTGCCTTCATGATCCCAGCGTCCTGGGATGGAGCCCCGCATGGGGCTCCCTGCTCAGTGGGGAGCCTGCTTCTCCCTTTCGCTCTGCCTGCCTCTCTGCCTACTTGTGATATCTCTCTTTCTCTCTCTCTGTCAAGTATATAAATAAAATATTTAAAATAAATAAATAAATAAATGTGCCCCCTAATAGTAGGTCCTCCCTCAATTATCCTATGACAGGACTCCCTTTTAATTTATACTCTATAATCTCATAATGACTAGGAAAGCATTTGTTTGGGCTTGGTAGAATCATAAATTAAAAGTTAATAGTCTCTAAGCAAGATGCGTATGGACTCTGAGGAAGAGAAAGAGACCATTTTCGTGGTAAGGTCGTTTGTATCTCTTTCTTCTGTTCAAATAGTCTTTAGGTTTACATCAGCCACATCCTTTCCAATTCTTGACTTTTGTATTCCAAATAACTGCATTTATAAGAGAGTGACTTATAAACAGTGTTTTTATTTAGTGTTCTTATTATTTGTGCAAAAAAAGCTAGGGTGGGGGAAATCTTGGTGGTTATGAATGCAAGCTCTGCAGTTCGGCTGCCTGGCTTTGTATATTTCATTTTCTGCTTATCTGATGCTGGACAAGATACCTAATCATTCTCTGTCTTCTTTTAGTCATCTGTCGAAAGGGCATAATAGTAGCTCGTATTTCATTGAATTTTAAGAGTGTTAGATGCCTTATTCATGTTATGTGTTAAGAACAGTAAATATTCAAGCAGCAGCATCATCATTATTTTCATTGGTCACTGATCGAGTTGTAGAAAAAGTAAGGAAGCTCACTCTCTCTACAGATATCAAGTTAAATATCATCACTGGGAATGATGTCTTGAAGCATCTGATGTGTGCTTTTCTAATCCCTGTCTGTTTTGAAATAAACATACTTGTAAAGAAAGCATTATATTAGTAAGGTATATTAGCATTCTACAGAAAATGAGAACCCACAGGTTACATACAGAGATATAGAAAGAGATTTGTTGGGATACCTGGGTGGCTCAGTTGGTTAAGCAGCTGCCTTCCGCTGATCCTAAGGTCCTGGGTTCGAATCTCACATCGGGCTCCTTGCTCAGTGGGGAGCCTGCTTCTCTCTCTGCCTCTGCCTGCCACTCTGCCTGCTTGTGCTCTCTCTCTGACAAATAAATAAATCTTTTTAAAAAAGAGAGAGATAGATTTCTTTTGAGTGATCGGCTCTTTTGATTAAGAAGACTGAGAAGTCACATGATCTGTTATGTAAAAGCTGGAGACACCAGAAAGCAGTGGTATAATTTCAGTCCATATCAAACTGCATCAATTTTGTATATACGCGTCTGAGTCTAAAGGCCTGGGATTCCAGAACGCCGACTTCCTAGAAGAGGAGAAGAGCGAGATCGATGTTCCAGCTCAACCAGTCGGCCAGTTTGCCCACTAGTCTTCTGTTTGTTCTGTTCAGGCCCTCAGGGGATTGGAAAATGCCTACATGCATTGGTTACAGTGGTTTTGTTTATGCAGTCTCCCAACTGAAATGGTAATCTCATCTGGAAACATCCACAAAGACATACCTGGACATAATGTTTTAGCAGGTATCTGGGCATGTCTTCAGTCAGCCCAGATGACATAAAATGAGCAGCACTCAAGGGAGAAACTTAACAAAAATGCGATGATAACAGAGGACTATAATACCCTACTTTCACCAGTAGATGGATGAAGCAGCCACAAGATTAATGGGGAAATAGTGGTCTTCAATAACACTGTGGACCAGCGCACCTAACAGACATGTGCAGTGTGTTCCTTCCAGCAGCAGCATAGTACATTTCTTCTCAGGCACGCTTGGAGCATTTTCCAGGATGGATCAGAAGTTGGCCTTGGGTACATGTCTTGTTCAATTTGGGAAGTTTGAATTCATATTTACTGTCTTTCCCAGACAGAATGGTATGAAACTAGAAATCAGTAGCAAAGGAACATGGGAAATTCACAAATGTCTGGAAAATGGATGCCCCCTCATGGATGGCCAATCAGTCAGGGAGGAAATCAACAGGGCGAGATGAGTGTATTTTGAGATAGATGGACATGGAAACACAAGATGACAGAACTTGTGGGATGCAGCAAAGGCACTTCGAAGAGGGAAGTTTGTAACAATAAGTGCCTTTGTTAAGAAAAAAGGCATGTCTCAGTGAGGCAACCCAGCTGAGGAAGGAGAAGAGTGGGCTGCGCAAAGGTATCGTAGAGGCAGGAGATGGTAAAGACTAGAGTTGAAATAAGTGTAATGGAGACTAGAGAGACAGTAGATAGAATCAACAAAGCTGGGCCTTTGTTTTTTGGAAGGATGGACAGAATTGAGAAAGCTTTAGTTAGAATAACCAAAAGACCAAGAGAATAAACTTAAGTGAATAAAATAATGAATAAATATGGGACATTGCACCTGATAACCACAGAGGCATAGAGGATTATAAGAGACTACTATGACCATTTATACACCAGAGAACTGAATGCTGTAGAACATGTGGGTAGAAACACACAGCCTGCCAGGACGATCATCAAGAAATAAAAAAATCTGAATAGGAAATGATGAGAATGAGACTGCAAAAGAATTCAAAACTTCCCAACAAAGAAAAGTCCAGGACCAGATGGCTTTATGGATCAATTCCACCAAGTATTTAAAGAACAATTAATTTGAATCCTTTTCAAATTTTTCCAAAAATTGAACAGGAGGGAACACTTCCAGACTCATTTTACGAGGCTGACACTACCCTCATACCAAAGCCAGATATAAACACTACAAGAGGGACACCTGAGTGGCTCAGTCAGTTAAGCGTCTGTGTTTGGCTCAGGTCGTGATCTCCAGGTCCTGGGAATGAGCCCCACATCAGACTCCCTGCTCAAGTGGGGAGTCTGCTTCTCCCTATCCCTCTGCCTGCTGCTCCCCCTGCTTGAACCCTCTCTTTCTGTCAAATAAATAAATAAAACCTCGGGGCACCTGGGTGGCTCAGCAGGTTAAAGCCTCTGCCTTCGGCTCGGGTCATGATCTCAGGGACCTGGGATCGAGCCCTGGGATCGAGCCCCACATCGGGCTCTCTGCTCAGCGGGGAGCCTGCTTCCTCCTCTCTCTGCCTGCCTCTCTGCCTACTTGTGATCTCTGTCAAATAAATAAATAAAATCTCTAAAAAATAAATAAATAGATAGATAGATAAAATCTTTTTTTTAAGTTTTTTTTTTATTTCTTCATGTAACACAGAGAGAGAGAGATCACAAGTAGGCAGAGAGGCAGGCAGAGAGAGAGGGGGAAGCAAACTCCCTGCTGTGCAGAGAGCCCAACGTGGGGCTCGATCCCAGGACCCTGAGATCATGACCTGAGCCGAAGGCAGAGGATTAACCCACTGAGCCATCCAGGTACCCCAGATAGATAAAATCTTAAAAAGTAAAGAAAAGAAAATAACACTACAAGGGGCAAATATAACTACAGACAAAAAATCCTCAAGAAAATTCTTATAAATCTAATGCAACTGCACATCAGGAAACAAAAGTAGTATGCAAAAATGAATTACTTTTTTTTTTTTACACCATGATTTATCTGTAGCTGAAATTAAGAAAACATCCCATTTAAGCACATTGATAAGCTTATGCACTGTGACCAAGTGAGATTTATCTGTGAATGCAAGGATGGTTTAACAGCCACAAATAAACATAATACACCACAGTAACAGAGTAATAATAAGAATCATATGATCAACCCAATAGATGGATGAGAAAACATTTATAGAATTCAGCATTCTTTCATGATAAAAGCTCTCAATGAGTTACATACAGATGAATGTACTTTAACATGACAGGGCCCATAATGACAAACTCTCAGCTAACCTCACACTCGATGAAAAGCTGAAAGATTTCCTCTAAATTAGGAATGAGACAAATGTGCCTAGTCTCACTACTCCCATTCAACATAATGTTGAATGTTCTAGCCATAGTAGTTAGGCAAGAACAAGAAATAAATGGTATCCAATTTGGAAAAGAAGTTAACTTGTCTGTGTTTGCAGATGATAGGATCTTACATAGAGAAAACACTACACACACACACACACACACACACACACACACACACCCCAATAAGAACTGTTAGAATAAATGTATTCAGTCAAGTTTTAGAAAAAAAGGTCAATACATAAAAACAGTTGCATTTCTATACACTAAAGATAAACCTGGGTGGCTCAGTTAGTTAAGCGTCTGCTTTTGGCTCGGGTCATGGTCCCAGGGTCCTGGGATTGAGCCCCACATTGGGCTCTCTGCTCAACAGGGAACCTGCTCCTCCCTCTCTCTGCTCCGCCTGCCACTCCCTCTGCTTCTGCTCTCTCTCCCTCTGACAAATAAATAACTTTAAAAAAAATACAAAATATAAACCATCTGAAAAACTACTTAAGTATACTATGCCCTTTACAAAAGCATCTATAAGAATTTTAAAAACTTGGGAATAAATTTATCCAAGGAGTTAAAAACTATTAACGCTTTGATTAACGATATTGAAGAAGACACAAATAAATGGTAATATAGATCCTGTTTATCAACTGGAATAGTTAATGTTGTTTGAGTGTCCATGCTACCCAAAGCAATCTACAAATTCGCTGCAATTCCTATCAAAATTCACATGGCATTTTTTTCATCGGAGTAGAAAAATCAATCGTCCAATTTGTGTGGAATTACAAAACCCACCAAAATAAGTCAAAGCAATCTTCAGAAGGAGGAATCAAGATAGAGGCTTCGCCATTATTGATTTGAAACTGTATCATAATGCTCTAATAATCAAAACCCTATGGTACTAGCATAAAAACAGACCTATAAACAAATGGAACAGAATGGTGAGCCCAGAAATGAACCCATGTTTATTTGGTCAGATAGTGTTTGACAAGAGCATCAAGAATTTACAGTGTCGCGGTGGGCCGCTGGGTGGCTCATTCAGTTAAGTGTTTGCCTTCGGCTCAGGTCATGATCTCGGGATCCTGGCATGAAGTCCCATATCAGGCTCCCTGATTGCTGATCCCTGCTGGTAATCTGCTTCTCCTTCTCTCTCAAATAAATATATAAGTAAATAAGAATTTACGATAGGGAAAGCATTATGTCTCTAATAAATGTTGTGGGAAAAGGATATGTATATGCAGAAAAGTGAAACTGGGTCCTTCACCATACATGAAAATTAACTCAATATGGACTAAATACTTAAATGTAAGCCCTGAATCCATAAAATTTCTAGTAGATAACACAAAGAAAAAATATTCCTTGACATTGGTAGTCTCAGTAACTTTTTGGATATGACACCAAAGATACAGGCAACAAAAGCAAAAATAAACAAGTGAGTCTGCATTAGACTTAGAAGCTTCTATATACCAAAGGAAACAGCAAAATTTCAACTTCTAGAATGGGGAGAAGTACTTGTAAACCTTATATCTGATAATGGTTTAATATTTAAAATATATAAATAGGGCGCCTGGGTGGCTCAGTGGGCTAAGCCTCTGCCTTTGACTCAGGTCATGATCTCAGGGTCCTGGGATCGAGTCCCACATCAGGCTTCCTGCACAGCGGGGAGCTTGCTTCCCTCTCTCTCTCTCTCTGCCTTCCTCTCTGACTACTTGTGGTCTCTCTCTCTTTGTCAAATAAATAAATAAAATATTTTTAAAATAAATAAATAAAATATATAAGTGATTTGTACAACTCAATATCAAGAATTGAAATAACCTGGGGCACTTAGGTGGCTCAGTCAGTGAAGCATCTGGCTTTTGCTCAGGTCATGATCTCAGGGTCCTGGGATCCAGCCCCACATCAGGCTCTCTGCTCAGAGGGGAGCCTGCTTTTCCCTCTCCCGCCTGCTTGTGCTCTCTCTCACTGTCTCTGGCACTATCTCTGTCTCTGTCTCTCACATAAATAAATAAAATCTTTTTAAAAAACTGAAATAACCTGATTGAAAATGGACGCCATCCTTTTCTCAAAGAAGGCATACAAATAACAAACTGGTATATTAAATCACTAATCATCAGGGAAATTCAAATCAAAACTGCAGTGAGATATCCACACACCTGTCAAAATGACTATTATAAAAAAGAGCGAACTGTTGGTGAGCATGTGACTAAGGGGAACCCTCGCACGCGGTTGGTCAGAATGCAGACTGCTACAGCTACTGTTGGAAACCCTATGGAGGTTCCTCAGAAATTAAAAATAGAACTACCATATGACACAGCCACCCCACTTGTGGTTATATAGCCAAAGGAAATTAAATTAGATTCTTCAAGACATATGTGTACTCCCTTGTTCATCAGAACATTAGTCACAGTAATCAAAATCAGAGAAACAATCCAAGTGTCCGTTGAAGGATGCATGAATGAAGATGTGGTTTATGTATACGATGGAATATTATTCAGCCATAATAAAAAAGGAAATCTTGCCATTTATGGCAGCCTGGATAAACTTGGAGGTCATTATTTTAAATTTAATAAGCAAAACAGGGAAAGACAAATAGTTTATGATCTCAGTATATGTGGACTCAGAAAAAGTCAATCTCTCAAAATAAATTGGTTGCCAGAGTTTGGGTTAGAAATGGGAAAGTGTCGGTGAAATGTTACGAGCTTTCAGTTTTGAGATGAGTAAGTTCTGGGTATGCAGCATAAGCACTGTCATTATAGTTAATAACACTGTGTTGTCTATTTGAAATTCATGAAGAGAAGTTCTCATTTGTTCTTATCCACCTTCCCACGCACGCACGCACAAAATGGTAACTGGGTGAGGTTATTTATGCATTAATTAACATGATTGTGGCAATAATTTCCCAATGTGAATGTTTCTCAAATCATCGTGTGGTATGCGTTTTAAAAGAAAAAATTTAAAAAGGAACGTATTTAGGGGTGCCTGGGTGGCTCAGTGGATAACTGTCTGCGTTCAGCTCGGGTCATGATCCCAGGGTCCTGGGATCGAGCCCCGCATTGGGCTCCCTGCTCGGCGGGAGGCCTGCTTCTCCCTCTCCCTCTCCTTGTGTTCCGTCTCGCACTGTCTCTCTCTGCCAAATAAATAAATAAAATATTTAAGGAAAAAAAGGAATGTATTTTAAAATATAGAAGGGAAAAAGAACCTTCAGTAGGGAATGCACATAACAGAGCTGGCCATATTAGCATCTGAAGTACTGGGAATCCAGTGTAATAGTGGTCTGCGGCCATACCACCCTGAACGCGCCCGATCTCGTCTGATCTCGGAAGCTAAGCAGGGTCGGGCCTGGTTAGTACTTGGATGAAGTACTGGGAATCCAGTGTAATAGTGTTTCCCAGGGCTGCTGGCATTTTATTAAGGGTACAGAGTCTTTAACTGTAGAATTAAACCTAAAAGTGAAAGTTTTGGTGTCAGTGACCTCCCTACTACCTTTTACTACACATAGACACATTCTTATCATTGCTTATCATTACTTGCTTATCATTGCTTAACGTTGCTTATCATTACTACCCTACTCTCTACTACCTTTTACTACTCGTAGACACATTCTTATCATTGCTCACCCAAGTAGGTCTCTTCATTGTAATAGAGAGGAAACCCCTGTTCATCAGACCCAGATGATTTTCAGCCCCATGATGTAAACCCTGCTACCATCTTTGGAACCTGATTTCCTCGATCATGCCATCTCTTTGCTTAATGTTTAGTATCTATGATCCAGACAACTGCACATCAGGATTGGTTGATCGACTGATTGACTGATTGATTTTTATAAAAAACTTTATTTATTTGAAAGCGAGAGAGAGCACAGAATCTAGGGGAGGAGCAGAAGGACAGAGACAAGCAGGCTCCCCGCCGAGCAGGGAGCTGGACACAGGGCTCCATCTCAGGATCCTGGGATCATGGCCAGAGCTGAAGGCAGATAGTTAACGAACTGAGCCACCAAGGCGCCCCTGATTTATCGATTTTTAAGAGAGGGTCAGAGAGGGGTTGGGGAGTTCTCAAGGGACAGGGAGGGAGAGAGAGAATCTTAAGCAGGCTCCATGCCAAGTATGTGAGCCTGACACTGGGCTGGATCTCACAATCCTGAGCTCATGACCTGACTAAATCAGGAGTTGGACGTTTAACCCCCTGACCCACCCAGGCAACCCTCAGATCAGTATCTAAGTATGCAGAAGTTAATATATTATAAAATTTAAAATACGATAAAACAAAACCACTTTTCCCTCACAACCTGCTTTGTACCTATAGCTTCACTTTCTCCCTGTATGTAAAATCACTGAAGAGATCACTCTGCTATCTCCCCCTTCACCGTGCTCTGAACCCACTAGAGCCTGGTCCAATTTCCCCAATGAACTGCCTTTACCAAGGTATTAAATGTAGTAGACACTTTTAAGTACATTAATTAATGCTTTTGGGAAATGGAAACCATCATATGGAAATGGTGATAATCGATTCAGTACAGCAGAGTCAAAGCATCTGATAGAGTTTACAAGTTCCAACATATCAACATTGACATATCTCAAATAGAATGTTGAATGGGAAAACAGGTTGCTAAAGGATACCTGACTGTGGATAGGTACACCTAGAAGAGATGTCTTTCTTTTCCATTCTTTAAATGTAACTTACATTCTATAACATTGACTTATTTTGAGTGTACAACTCAACGCCTTTTAGCAAAGTAGCAGTTGCGCAGCTGTTACCACGATCTAATTTTAGCACATTTTTACCACTCCCAAAATAATTCTGTGCCCATTTGCAGTTACTCCCTGTTCTCACCATCAACCTTCGGACATCCACTATTCTGCTTTTTGTCTGTGTGAGTTTGCTTTTTCTGGACATGTCCTGTAAGTAGAATCCTCTAACATACGATCCATTGTGCCTCGCTTCGTTCACTTTGCACAACATTTTTATGTTCCGTCCATATTGGTACCGGTGTCAATATCCCATTCCTTTTTGTGGCTGAATACCATTCCATCGTATGGATATTTCACATTTTGTTTGCCTGCCTGCTACATGATGGACACTTGGCTGCTTCCAGCCTGTGAGCGTTCATGCACAAGTCTTTGTCTGTGAACATATGATTTCATTTCTCTTAGTGGATTACCAGGGGCGGAATTACTGGATCATATGTTAAGTCTGTTTAACTTTTAGGGAAACTACCAATTGTTTTCTCTTTCTATATTCTCACCAATACTTGTGACTATCTCTGTTTTTAAATACAGCCATCCTCGTGGATGGAAGTGCTAGCTCATTATTTGTTTTTTTTTTTTTTTTAACTTAAAATACTTTATTTATTTATTTGGCAGAGATCACAAGTAGACAGAGAGGCAGGCAGAGAGAGAGGGGGAAGCAGGCTCCCTGCTGAGTAGAGAGCCCGATGCAGGGCTCCATCCCAGGACCCTGAGATCATGACCTGAGCTGAAGGCAGCAGCAGCTTAACCCACTGAGCCACCCAAGCACCTGCTCGTTATTGTTCTGATTTGTATTTTCTTGATGATTCTTGATATTGAGTGTCTTCCTCTATGCTTTGTGTCCATTTGCCCATCTTTTCTGGAGAAATACCTATTCAAATATTTTACCCATTTTTAAGCGGGATCTCAAAACATTCGTCTAAATGAGTTATACGGGTTTTTCATCTATTCAGGAGAAAACCTCTGTTTTTATTTCCTGAAACATTTTGTAATAAATTTTTCTCCATCTGGGAGTGCTACCAGTGAGGCGGTTTAAATTTCCCAGGCCTTCACAGTACCTTCTTATAGGTGCAGCACTGATTACCAATTCCCACAAGCACATAAGCCATCTGCAGACTCCCCAGCTGGTTCTGTTCCCTCAGTGGGACCGGCTCATCAAAGTGGAGTTTGTCTGTGTCAGTCTCCCAAAAGCAAGAGACGGGTCTCACATTAGCCATCATCTGCTCTGAATTTTAATTTTAGGCACCTTCAGTCTTCGTGTTTGCTCACAGCCAGTGACAGGAGCCCTTAATGAGCTCCTTGCCTGGTGCATCATTCTTAATACATGCACAAGTTTGCCTGTTCATTCACCACGAGCCCCTTGGGAGCAAGCACACTGTTTGCAGTCCAGTGGACGACTGCATATACTGCTGACTGCAAAGAAGTCCATTTCTAAAGGACTTGAGAGGAATCCTAATGTCAGTTCCCCTCGCCGCTCGTCTCCCTCTGCATCCTTTTCCCTTTGCCCTCCAGTGCCAACCTTCATAACAGTGTCTCTAAATCTTGCTCTCGCGCAAGCCTCGGCCATCTGGTGGTCAGATGGGCATGGGAAGTGCCTTTGACAGCGTTGTGCAATTGTGCGCTCGCGAAGCATCTTGGGTTTCCAAGTGAGATCATTGGTGGGCGACAACAGAAAAGTTTTCAATTTCGAGAAGAAATTATCCGGGAAAACGGTCTGATTTTCCACGAAGGCAGAAGGATTTCTTGTGCTTTAAAATAATCTTGTCTCGTGTGCACATCAGCATACATACAGGAAGAGGAATTACTTGCATGGGGAGCTTGTTAAATTCCTCGTCTTTTGCAACACATTAAGTTGTAAGTGCTCCTCCTCAGACTCCCAGGAGGACCGGTCAAAGAATTAGATCAAAAAACAAGGAAGAATGGTCCTTTTTATTTACAGTCAGTCTTCATTTGCAACATCCAGTTAGTTTCATGGGTTCCCATATAACTGAGATAAAATTTGGGGGAAGTTCAAAAAAATTAGTAAAGTGATCCCTGAAGAAAATAATGGCCTTAGTGTTTGTGTATGTATGTGTATGTAAATATGTATGTATGTGTGTGTATGTGTGTGTATATATACATATATATATGTTTAGTTGTGAACTCACTATCAGTGTGTCTCCTGAGAGCTGGATACCAGTTGGGGAACCACATGAGCGCACATACCTCACAGTGCTTCATTAAAGCTGTTGCTGATTTTTTACTTCCTGGAAAATGACAGGGAAATGACATCTTTCCACCTGTGTCCACGCCTAGAAGTATTTAGTCTTCTGTCTCCTGCTATGTGGCCTCATTTCTTCCCCTGTTAATGTACATTTCTGTTTATTTTGTTGGCCCTGCTTCTGTTACTCTAAGAGATCCTTGTTAATCTTTCAGGCTTAGGGCTTGCGATATTAATTGGCCCTTACCCAGCCTCAGAGATCTGAGTCACAGTTTGGTTTTTTGACTTCCCTCTTTGTCAACCAGAAGCAAATCACCCTCCTTGGAAAGCGGATTTTTTTTTTTTTTATTTTGTTGGCGTGTTGGTTCAGTTGGCTTTGCATTTCTGAGCACTCCTCCAATCAACAAAATGACCCTTTTCCTATCTTAACCATCATCAGGATAGCAATAAAATGTATACACACAGTCCCACTTGGAATTATGTCACCATACGTGAAACACCTATGCAATGTTTTCATTTCTAACCATCCGGAAGTGAACACCACCCCCCATGATGCCTGTGCTACATTCATTTGTTCTACTAGGAAACTTTACTTAGAACACGGAGATGCCATGGTTGAAATTTCTCCTAAGGTATTTAGATGAGGCGTCTCAAATATTCATCCCAGTATAATGTGCAAGCCTAGGAAAAGCTTTTGGCTTAGTAGGGAAATCGAAATATTTTCTCATGTTATCACTGTTGGCATTTTAAAAAACGTTATGTGTTATCCATCAACCAATTAATCACCATGAATATATTGAACCATCACTGCATGCCAAGTGATGTGTTAGGAAATAGGAAAAAATACAAAATGTTGCCCAGGTTTCAAGGAGCCTCAGTTTATTCATCTATTTGTTTATTCGTTTTATGAATGTTTATTAAACACCCAGTATGTGTCAGACACATAAGTTAGTTGAGGCCAAATAAGCACACTGTGTATGAGAGCTCGGGCGGTAGATCAGAGAGCACAGAGCCTCCAGGAGGAAGTAGCTGGCAGAACGCTTTATCTCCCTCTTAATAGCCAATCTTCTGGTGACTTCTTTCACTTCTGATGTGACTGCCGAGCCTCCCTGACCTGACCTTGTCGGCACCAGGTTCCTCACATTACAAATACTTGCCATGATGAGAAGAAGGATAGCAGCGTTGCTAAGTGGCCGTCTGCTCTTCGACGTATCTTAACCTTTGCTCCAAGGCGTAATTCTTTACAGTGTAGATGCACAGTGTATGAAAATCCAGCATCGGGATTCCTTGAGTATATCTCACCTTTCAAAGACTCCTTCTTCGTACTCCTGTTTAACCCAGCATCCACGATCCCCCGTAACTATCCTTGAATCATGATTATTAATCAACCCACCCAGAGCGGTATTCTCACTGCGTTGGTTACCCTTGCTGCCCCAATGGATAATCCCAAGACATTGTGGCTCAAAACAAAACACATTGATTTTCTCGCAGTTTCTGTGGGTCAGTACTTTGGATGTGGCTAAGGTTGTTCCTTTCCCCCAGAGTTCTCAGTAGGCTGCACTCCAGAACTTGGCTGATGCCTGGGGTTTTATGTGAGACTTGGAGTGGGGAAGGGGGCACTTCCTGACCCACTTCGTGATTATCGACAGAGCCACTTTCTTCACTTTTGGATTGACTGAATGTCTCAGTTCCTCACTGGCTGTTGGACCGGAGAGGCCGTCTGCAGCTGCTTGCCATGTAGGCCTCTCTAGCAGAACTGCTCACTTTATCATAACATCCCATCCAAGAAGGCCATAGAGACAGGCTGCTAGCAAGATGGAAATAATAATTTGTACAATCTAATCACAACCAGCGTACCTCCTGAGCATTGCGTATTCTCTTATTTAGAAACAGTTTGCTCAGAGCGTGGAGATTACGCAAGGCAGTCAATACCAAGAGGGAGAGTGTGTTTGCAGACATCTCTTAGAAATCCGATCTGTGTTGATTTCATTTAGCAAACTCTTATCCTTCATCCATGTCACCACTAGGTGCAACTTGGATCATAAGTACCTTTGCCCTCAAGTATTTCACAATTGCTTCGTAAACATGAGCATGTTAACCTCTAACTTTAACTTGTAATATGTCACACTAAAATCAAGTTCAAAACCCAAGGAGCATATGGAAAAGAGGGATGGCTTTGTTCATGTTGAGCCCACCATGGGACTCCCAGTTTCTCTCATAGTTCTAAATAAACATGCTGACACTTTTTCTGTGGAACTTTCTCTAACACTACTCTTTCTCCCCAACTCAATTCCCAAAAGAGTTAACTTTTCAGGGATTATTGTTACACAACCAAGTAGGTAGGAGTGGCTTTCCACTAGCACAATGAAAGGCATGGAGAGATGGTGTGATTTGACACCTTCCAGGAACAATGGAATTTCCAATATGGCTAGAATGTTGGGAATATGTTTAGGGAAGGGGAGTTATTAATGGCATAAAATATGTCTGCAAATATGAAGTGTGGTTATAGGAAAGAGAACTTGAATGCTAGAACGTGGGCTGTGGGCTTTAGCATATAGAAAGCAGAGTGCCAGAGATGTTCTGCAATTAGTAGAATTATGCGCTGAGATAGATGCCTTAGAAATGAACCATGGGGGGAAGACTGAGCGTTTGCTGGAGATACTAGATAAAAGAAGAAAAGTTAATATTCCAAGGAGAGTTGGGGGATGTAAAATAAGATAGAGAAAAAAGAAGGCCATGGAAATGGAGTGGTCAAAATTAGGCATTGTTTTAGGACCGGAGTTGACAGTATTGCCAGATTCAAGCAAGAGTTATTAGGAGTGAGGGAGGGATATGGAAGAGCCAAGGATTTCTATGGAATTTCTATTTTAAGAGAATAAAAGCCTCTAAGAAGAGGAACCATGTCTTATTTGATAACAGAATCTCAATATCCTAATGGTGCCTGGTAGGTGAATGTTGGCAGTCGGCAGGTTGACAGATGAGTAGATGATGTATGTTGGATGGATGGAGGGGTGGCTCGGGTCTATTGATGGTGTTGTTGAACTTCCAAGGGAACACAGTAGAGAAATCAGTTTGGGGGATATATAAGGAAATGCATAGAAAGTAGTAGTAAGAACTTCAGATGGCTAAAGTGACAGTGGGAAGATTTAGGAGAGCAATTAGAAAACTAACCCATGTTTCTTCTTTATGTTAATCCCCACTTTCCTAGTTTTCATCAAGAATTTGTTATTCCATCTGCTTCTACAAATTTTAGGAAAGAACAGTTTCCTTAGAGAACCAAACTCTTTAGGCAGATCGTATGAACATCTTGGAAACCTGTTAAATTTCTCAGCACTGTATTCTAAACATGCAAAGCAACTACCAGTCTGGTGACTGGTGCCATTTAGCGTCCCTATAATTTTAGTAAGGGACATAGGAACATGGAAAAAATGCTTCCAGAAACTCAAATCAAAAGTTTCTCTTCCTATCCTACACCACTCTTCTTGCCTTTAATTTTCTGTCCCCGACATAACCATACTTCTTGGGAACTTTCAGGCTTCTTGGACCTCGTATCTTCTCAAATAGTGCTTCTCACACTTTGGAGTGCATCATCTAGTGATCTAGTTAAAATGTGAAGTCTGACTTTGAGGTCTGAGCTGGGGCTTGGCAGTCTTCTTTTCCTAACAAGCTTCCAGGCATTTCTAACACTGCTGATCCATGGATCACCCTTGGAATGCCCAGGATGGTAAGCGACCATTCACTATTGGTGACTTGGCTGACATCCTCTATTTTTGGTGACACAGTCAAGTTGCAAGCTGCCTTTCAACGCATAATTTCATTTACCTCCTGCCATTGCTCATAGCCTCCCTGTGTGAAGTTTTATTATCTATCCCTTCCCTGATGCTCCTAGTTCATCCAGCTTCGTGCTAATATGTGAGGATCGCTCCTGCCTGCTGTCTTTACCTTCCTCCACATCCTTAGTGAAGCTGTCAAAGCTGACTCCCCGCCTCCCTCCACTTTCCCGCATCATTTCTTACCTGAATGCTTTGTTTCCAGTCCCTAGACTCAGTCTTCCATCTCCTCTTCGTGAAAGTCTTCAAAGGGGCATAATCAATGAAGGTTCAGAGGTCAGGGACCTAGTCCCTTTTTTAAGTAAGAAGTTGGGATCCAATCACTTGCAGTCTTGAGGAGGTCAGCATTGTGGTTGACAAAAACAGAGGAGTAAAGCAGTCCTCCTTGGTTACTAGGGAATGCTGGTTTAGCTCAAAACAAAGCAGCCCTAGACTCCACCTTTATGCTAAACAATTACATGACCTTGAGGAAATCGCTTACCCTTCCTGAGCCAACGTTTTGTTGATTATAAAATAGTACATTAAATTTAAATGATCCTCTGTGGTCTGTTAAAATTGATTACCTAGTGGCTGACTGGGCCTCATCTCCTCCTGATGTGTCTAACTAAAGGAGAGTTTCCTAACATGAGGTTCATAGATCTCCACAAGAACTCTGTCAGTAGAAGTCAGAGAGTCCATGAACCTTGATTCGCTGGGAAGGAGGTGTGTGGAGTTCTATTTTTACTTCCACTGCCCTCTGGCTGTCAGTGAGCATTTTCCTTAATCAGGAGTATAAATGACAAACTACAAGAGTATTTGCAATGTGTAACTTTGTCACCAGTAGAAAACACAAGTGTATTTGATGTCACAGGACAGGTTTGGGGCTATCAAAATGTCAGGGTATTTGCCGCTACGTCAACGTTTTGGAGCTTCTTAGAGCTTCTCCCTCTTCCCATTGAACTCAGTCAACGTTTTGGAGCTTCTTAGAGCTTCTCCCTCTTCCCATTGAACTCAGTAACGAAGAGGCGTATCCATTCCCATAGGCACATGTTTGTCAACAGGGCAAGTTTTTGCCTCACGAGTCACATTTCACAAGGTGCAGAGACATTTTTGATTGTTGCTACGAGGAGAGGAAGTTTTATTGACATCTGGGTAGTCATGGAGGCCAAGGAGCCTGCTGAATATCCAAAAATGCACAAGACAGTCCCCTTAGTAGAAAGAATCATCCAGTCCCAAATTTCCATAGTGCTGCGACTAAGAGGCCTGCTTTAAGTTTGTTTTTTTTTTTAATTATGATAACTATAATTAATTGCCTTTGTAATCCTGTGTATTTTATTTTATGCCTTTATGTACTTGGTTCTTTGAAGAGTCTCATAGGCATACTAGACTTGTCAAATGGCACAAAATAGGTTAAAGGAGAGAGAAGACATTACCTGGATTCAGATCTTTCAGTTCGTAGACCTCCCAACTGTAGCTCAACTATCTGATTTGCAAGGTAGTCTGACACCCTGGAATAAGATAAGGTTCAAGGGCCTACTCCAGCCATACAGCTTATGGGAGGGACTTGGCTCAAATCATTTTCATTGTCTTTATCTTAGCACCTTTGGGCCTCTATAACAAACCACTAGAGACTGGCTGTCTTGAAAACAGAAGTTTATTTTCCAAACTTCTGGAGATTTTGAAGCCCAAGATGAAGGCACTGGCGGTTTGGGTGTCTGGTTAGAACCCATTTTTTGGTTCATGGACAGTGTGTACCTTTGAGCTTTGTGCTGAGCATTGTAGAAGAAAAATGTCTATTCCTTGTGACCTCTTTCAGATGGGCACTAATCCCAGTCATGAGGACCCCACCCTCCCAACCTAATCCGTTTCCAAAGGTCCTGCCTCATAATCCCATCCATTGAGGGGTTTGGATTCCACATATGAAATTTGGGGAGATACAACCATTCAGACCGTAGCATCTTGGAATCAGTTTTCTCATTTACAAGATGGATAAAATTGTCCTTCACCCAAAGTCAGCAAACTGGGGCCGATTGGCCACATAGAACCTGGAGCCTGTTTTTGTCCTTAAAGTTTTATTGCAACACAGTCCATGCCCATTCATTTACATGGTATCCATGTCTGCTTCTACCTCCGAATGGCAGAGTTTGGTTACAACATGAAGCCTGTAGCCCACAGTCCCCCAAATATTTACCATCTGTCCTTTCTCAGAAAAAAGTTTGTTTGATGCTGACTTAGTATATAGCTGTGAGGATAGAGGGACACTGTGCTGAAAGATTTAGCTCATTGCTGGGTCCATACTGAGCCACCTAATTGGATTTTTGTCACCTTCCACTTGTTGCTAGAAGATCTTTGTTGGTCTCATGGGAGCTTTGATTCACAGCAGCAACTCTTCTGGGGCTTATTTGGTTCAAATAACCATCATTCAATGCTTTAGAATGGAAATAAATTTATTTAGAGTTCAATTTTAAGTGAAAATTTATCTTGGGCGCCTGGGTGGCTCAGTGGGTTAAGCCTCTGCCTTCGGCTCAGGTCATGATCTCAGGGTCCTGGGATCGAGCCCTGCATTGGGCTCTCTGCTCGGCAGGGAGCCTGCTTCCTCCTCTCTCTCTGACTGCCTCTCTGCTTTCTTGTGATCTCAGTCTGTCAAATAAATAAATAAAATCTTTTAAAAAATACATTTATCTTAATAGATCAAATTCTTTTAACTATTATAAGACTATTCCATGCCAAATTTGTGCAGATGCTGTCACCAAGAAATATTAATATAGTGGTTTTCAGTCTCTCTGTTATTTCTCTTTTGAGTTCTAAACCCTCCCAGATTTTATCTTTTTTTTTTTTTTTGAGATTTTATTTATTTGACAGAGAGAGACACAGTGAGAGGGAGCATAAGCAATGAGAGTGGGAAAGGGAGAAGCAGACTCCCCACCGAGAAGGGAGCCTGATGTGAGGCTCCATCCCAGGACCCCGGGATCATGACCGGAGCTGAAGGCAGACACTTAACGACTGAGCCACCCAGGGCGCCCCACCTTCCCAGATTTTAAAGATGCCTTTGCACATAGCAAGTCAAACAGAGTGTCTGTTTCTGACATGACTTTAGATGCGTGATTTCAACACATCCAAGATGATTGTTTTCATGCAGACTACCGTATTGTCCCATGAAATCTGGGGGTTGCCCTCTGAGCTTCCTGAAAATTTTGAACAACAAGCCGTCTCAGCCCAGGACCTCAGCAGCTCCTTGTGAGGAATCCTCATGTGTTGTGCTATCCCTGTCCTCCTGGGGGGATGTTGGGGAGCCCAGGGCTTTCTAGGGGTGTGGTCAGGCAGCCCAGATCCCTGCTGCTGAATCACATACAAGACCTAGTCCTTTCCTCTCCAGGAACACTGCAGATCGCACCCAGCTTAATCCACTCAATTGGAATTCGCGGAGTTTTGCCTCTATGTAAGCATAAATGCCCTTTGTGTGTAATTGGAGAATTTTTGTACTGGGGGCAAAATAGTGCCTCTTTTATATGCTCAGCACCCACCAGGTTCTTGGATTTTTAAACCTGATCCTGTTGAATTCTCTACCCCGCCACCTAGCCTGTCACCAGAACTCCTGAGGCTCTCATGTTAGCATATCGAATAATAGAATTTTGTTGATTCTAGAGTCCTTCTCCTCTGCTCCTTCAAATTCAGCCATTCATTCCCTTTGGGTCTGCTGCAGAATAAGCAGTTTTCTCATTTATGTCTTCCTGTCATCGGGACCAAAGTGTAAGATACATGAAAGTCTCCCTGGATGGCTGTGAGCCCTAGGGCAGTCACCACGAACAACTTATAAAAAGTATAAACCCCTGAGACTTCCAAAAATAATTCAGATGGGCATAACTCATTTGGAAAGTGGTTCGCACACTCTGCCAGGTGGGGGGAAATGGGCTCTCCATGCTTTTTTTTTTTTTTTTCCTCCCTGTTCAATCCTGTGCTATTTTAATACGACCACAAGACTTGTCTAGGCTGCAGACTTCCGTAACGAGGCTTAGTTTAAGGATCAAGGTAATGATGTTTTGCGATAAACTCCAAGGGGATAGGCAAGCAGGAGGGAAATCGTATGCCCCGACCTTTCTGTACTTTCATGCATGGGCCAATGCTTGATCAGAATATCCTTTCCAGTTTAGGTCACCAAAACCTAGGGAAAATTGAAAAAGTAAAGACAAGCCCCAGCCAGTGGCAGATCTAGAAAGCAGGGCTGAGAACCCCTAATTGTCAGTTAGCCCCTTTACTTATCTTTCTGGTCCGGCAGTTAGCTGGTCTGCTCTAAAAGCCATGCTAGAAACAGCTGAAAGAATGGTTTCAGGAGAAATGTCATTTCCAGGCCTCGTGTGGAGCCCCAGTTGCAATAAGAGTTGTCCAGATTTTTGCATCGTGTTTCCTAATGAATGTTACTTTTATAGCAGCCGTCATTTCATGAAAGGTCCTGTATCCTAAATCGCGAGCCCTTTTCATTTGTGCCAAGTGCCTTTCTTCCTGCTCTCAGTAGCCCACAGGCAGCTCTATTACAGTGTGTCCTTATTACCAGAATGTTTTCCAGTCAGTGGTTTGTAAGCCTCAGATTGGAAGGTGGAATGTAATTTTCTGTAGAAATCATGTTAAAAATGGTGGCAACATTCCAGGCTAGCCAACAAAAGGTACTTAGTTAAAATATAATTTAGCTGTATTTGGGATTATGGACTCTTTTCCCCGTATTTTCCCCACGCGGCACTGTAGTATGGTCCATTCTTTTCAGCTCTCTGCACCCCCCACCTCGGGCAGACGTGGCAGACGAGTCCACCCAGGAAAAACCTCAGAGCTGAATCCAGCTGAGCCTGGACCTGCCACTGACCTCATCCTCCACTAAAACCCTGGTATCTAGCTTGTATGATTATGGTTGTGTTTACCTATAAATATGACAAGAGCAAGGAGGGCCTGGGTGGCTCAGTGGGTCAGGCCTCTGCCTTCTGCTCAGGTCATGGTCTCGGGGTCCTGGGATGGAGCCCCACATCGGGCTCCCTGCTTGGCGGGAAGCCTGCTTCTCCCTCTCCCACTCCCCCTGCTTGTGTTCCCTCTCTCACTGTCTCTCTCTTTCAAAGACATAAATAAAATCTTTTAAAAAATCATTAAATATGACAAGAGCAATAATAAGAAGTTACTATTTATTAAATGTTTATTATGCGTCCGTCACTGATCCATCACCCTTACGACCATCCTACAGAGCGGTGCTTCTTCTCCATTTCACTGGTGAGGAACTGAGGCACAGAAATGTCCAGTAACTTGTGCGGGGTCATGGAGCTCTCAGGCAGCTGAACCTATTGAATCGCAAGTGGTCTGGCTTCCGACCCAGTGCTCCTGGTTGCTTTAGTGCTGTTGTCCGCCAAATTGGGTGCACTGTCTCTTACTGTGGGGCGCTGGGGCAAAAAATGATTTTGTAAAGCATTGGGAGGGGTGAAGAGGAATATTGTGTGACATGTGAAAATGATATGAAATAGAATTTCCTGTTTTCACGTAGGAACCCAGCCGCCGGAACACAGCCCGTACCTATTCATGTATATATCGTCTCTAGCTGCTTTGGGGCCAGAATAGGAAAATTAAGTAGTTGTGACCCTGTTGCCTATAGAGCTTAAAATATTATCTGGACCTTTTCTGGAGGCTTGCCAGTCTCTGCTGTCGTGCCTGAAAAGCTTTCGGGCCCTATGTCTATGTTATTATGAATCCTCGGTAAATATTGACATTTTGAAGAAACAAATTTGTCTCCCTCCCATTGCTGGAGCTAGTGCACAGGGTTCTCCCATTCAGAAGATGCCAGATGGCCCAATGCCTAGTTTCAGGACCCTGGTGACTGCCCCTCCTTGGAAGCCCCCACTGGCTTCCAATGTTAAGGGTCTCTCAAAGGCTTTGATCCTGAGGCTTTTTTGGTCTTGTTGCCCCAGTGGTTCTTAAGACCTATTCACTGGTGGCTCATTAGGCAGCAGAGCTCCAGGAAGACCAAAGGGAACTTCTAGGGGGACTAGAGGGACCCCAAATCCAGCTGCCTGGGAGAGGCTTAAGGTATTGACAGGAAGGGACACTACGGATCCATTCCTAAGCAGAGTGTACCTCCCCAGCCTGTAGCAATGTACTCTCTGTAACTGAGGAATTTAACATGCAGCCGAAGTATTTAGTAGTGAGAGGTTCTTGCAAATGTATATTAAGAGATTGTACAAAAATATCCAGAGCAGGGGCGCCTGGGTGGCTCAGTCAGTTAAGCGTCTGCCTTTGGTTCTGGTCATGATCCCGGGGTCCTGGGATCGAGTTCGGTATCAGGCTCCCTGCTCAGTGGAGAGCCTGCTTCTCCCTCTCCCTCTGTACTCTCCTGCTTGTGCTTGCGCTCGCTCTCTCTCTCTCTCTCTCTCTCTCTCTTGCGGTGTCAAATAAATAAATAAATAAAATATTTTGAAAAAAAAATTCAGAGGTGCCTGCGTGACTCAGATGGCTAAGCATCTGCCTTTGGCTCAGATCATGATCCCGGGGTTCTGGGATCGAGCCCTGCATCAGGCTCCCTGCTCAGTGGGGAGCCTGCTTCTCCCTCTTGCTCTACTGTTCCCCCTGCTTGTGCTCTCTCAGTCTCTCTGTCAAGTAAATAAACAGGGGCACCTGGGCGGCTCAGTGGGTTAAAGCCTCTGCCTTCGACTCAGGTCATGATCTCAGGGTCCTGGGATCAAGACCCGCATCAGGCTCTCTGCTCATCAAGGAGCCCACTTCCCTTCCTCTCTCTCTGCCTGCCTCTCTGCCTACTTACGATCTCTGTCAAATAAATAAATAAAATATTTTTTAAAAGTAAATAAATAAAATCTTTAATGTTCTCCTCAAATCTTTACTCAGTTGATAGGTGAAGAAAGAATTCAATCATGTTTCTCTCTCCCCCCTCCCCCACCATATGTGCACGTGTGCACAGGGAATAGAGTCCGCAGAAGATGCATTATCAGATACATAGCTCCTGCGGGCTCTGTCCTCCTCTGGGGAACTCTAGAGCCAGCCACCTGGGGGGCAGACATCCATGGTATTACCCCTGATGGAAGGATAACTGCTTGGAAGCATGAACACCTTGCCAATTACTTCTCAGGCTGAGGCAGCGCTGTTGCCAGAAGAACTTTTTCTTAGGCAGCAAATATTAAACACTGCAGGTTGAATGCCCAGGGACCATGGGTGGAGTGTCGACATTCAGTTCCCTGTCGCCCCAGCCAAGGCAGCGATGACATCTCCCTGCACCTCCGCTCAGTGGTGACCAAGAGGATACCTGGGTCCCCTGAGTCTCTGCTCTCACACAGAGGGCTTGGTTCTCTATGCCCCATGCCTCTAAACACTGGCATTCCCAATAAAACTTAGCACAGTGGAATTTGAGGTCAGATGTCACCTGACCCTTGCTGCTCTTTGTTGTGTCCTCTGAGATCAACATTTCTGAAAACCTGAAGTCAAAGTAAACAGATGAGTCAATTTCTATGGAGTTACGATTTACAAGTCACTTATTAAGGGTTTTGAAAACCTTTTGATCTAAAATTACTGTTATAATACTGTAAATCATACAAGTAATTGAAAAAAAAATTTATTTCCTTTGGCCCAGTAGAACTACTTCAGGGCTACTAGCCTTTGGATGTAATTATGAACGTAGAAATGATTTATATATAAAAATAGTCTGGGGGATGATTTTTGTACTAGAGTAAATGGAAAGCAACCCAACAGTACAGTAAACTTTAAATAAATGTGTGCTAGACATATTACAAGCTATTTTTCAACCACTGAATTTATTGTTATAAAGAATTTTGAATATGACAAAAGCTTTATGGCATAGTTATGAAGGATAAAAAAGTATAATAGGAAGTATGATCCCTCTAATTCGTATAAAACGTTTAAACAGAAAATAGTGGAAAAATACAGTAAAAATAGAAAATACATGGGAAGATACACTAAAACATTAACACCGGAGTATAGAATTAGGTGTGATTTTTTTTTTTTTAATCTACCTTTTCTGCCTTCTCTCCAGTGATCAGGTATGGCTTTTGCGATAACAGTGTGAACCTCAAGAATTAAGTAGGTTAGCACAGGGTAAGTTAATTTATCAAAGATACTTATCAAAGAAAGTATCAATGACAAAAACATGTAGTTCTTGAACGAAGGACTGTGGGATCAAAGTTTCTAACTGTACCTCTTCCATTTTAATAACCTCTAGGTGTAAATCACTTCTCAGGAATTAGATATCACCAAAAGTACATTTCAAGAATTTTTCTTTCTAACACAACGAGAGTTGTGTTTTATTTATTTATTTTTGTTTTGTTTTATTGTATTTCTCGGAAGTGATCTCTGAAGCCATCATGGGGCTTGAACTCGTGACCCTGGCATTGAGAGTAGCAAGCTCCTCTGAGTAAGCCAGTCATGCACCCTTTTTCAGTACAAGACTTTTAAATGACACATTCACAAGTATGATCTTTATATATTTCTAACTATCTTTAGTTTCTATATGTATCCTTATTAATTCCAAAATAGGGGGAAATGTAGACCTTAAGATTCTGTTTGTTTCATCTTTAGTCAGCTCCTTAATATGGTTATCCTGAAAAGAAAATTTTGCCTCATTGGATGTACTGCTGCTCTATGTTATTATTATTGAAATTAAAGGTGTCAAAAGAGATCACTAACAGTGAAGCTATCTCATTGATACCTGGGCATTGTAAAACAGGAAAAAAAGATGAGTTTAAATGAAAAGGATTTTATAACGGGTGTAATAACTCTAAAGAGGACCTTTGAGTACTATACTCATCCAGCTCTCCGGGTTACACTTTCCCGCCTCATGTCATTCAGTTATTACAATATTGTGGTTTAATGCTTTCTTGGAATTTGAACCTCAGGAAAGCTGACTTGCCCAAAGTCGTGACGTTGCAAAATGCTACAGTCTGCAGTCCTGTCTGGTTCTATGGAAAATGTGCATTTCACCCATTTTGGCCACGTGCCATCATGATGATATCTAGTGTAACTGCAGTGAATTCTACCCTATATTGTCCTTTGGTTCTCATTAGAGAGTGTCAGTCCATTATGGCTTCCTTGTCCGGTAGTTTCTCCACCTCTCTGTGTACTGCTTGAATGAACAGTAACCTAACAGGAACCTGTAGGGACTTGGACAGCTAGTCTAAAGCGTGGCGTACAGTCAACAGTTAAATGGACAGGAGACAAGCTACCGACAGTTTATAGTAGACCGTCTTTTCTGGTCAGGCCAGGCAGAAGATGTAGGTTTTCGTCATTGTAAGGAAGGCATGGGTCTGGAAAGTGGTTAGCTAATCCGTTTCTGAGAAGCAAAAATGAGACTGGTAATAAAAGCAAATGAGGCCCCCGACTGCCCAGCTCAGGGCCTTGACTCTTCATTTGGAGTTTCCCATGGAGGTAGATCAGAACCATGGATAGTGCCCGGCCCTGGGAAGGATTGCAGGAGACTGCCTTCCGTGGAGTTCCAGCTTAATTTTTTTTTTTTTTCTTTTTGCAAAAGTTTGACTTCTTTCAAAAACTTCCTGTTTTGGCCTCTGTTCTCAGGGATTTCATAGGCAGCACGGGGAGGATAGAGCTACAGCTAGCAAAAGATCCCCAGGGGCGCCTGGGTGGCTCAGTGGGTTAAGCTGCTGCCTTTGGCTCGGGTCATGATCTCAGGGTCCTGGCATCAAGTTCCACATCAGGCTCTCTGCTCAGCAGGGAGCCTGCTTCCCTCTCTCTCTCTCTGCCTGCCTCTCTGTCTACTTGTGATTTCTCTCTGTCAAATAAATAAATAAAATCTTTTTAAAAAAATCCCCAGATTATCAGATTTTAAAAAGCATCACTTCTAGCCATCGTAGGAGGAATTCCACAGGTTGTTTTGTGTCTGTTGGGGGTGGGTACCTCAAGGAGTTATGGGTGCTACCTCCAACCCCCCAACCCCCAGCCCTGCCCCATAGCGTTCCTCTCCTAGGTGAGCCCACAGCCACTAACAACCCAGCCTCCTCTTTGGAAGATTCTGAGAAGAAAAAAAAAAATGGCATTTATTTCACAAATCTGATTCCTACAATCTGATTTCAAAATTCTGTTTCTTATATAATGTTAACTAATTTTTATTTTCCATTAATTTAGATTACTCAAATTATAGCTCTTTTTCATTTGTATTCTATAGCTACAAATTAAGCCTCATTTTCTTAATTAATTCCTACAAATTTTGTACTTTGTAGAAGGTCACTTTAATACAAAAGCCCAGGATGTGTCTTTGGAGAAGGACTTATTTATCTTTCCAAAATTTGCCAACCTCTGCATTTGATTCTGAGTTAGAACTACAAAAAAGATTTGACAGGCTCCATGCTGCTAGACCTCAGCACCTACTGTTGGCAGTAGCCCCTGCCAATATGCCAGCATTTCCCAAACTGTGGTTCACTGAACACTGGTTCAACAAAACTCTGAAAGCAAAAGCTTCCAAGGAATAGAAGTTTGGAAACTCTGCCTCACTTTCCTGCCTTTTTTGGAGAATCATAATACCCCATAGCATTATATGTTCTGAATAAAGAAATCCCTTTCATGCCCTTCAACCCTGCATTTTCCCAATCCTTTGAACCTCAGGAAGCCCACCCCCCACCTTAGTTGTACCCATAATTGCTCCCTGAGCCATGATGAGTTCACCAGAATAGCAATGAGGGCAATAATGCATCTAATGCAGAAAGTTAGGGAGATTTACATCTCTTAACCTGAGAAGGTATAATTTTTTGTGATCCTAGCTTCAATGTGACAGGGTCGACTTTAGTTAGAAATCGCATTTATGCCTTTTTTAAATAGAGCAAGCATTTTGGAAGTTAGGGAGATACTTTTCCAACAGGGAGGAGGTCTAGCACATTAGAAAGAGACAGGTATATATAGTGGAGGTTTCAGACTTCTGAGTTTTTCAAGCCATAATTAAAATCTCTGCTATCAATGGACAGTTAGTTCTATTAACGTTCTAAGGTAAAGTTCTGTGTGAGGTGTAGAACCTAACCAAGCTCAAATTCCTGGACTAGACTCACACATAATGACCTTGAAGGTCGCATCTTACTTGAAGATGTAAAGCTCATACAAATAAAATAAATAAATAAACAAGAGCATTCTATCTGCTATTTTTCCACAGGCAAGAGTAGAATGATTTATTTGGGATTCACTGAGGTGTGGTATTGAATATTACACCATAGCATTGCCAAGTCCAAGTGCAAGAGCCTCAGTACTGTGTTTGCAGCTTCAACTTTGAACGCGGTTTTCCAACCCATTTGTTAAGGAGTAATCGTTATCAGAATCAAATGATGTAGGAAAAAAAAAAAATGTTCTCCGTATATACGCAGCCTTCTTTTTCCTTTTGGTCCTTGGGTGAGGAAGATTGATTTTATAATACTCCTCAATTCGTAGAACATTAATTGTTCTTGATTCACATAATGCCCCCCCATATGCGTGCTCATCTGCGTATCTTTTTTTCTCTCTGCGTAGATACTCTCCTTCATAGTGAGTATAATATATATGAAATAGTATATATAATCCCATGTACTCATATAGTAGTGTATTCCATTTTTCATATATATACATCATCTGCATATGTGTTTTTGTGAGTATTTATATATTTTTTTTAATTTTACCCTGTCCTAAGGAATGACTAGAGATGTTTAGTTACATTTCTGTGTTTTAAATTTAATTGAAATGTTTCCTTTCTTTACACTTAGTCACCAACCCAATTCACAGTTGTGTTCTTTACTTTCACTTTGCTTTTATTTATAAAAGTTCTTTTTAAAATTCAATCTGGTTCTACAAGTATTTAAAACCCATACCTGATCCCAGTACGCAGTCTCTAAAATGGGACGTATTCAAAGATGAAATTTTCTCTCTGTCCATTCCACCTTCTTCAATCTCTCCCTCAGAGGTAATGTTTTACTTTTTTCTGGTTTGTATTCCATCCTTTGATTAAGGGTAAACTAAGGCAGATTAACAATTTTGAGTTGATTTTAGCAAAAATCGATTCCAGTTGGGCAGTGCCAAACCTGGACTTGTTAGGAACACTCCAGTGAGGGGCGCTGGGCAAAGACTTCTAGACAAAAGGCAGAAGCAAAGTAAAGAAATGATTGAATGGCTCTATTAAAGAGTCCAGTGGCTCTTTGTGTTTGATTGTTCTTAGTGTTTTGATTTTATCAACTTCCAGCATTTAAAGGCTTAGATTTCAGTTTGCTCAAGTGGGCCACCTTGGTATTCAAGCCAGGCCAGTCTAATGACCTCCTTGTTTCATTCATTTAACACCTATCTTTGGTTTTAAAATAAACAATAGCATACTAATCATGCTTTGTTTCACCATGATTTGCACTTAACCTTACATTCTGGAGACGCTTGCTGGAGAAATACAGAAGCAGTCCTTGCTCTCGTTTGCAACTGCAGACAATATTAATGGACATTTGGGTTAGTTCTAGTTTTGTCCTACTACAAAGAGCACACCAACTTTGCGACATTTATCCATATTCCAAAATAATACATCTAGTCCTTTATCTATTTGTCAGAGAGAGGGAAAGAGAGAAGAGCAGGCAGAGGGAGAAACAGGCTCCCCACCGAGCAGGGAGCCCGATGCGGGACTTGATCCCAAGAGTCCGGGATCGTGACCTGAGCCGAAGGCAGATGCTCAACCTACTGAGCCACCCTGGTGTCCCAGAACCACAGGTCTTTGCGCAAACTCTCCAAAACTGTAGTCGGCACTGAACTCACGGGCCCAAATCCTGTTAAATTAATGACTAGGTCCAAGAAAGCTGGAGTCTTTGCTGTTTCCATTATCTTTCATGAAGAAGCATTTCAGGAGAAACATATATTTCATTGAAGTATTTTAACTAGCTGTGCTACCGGGCGCCTGAGGGGCGCAGCCGTTTCGAGAATGCCTTCAGGTCAGGTCAGGAGCCCTGGATCCTGGGATCCAGCACCACATGGGGCTCCCTGCTGAGTGGAAAGCCTGCCCCTGCTTGTGTTCTCTCTCTGGTTGTATCTCTCTGTCAAATAAGTAAATAAAATCTGAAAAAAAAATTAAAAAAAAAAAACAGCTGTGCCTCTTTTAAGTGCTGTTAGTTTTGTCTTGTAGACACCATGAGTTATCTAGATTTCCCTCCAAGTTTAGGGCCTAATTTATGACCCACTCAGCAATATATAAAACTGCATGACTGTATTTTCCTCCTTTATTAAATGAAAATTTTTAAAAAATCAGTATTATGGTAAACATAGTTTTTTAAAATGTCAAGTAATTCTAGTTCTGCAAAGCCCAAGTCTTGCTGCCCAACGCCCATTTTGTATCCTGGCCTTGTCAGTATTCTAGGAGGACATATGCAAATATATCTTGTTATTCCGTTTAAAAGGATGTTTACAAACATCAGTGCCCTTGAAAAATGTATCTGACTTGCAGCTTTCCAATGTCCTGGAAAGTGTATTTCTCTATAGTGATGACATTTTGAGGGGATTCCAAAAAAAAATCATCACCTGACCTTTAATGCTGTGGGGTCGGGGCTTTTATATTGAAAAATATATGTCAGGAACCTCAGAGGCCTTAGAAGGGGGGAAAAAGTAGTCATCTTTGGGGTGTTTTCATTATTATGAGTTTGTGCTTTCCTTTGTGTATTTAGACATTAAAGAACATTCTAAGAGACATATCCGTGTTTTAGAATTGGGCAAGTAGTTAACTCTACTTTAACAAAATGTAACACCTGTGAGAAATATCTATATGTATGTTTATATTTAATGCTATATTTTAACTTGTGTTTATTTGCATATCAAAAATATGATCTAGGAAATTCTGCCCAGGTGTAATAGGGTATGTTATATAAATGTTGGTCCCATACAAACATAACTTCTTTAACCCACATCTTTGACAAATGAGATAGGCTGTGGAAGTATGTTTTTTGGATTCCAGGAGGAGCTAATCTCCAATGCAAGGCCCCCCACTGTTTTCCAGCACTGCCTCAGTGCAGACTCTGGTGGTTCTTATGCAAAGAAAAGATTAACAAAGGGGTCATTGTTTTTCAAATCATAGCTTTGGCGGGTTAGTAACTCTTGAACTCCATTTGTTGCAGAATGATCTCTCACAGCTACTAATTTAGGAACTGGAATTGGTTTGATGAGCCCTGTAGCTGCCTTGGCGAGTTGCTGTGTCCCGGGGGATCCCGAGGGGCCTAGACAATTCGAAAGCATAGACCTTGGGTGGGTTTGCCAACAGTGTTGCCAAATATATTTGTCCTAAGAGAAACCAATAACTCAAGAAATGAGGTTGGGAAAAGAAAAAGCCAGAGATTAATTTCGGGTGTCTGTGTCTTGGGGAGGTGTCAGGCTCAGGCCTTAAAAGCTAACTTCTCCGCCTGTAAGACGGACAATCGGAGTTGTATAGGAAAGCCTCAGGGCCCTCAGTGCAGGCAGGGAGCAAGTGGTGGTGTTGTGGGGGGGGTGGTCAGTATGTGTTCAGCCCTTAATCTTGGGCAGGGAAAGGGCTTGTGGGGTGTGGTCATCAATACATTCCATTGATGTCAGGGCTTTTCAGATCTGATGGTCGGATTGTAACCGGTCATTGCAAAACACTCTCATCATTGCAAAACACTCTCATCAGTGCCTCAAGGAAGTTGTGATAAGACATAAGCACAATAAGGGGTGCCTGGGTGGCCCCGTTGGTTAATTGTCTGACTCTTGTTTTCTGCTCAGGGTCTGCTCATGATCTCAGGGTTGTGAGATCCAACCCCACATTGGGGCTCAGCCGGAAGTTGGCTTGGGATTCCCTGTTCCTCTGCCCCTCCTACTCATGCTCTCTAAAATAAGTAAATATTTCTAAAAGCTGGGGGGAGCTAGTGCTTGTAGGAGGAGAAGATAAATCAGTATTGGAAACCTTCTATGGATCAAGTTCTGTAATATTCAGTAAACTCACTTAATTTTATCACCATCTTCTAGATTAGGCATTATTTTGTTTTAAGTTGCATTTTATTTTATTTTTTAAGATTTCATTTACTTACTTGACAGACAGTGCGCACAGCAGGGGGAGCAGCAGGCAGAGGGAGAGAGAGAAGCACACTCGCTGTTGAGAGGGGAACCCAATGTGGGGCTCCATCCCAGGACCCTGGGATCATGACCCAAGCTGAAGGTAGATGCCTAACCGACTGAGCCACCCAGGCACCCCTGGATTAGGCATTATTTTTCCCCTTTTTGGGAATGAGACCAACAATAGTCTCAAGGAGATGAAGTCAACCAAAGACATACACTCAACATCATTTCCTTTTTACTCTGTCCTTAGTCTGAAAGATACCAAAAAACCAGTCTTTTGCCACCACATTGTATAAAATAGATGAACAGGATGTCAAACTTTGCATATTCTTCCCCAAAGTCACCAACTAAACCATTCATGAGTCACGATAATGCCTGCCATTTGTATATTCCTTCATGGGTTGCAATTAACCTGTCTGCATTTCATTTGCTCTCACAAGGCCGATTGATCATGCAAAACTGTCCTGTGCTCTCCCCTTAAATAAAGTTGAAAGTACGTAATCTGGAAGGGAACAGCAATAGGTTCCTGCCTAACAAGTCATTGATAATAAGAAGGAGAAAAGAAAATGGCCCTCAGGCATTTAGATGACCATCCTTGTTGTTTTGTAAACAGAGCAACAGCAACATGGTTAATCTGTCTCTGCAAGTATAAGGTTATAATGAAAAACACATTTTGTGTTTTTAATTCAAGACATCCTCAGGAAGTTATCTGCCTTTAAAATAGAAATTATTTTTTGCTAAACGATACCTGTTACAGCATGATACATGCCAACTTTCTTCAATAGGAGATAGCAGATAAAATGCATATAGTTCTTTTCCCTTACATGTAAGGCTAAGCAAAAGTAATGACTTTTGGGAAACAGCAGCCTTAGCTATTAAATGGATTGATTCAAATAAGGACAGCATTAAAATCCCCTCCCAAAATGAAAAGAAATAAGTTCAGGGCATGAGAAGGTTGGGGAGGAAGAAATTTCCTCTACCGTGCAAAGGTTTTTCCAGCTGGTCTACAACTAAATTGACATGAGACAGATTAACTTGAGAAAGTCAAATGTAATTTCATTCATACAGGAGGCCCTCAAATTTGAGAGGTTCAATGACAGAAATGTACAATGAAGTATCAGTGCCATCTGGAAGTAAGCAATAGGACACGAGCCTGAGGCTTCAGCGGGGAGAAGAGGAGCAGGTGTGTGGTCACTCACGTTTGCCCTCCCATACGGACGGGCCACTCAGATAAAAGGTAACTCTGATAATCAAAGGACCCCAATTTAGATTTTTCCAGGTTGTCAAAGGAGGGGCAGAAGTTTGTGTTTGGCCCCTAGGGTCTCAATTGCCTTCAGCTGAAAATATTCCTCATACCAAAGGGACACAATTTTTTAGAGATTCTTTGAACCTCTTCAGTACTACTTTATAGATTTTATTCTCGAATTTTATATTGGCCTCGGGATTGGAGCCAGGAGGTTTTTCAATTTGGAAGCCGACGAAATTTGCCTGTCCATTATCCAAGATAATTCTAAAGCACAGAAAAGTTATTTGGGCTGCATCTCTGATACCCTGCCAGATATGGGTTGAGAAATGGTTTATTGGTTAACTAACTAAGTAATAAACATACCTTCTAGCATATTAGTAGTATGTTTGAGAAAATAAAAGCAAAAGAGAAATTGTGGTGGAGTGGAAAGAAATACTTATAGAAATGGGTAGGTAAAATGGAAATATTAAGCAAGAGTAAGGAGGTTTGGAAAAGTGGCAGAAGAACCTTCCCGTTAGGGCATCATAGCACACCCTGCTGGAACATTCCTCTAACTATTATTGGAGTAAAACTACCTTCCTCAAACAAACATTTAGTTACGGAAACTCATACAGTGTTGGGCACTTGTGACTTGCTTGGTTGAACAATTATTTTAAATTTTAAATTTGGGGAAGAGAAAGCTGATGTGTTCAAATTAGATATTGTTCTCAGAAGAATAAAACCTTCTCTTCTATTTTCGATATGCCCTTCCTGTTTTCAGTGCAGTAAACCCAAGATCTAGTTCAGAGAGAAAATAGAGTTTTCTTTTAGAAATGCATTGCAATTACAGTGCATTCAAATAGATCTTTTATTGAGTTAGGAAGTGACAAAATTTATTAACTAACAATTCACAGGACTTTTTCAAACTCCACTGATGAAAACATTGATTTAACTCTGACAATAAAAGAACAGGCAATATATGCCCAGGTGGGAGCTGTTCCCCTTTAAATACAAAGGCCTGTGATTTTTGTAATTAATATTTTTCCCTTGTCAAAATCGGTCTTCAAATATATGATTGTGTTTTCTTACCTGAAGTTCGTTTGTTTTAGAGTTGCCAAAACCACATATAAGACATATAAGAGGGGTGAAATCTTGTGGACATACAAAGAGAAGCAGCCTGGATTGATGGAGGAAAAGGAACTTAGAAGGAACCAAAATAAACCCACATCTACTGAAGGACCTCAAAGGAGGGATATTGACTAGACACTATTTTGACTTCATAACAGGGACTCTTAATTGTAAGAAAAAATGTAAATAGCCCATGGTTTCTTGAAGAACGCAAAAAAGCTATGATGTAAATTTTCAAAAATCCTGCTAAGAATAACAAGGCAATTAAGTTTTGGAACAAACACAATTCGGTTTCATTAGCAGCAAATATTTATTATGTGCAGTGATTCTCAATACAGTCTTGCTGTATTTTTATAAATCTGACATGACAAGTGTCTGGACAGTAATTGGTATGTATATAGTTTTTGTACCAGCCCAGCATCTGAGAGTAGCAGTTCTCCCCAGTGTTTACATCTTCCCTTATCTTTTTTGACAGCTCCGCCATTAATTTCTCAGTCAAATGGAACATGTGAATATTGCTTTTACCTACTTTTACTTTTCATGGCCTTCAGGAAATTTGTAAGTCTAAGTGTCTAAAAATCTACAGATATTCTCCTTTTTCAATTAATTGGAGACCACAATGATTCAATGCAACATTCATGATTGAAATAATTTTTTCACACAAATATATAAATAGGTTAAAACATATTTTCCTGTTCAATCTCATATTCCCAAGGGATGTAAATTTCCTGGAATAGAACCTTTGCTACAAGTCATAATAAATTAGAAACTTCACAAATTTTGTGTTGCACCTCAGAGAATTGTCTGCTTCTGTCAAATGAAATCACATATTGTAAACACTCTTATCTATATTTAATTTTCCTCCAGGTTGCTAAATGAGGGATCAGTTCGCATCATATTTCAACACAATCGTATTGACATACTTAGCAGTTTATCTTTCCCATTCAAGTCAAGGTTTTATGAAATATTTTCCAAAATATCCTATGTTCTCAAAAAGCTTTAAATGTGGTTGTCATAGACCTAAATCAACACTATAAAGTAGTGATGCATTCCAAGTTGAGACGAGTGGCAGTGTTTTCAGAGTTTGACATATCAATCATTATAATTATAACAGCTAATATTTATTGGATCCCTGTACCATGTTAATTCTTTCCACCTACAGCCCTAAAACATAGTTTTTTTGTTAGTCAAGCCTCTTCTGGTTGCAAGTGACAGAAATTCCAACTCCAAGTGCTTTAAGAACAAAGAGGGTTCTGGTGACTCATTTCCAGTGGTAGGTCTGGACTCAGGGGCTCCAACAGTGTTACCAAGACTCAGTATCTTTCCTTTCTCCCACCTGAGTTGCCCTCTGTCCTGGCTTCATATTCAAGCCAATTCTCTGGACCACCACCCTTTTCAGGGATATTTGTTGCAAACTTTGGATCTGGTAGCTAGAGTGTTTCTCTTTCTGAGTCCTACAAAGTATAGGTCTAACAACCTTGATTTCTTTTATATCCATCCCTGAACCATTAACTGTGGCAGGAAGCATGGGAAGCAGGGCCCACTCCTTAGGTGTGCGATCTGTGTGGTGACACGGGACCCTGCACTTAGAAGGGCCCCATGCTTGCTCTTATCCTCTACTACATTGAAATTAGTATTAATTTTTGAGCAAGGAGTCCTCCATTTTCATTTTATTTTTTTGAGTAATCTCTATTCCGAATGTGGGGCTCAAACTCGAGACCCTGAGATCAAGATTTGTGTATTATTCCAACTGAGGCAGCCAAGCACCCCGTATTTTCATTTTAAACTGCATAGCATGGGGTTGCTTGGGTGGCTCAGTCTATTGAGAAGTGGACCCTTGAATTTAGCTCAGGACATGATAGAGTGGGCTCAGCGGGGAGTCTCCTTGTCTTCCCCCCGCCCTGCCCCTCTCCCTGCTTGTATGTGATTGTACACGCTCTCTTTCAAATAAATAAATAAATCTTAAAAAATAATAAACCACATCCCACAAATTATGTCACTGGTCCTGCTGGGATGCAATCGTTGTCTAGACTACATCGTGTGACTAGTGCAGGATCCCGATTTTGGGGTTGCCTCAACAAAGACATGGGCTAAAGGGGTAGCAACTGGTTTTTCAGAGGAAAACTTTTGAGCAGGAGGAAAATGCTTGGCAAAGTCAATTAGCTGTCTGCTGAATAAACATTTTTTTAATCACCATTATTCAAAATCGGATACCTACTAATGGTGGGCCAAGACTGCGTGCTATCTAAAACAAACCCAAAAATGATGCCATGCTTCTAGTATATATTTTCCTGCTCTGTGTCATGGGAGAAAAGGAGATTTCCAAAGAGAAAAGATAAACAGGCCAAAGTTGATGACGCCATGGACAAATTGTTGAGATGGAAGTACTTTTAGGTATTTGGAGGAAGAGTAAGTTCAAGCATCTAATATGAACTTCGTGGAGTTGCTGAACGAGTGAAAGATCCGACTGTGCGAGTGAATTATAGGCTGGAAACTGCCAGCTTGGGCTTGGTTGGTGCTGGGAGGAGCAGAAACAGCAGCATGTGAACCAGATAGAGGGATTTGGTTGTGACCCTATAGACCAGGCCTTCTCAGTGGTGGCTGATACCACTCCAGCCTGGGCAAAAATTGCTTCTTAGAGACAAAAGCCTTTTATTCTTTTCTTCTATAAAGCACAGATACGAATATAGTACGTAAACAATTTAAATAAATCTCCGATGAAATTTCACGTGAGGGCAGTGGTCTATTAGGAAAACTGTCTAAAGAAAAAGGAAGGTTGACAAACATGGCTTCTTAATTTGGGTCCCAGATACTTTTGGAGAATCTGATGACAGTAATG
>NC_081575.1:115345470-115388045 GCF_022355385.1 Mustela nigripes | reverse complement strand
TCTCTCTCTCTGCCTGCCTCTCTGCCTACTTGTGATCTCTGTCTATCAAATGAATAAATAAAAATCTTTTATTATAAAAAAAGATTTTATTTATTTATTTGAGAGAGAGAGAGAGAGCCCAAGCTGGAGAAGAGGCAGAGGGAGAGAGAGAAAGGCAGGCTCCCCGCTGAGCAGGGAGCCCAGTGGAATCAAGAGCCGAGCCAAAGTCAGACGCTTAACCAACTGAGCCACCCACGCACCCCATCTCTCTCTCTCTCTCTTTTTAAAGAATTTGAGAGAGAGAGAGAGCACATTTGCACACGAGCAGGGGGAGGGACAGAGGGAAAGGGAGAAGCAGACTGCACAGCTCAATCCCAAGACCCTGAGATCATGACCTGAGCAGTCAGATGCTTAACCCACTGAGCCACCCAGGTGCCCTGAATATCTCTTTAAGAGAAAAGCAAGTTCGCGCTGGCTAGATGAAATTAGGTATTATGCAACCATCCAGTCAAAAGGGTGAGTCCATGTCCCTAATTGTAGTAGGTATATTGAAACTGGGAAGATAATTTTTTGTCTGTTGGACATCAGCCAACCCAAGTCACATTCCCACGCTGCGTACAGTTATCACATGCTACCTAAGACCAGTGCAGGCTCTCTTTTTTTTTTTTTTAAGATTTTATTTATTTATTTGACAGACAGAGATCACAAGTAGGCAGAGAGGCAGACAGAGAGAGAGGAGGAAGCAGGCTCCCCACTGAGCAGAGAGCCCGATGCGGGGCTCGATCCCAGGAAAGAAACCCACGTTGCCGCTTCCCAGTATCGGCCATACCAATCCCTCTCTAGCTCCATTCCCTTCATGTGAACAATTATGAAAATACTCACGGTCTGTCTACCTCACAGACTTCTTTCTCCATCTCTGTGGAACTCAGTATGAAGTCCTATCATCTCCTCGGGAGAAAAAAATGTGCAAAAGAAGTACAAAGTGTTATGATTAATTCTTTTATTCTTTTTCAGTGGTGTTAGTTGAAAGATGAAACAAAATAAAGACAGGAAATTGAGTTGAAAATTCACATAAACACACCCTCTGTGAATTGCCCTTGCATGCTGAGACCTGGAGTGAAAAACCACTGAAAGACCAGATTTGGCGAAAATGTGTCGCGAAACGTGTCTGGGCAGAAGGAAGTCTTGGCCTGCCCTTTCTGTTCCCATGTGCTGAAGTAAAGACATTTTTCCCAGGTGAAGCCTTGGAGCTTACATGTGTGGTGTTTCTCATCATGGGTGATGTTCAAAATATTGTCACAGCATTTATAGAATGGACAGAGAAATGAGGGGAGATCCCTGTCAACAATGACATCTTATCGCCGGACCAGGGGCTGCCTATGGAAACACATCCCGGTTTCCTGGGGGTGTTTGTGCTCACTGTTGAGTCTGAAACAGCGAGGTGTCTAAAATGTTATTCTCAGGCTAACAAATGGGCCTCTCACCATTATATGTTTATACACACGCACACACGCAGCCAGAGCGCTAGTTCTTAGAGGGCAACTCAGTAAATGCATCTAGCTGTGTGTTGAAGCTTGCCAACACAGGAGAAGAATTCCAGAATTATGAACCCCAGAGCTAATATAGGAACTGCGGACACATCTGTCCATTCTCCACTTTAGAGAGAGAGGAGTTCATTGCTCTGATACGTAGACAGTCCCCGCGGGGAGAGGAGGCAGCCGTCCGCACTTGACCACTGTGGAATGGAAGCACAGGGCCCCGGGCCTACTGGGGACTTTGTCATTAGGGAGGCCTCAGTCCTTCGATTACTCAAGTTGCTATTCAGTTATCCTTTAAACCAGGTGCCACTGCTGTTTTCTTAGTAAGCCTTGACCATCCCGAAGCATGCAAATACTCATGGAGCGTTGGGTTTTGATGTACTTGAACTGCGCCGTGGAAATCGCAGGGAACTTGACTTCCTATTCCTGGAGATTCCTTTAAATGACTTCCAGACTAGAATAGGCGTGCTGATTAACACAGTTAGAGAACCTGAGTGTAACTGGGTAAATTTTGTAACCCGGATGGCACAGGTTTCTATTTTATGGTAAAATCATAACAAAAGATAAAACGTGCATTGATTGACTTTATTCCATCTGTCAAAATGAAATTCTTCTGTGTTACTGCGCGAAGGCGATTTTTTTTTTAACATAGATGAGGTTGATGGGGTCCAGAGCCGACAACCAAGGAAGAATTCTTGAAATGCCTGTGCTGCAAAACAGTGGTTTTATTAAAGCACAGGGACAGGACCAGTGGGCAGAAGGAGCTCACTACTGGGCTTGTGAGGGGGTGACTGATTCTATACTTGGGAGTTGGAGGGTAGGAAAAGGGAGTTTTTCAAAAGAATTATTGTATGCTAAAGAATTTCAAAAAATTTTTCAAAAAAATGTTTATGTGCTACAAGATATTGGAGGCCTTGCCATTGTCAAGTTAAAGTTGTTTTTCCCTCTAGTAAAGCATTAAGGGTAAGACACTTGGGAGTTTCCTTCTGGGAGTTAGGTTATTGATAAGAATGCTTTTTTTCTTGTAAATCACTAAGACATTTGTAAACTGAGGGAGACTCATGTCTTGCTAGACTGTGATCTCTTTTAGTGTAACCATTTGGTTTTTTTCCTTCCCTTATCTTTAGGGGAGCCAGGAGTGCCTGAGGAATGTCTCCCATATCCCACCTTGGAGTTGGGGGGCATGGGGGAGCACTTAGGGAAGTCAGCTTGTTTTCTGCTCCCTCATCAGACACTATTTAATTTTAAGTGTTACTGCTATATATAAATGCAATGATTTCCCCCCACATGGGTCTTGTCCAAACCTGCAGTTTCACAGTTTAATATTTAATTTTACCAAGCAGGTACTTAGTGTGGTAAGCGAATTTTATATACAATAAGCCATCATTGGAATCAATAAGTAGATCAAGATGGGTTAGGGCACATGACTCTTATGAGGGCCTGCATCAACTGAAAGAATTATACAATTTTCCAGTAAAAGGAAGCAGGGCTCCTTGGAGAAATGGTGATTTGGGGACCCGAAATGGGAAAATGCAAGATGAGCCTACAGCATCTTGTGCTGGAAGGTTCGGAAACATTTTTATAAAAATAAATGAAGCCAAATCAGAGGAACACAGGAGCGGCAGAACTTACAGGGCACCCAAGGGCCAAACCCGGCCAATTTCAGCGACAAAATAATAGTGTAGTATTACCTTGCCACCCAAGGTAAACATAAATAGACATAAATAAACATGGACATAAATAGAGCCCTTACTGAAATAAATGAGCAATTCAAGAAGTAAATTAATGAGAAAGGAGACAAATCTCCCTTACAAAGGAATGCCGATTCATATCTGTGACTCTCCCCCCCAGGAGGTGGAGCTTAGCCCCCTACCCCTAACCCCTTTTCTGGCGTATATGCTGCGAGTTGTGACTTGCTTCCAAAGAGTTGAGTAAGAGAAAGAAAAAGCAAACCTTGGCAAGCACCACTAAACCAGGTGATCAAGGTTAATATCAGCAGCCATAAGTCCAGTCCAGAGCAGGTACCGCTGACATAATGTAATAAGAAAAGCATATCACCACAGTGATGTTCTTTCCAAAAATCCATAACCTAGTCTAATCATGAAAAAAAATGTCAGACCAACCCGATTCTTGAGACACTCGATCAAATACCGGACCAGTACTCCTCAAGACTGTCAAGGTCATGAAAAATAAGGAAGGACTGAGGAGCTGTCACAGACCAGAGGAGACTAAAAGAGATGTGACAACCGAACATAATGGAGTACCCCCAAATGCATCCCAGGGAACAGAAAGAGAACAGTAATGGGAAAACTTGAGAAATCCAAATAAAGCCCAGGGTTTGGTTAATAGGAACATACCACTGTAGGTTTCTTAGCTGTGAAAATGGGGGAAATGGTGAGGGGTAAAATGGAACTCTCTGGGCTATCTTTGTAACTTTTCTGCAAATCTAAAATCTTTCTGAAGTACAAAATGTATTGAAATGATGGAGTGAAACTTGAACCCATGAATCTGAAACACAGTCTTGATCAGATCAGTCATTCCTGAGGAAGGCCGTTGAGTCATTGCAGACAAGTGTATGAACTGGGGGGTCCAGGAAATAGGTCAAAGACAAGCAGTCATGAAGGCCTAAGAGCTGAGAACCTATAAGCCAGGGACTGAAAACTGTCTCCTGTGTCTCGACCCAGAGTCTTACACGGCATGTCAGCTAGCAAGACATAGAATTCCATCGGTGATAAATGAGACTACAACGGGGCCTTGAAAACTCCAGGAAATGCAATGCGGCCAAGCGTGCAAAGGATTTGTGTCAGGCATGAGACCCTCCAAGATGGCGGTCGGCTTCGTGCCTTTGCTTGACTTCGTCCACTCCCAATATCCTGCAAACTCTAGAGAAGACTCCTGTTTTTCAAATAATTCTAAAATTCTTGACACCAGGCCTTTTGTTTTCTATATATGCTTTCTAATCTTAGAAAAAAATTAGTAACTCCCTCCTGAATACTCAAAATTCACATGCTTATTTTGTTCTTACAAAAAGAATTCACTTCAAAAAAAATCACAGGCAACTTAATATCATAATCTGTACATGTGTATGTATATATGTATAAACAATGCATATTGTTTTATTGTGTGATTGTTTTCATCAAGACGAAAGAAATGAAATGAAGGAAGAATCCCTTTTCCCCATGGAATTTCAAGACCGCCAAAAAAGCAGCAGCTGTAAGATGAACTGTCTCAAATTTCTAAAATTTGAAGGAGTAAGAAATTACTTAATCTAACATCTTTATTTCATCTTTCTCTTGAGGTAGGAGGGTGGGGGTTTCTCCGCAGCAGATCATGTTAAGAACCACTCACTGTTCTTTGGATTTAGGAATGGACTCTTGTTTGAGAAGTATGAAGTATTTGGGAATCATTTAAAAAAATGGCAGAAACTTTCCCCCCAGATCACACCCTAAACCGGCATTCTCACTTAGCTCACCGTTGTGAGAAAGCCACCTTTCTTTTCTCCCTTGCGATATAAATTCTTCATTATAATCTTGGTCCTAAACCAAAGTTTACGCACAGAAAATAGGAATTGATGCTGATTTCTTTCCTTTCATTTCGGTATATGCTTCCTACAAAGACAGGTAAGCCAAGCCATCAGACATTTTCCTCTTTGTCCTAGATTTAAAAGGAAACAATTTTTTTCTTCTTGACTAAATTCTCCCTCAGCTAGCTCTGTCACCCACAGACACATTCGGAGCTGCAGGTGATTTCCATTGTCAAAGTTATAATAAATAACTGTATTCTTACTGTTCTGGGTTTCTGAGGAAGGTGGACTTCTGCTACCTCAGGCTTCAAGGTCAAAGATTTGTACAATAGACCTCTTCCAGCAGCCCTCCACTGCTGGTTGTCCTGGAGCCATTTCGATTTAAGATAAGGGTTTTATTTGAAGTGAAATATCGCTGTCTCTTTGTGATGTTTCTGGGACATAGAATTGATATTTCTAGGAAAATAGAAGCTAAAATCCCTTGCTCCCTCTAACCATTCATTCCTGCACACACACGTGTGTGCACTTGTCCATTCCTTAAACACTTGGCGGCTACTTGTGTTGGGATTACGAAGTGAATAAACCAAGGGGCCCTACGCTGAAGACTTTACTATTTCACAGAGGGACTCAGTATCCTGTAAGAAGATGATCACCGTACAATGCGGCCGGTGCCAAACCCCAGAAATGACTGCAACTGGAGAAGGTTTAAGTAGATGAGACGATGTACATGTGATGAGCGCGAGTTCTCCATGTAGAGAAGCCTTGAACTTTGGGGAAAGAGGGAGTTAGCATGGACTGTCGGGCTCCTGAAACAATTTACGTGTTCACTATGCTGGAATCAGTGTCCCTGGATTTTAGGGAGGTCCCATGCCAGGCTATTGTGGAGAGCACAGTTTGAGGCAGGTTCTTTTTTTTAATATTTTATTTATTTGATAGAGAACACAAGTCGGGAGGGGAGCAGCAGAGGGAGAGGGAAAAGCAGGCTCCCCACTGAGCAGGGAGCCTGACGTGGGGCTTGATCCCAGGACCCCCGGATCGTGAGCAGAGCTGAAGACGGGTACTTAACCAGCTGAGCTACCCGGGTACCCCTGAAGACAGGTTCTGAAGAGCTAGGTTTACTACCCGAAAGACACTGGACTTTTCCTCTACAGATTGTGGAACCATTAGAGGTTCCTATAGCATAGTCGCGGTGTATAATAATGTTCTTCATATCTTTGACTGTTTTGAGAACGACCCAATTATGTGTATTCAAAGCATTATCAACAGTTCTACAAAGACTGTCTAAAAAATAAATCTCCTAATGACAGCCACAAAATGGAGAGGGCTCTTTGCTGCCCTCTAGAGGCTGCTAGGGCTCAGTGCCTTTTGAGAAAATCATTGGAGTCTGCATCACACTTCATTTTGTTTAGAAAGAAAAATACTGGCATTTGGGAAAGTTTCAGATAACCAGATTAATGTATAGCAGCTGGAATGGAAACTCAGTCAAGACAGGTACTATCTGGTATTGGTAATTCCTTGCATTTTGAAGTCTTTTGACTTCTGGTTTTGTAGTTCAAATAATTTTCCAGCATACTTTATTTATCTAAGGGTCATGCTTTAGAAACCTTAGCTGTTAATTGCACTTAACAATAATTCTTTCAATATTTAAATAGATTAAGGGTCAAATACCACAACAAGTTTAAAAGGCCAACTGGGAAAACATTTGCCTCACATATGATTAATAAAGGGCTAAATTAATACATCTTTTTTTTTAAGATTTTATTTATTTATTTGACAGAGAAAGAGAGATCACAAGTAGGCAGAGCAGCAGGCGGGGGAAGGGGACACAGGCTCCCTGCTGAGCAGAGAGCCCGATGTGGGGCTCCATCCCAGGACCCTGAGATCATGACCTGAGGCGAAGGCAAAGGCTTAACCCACTGAGCCACCAGGCGCCCCTAAATTAATACATCTTGATATTTTCCATATACCTCTCTCATCCTTTTTCTTTTTTTACTTTTATTTTTGAAAGATTTTATTTGTTTATGTGAGAGAGATCGCAAAGGAAGAGGATGATTAGAGAGGGAGAGGGAGAAGCAGACTCCCTGCCAAGCAGGGAGCCCAACTTGGGGCTCGGTCCCAGTTCCCCTAGATCATGACCTAAGCTGAAGGCAGTTGCCTAACCCACTGAGCCACCGAGGTTCCCCTCTCTGGTCCTTTTTAAATGCTACAGAGAGGGATGCCTGGATGGTGCAGTCAGTTAAGCATCTGGCTCTTGGTTTCAACTCAGGATCTCTGGGTTGTGAGATCGAGCCCCATGTCATGCTCTTTGCTCAGCAGGGAGTCTGCTTTAGATTCTCTCCCTTTTGCCTCTCCCCTCTGCTTCTGAGCGCTCTTCATCTCTAAAATAATAAGTCTTTTTTAAAATGCTACATAGAAGTCCATTTTATGTGAATTTTGTGTATCATTAAAATTTTTATTCGAAGGTACACTAGAAATCGATAGTAATGATGTCTTCTGGGCATTGGGCTGGGATCTGAGGAACTGGGGCAAGATCTGTATTTTTCATTTTATACTCTTCTGTACTATGTGAATTTTTCTCCTAAAGCAGGTTTTACTTTTATCATTTTGGAAAGCCAGGCTAGGATTATAAATTGGAACATGAGCCCCAGTCCGTGATGTAGACAATTTAATGTGGTTGGCGTACGAACAAGATGGACATTTCAGAGTTCCATGGTCTACAAAAATCACATCTAAATTTCAAATACCAAAGAAGTTCCTTGAGAGTGAAATTTAGGATATGGCAAGTGAACATTAGAGGTAAACCAAATTGTGGTAAAGAAAACTAGTGATGCTAATGCAAGTTTGTATTCAAATAGTTTTAAGCTGTAAGTCAGATTCACAGTGTAAAATTTCTCTCTTGATTGGGGCATTCATCATATAATAAGACATTACAAATATAGAAAGAATAAAATATTAAGGTATTTTCTTCTCCTCACCACAGGTTATCAGTAAACAGCATGGGAATGATTGTATCCACACATATCAATGGGAGACCAACACTTTTTTACCCAAGACTTAAAGTCTAAGAAATTCAGGTAGAAACTTGAAGAAAAGGATTTTAAAAGAACAGATTCCTAACTTTCTGTTTCCTACTGTTAGTTTTTTACTCCGTTTGTATTGGTAAAATAACATTTAATTCTGATTTTTTTTTCTCTTGGTCTAGTGACCTGGGAATATACCTTAAAAACACAATATATGTCAATGGAAGGAAATGAGCAAGAGTAAATGCGCTTAAATCAGAGATATTGTAGAAATTAGTTTTGATGGTTCACTCTGGAAGTAAAAGCCTTAAGTTCAGAACTTATATAATATTCATATATCTACAGCACTACCTGGTACAGCATTAGACGTATTAGTAGTTACTTAATCATTACCCATTAAAGGTAATTTTCAAAACAAGGGAACAGCATGACTCTCATACAGATTTATTTATTTATTTTTAAAAGATTTTCTTTATTTGAGAGAGCGAGAGCCCTAGAAGAGCCTGATGCGGGGACTCGCTCACAGGACCACGGGATCATGACCTGAGCCGAAGGCAGATGCCCAGTGACTGAGCCACCACCCGGGCACCTCTACTCTTATACAGATTTAAAATTAACCTGTGGGGGCGCCCGGGTGGCTCTGTGGGTTTAAGCCTCTGCCTTCGGCTCAGGTCATGATCCCAGGGTCCTGCGATCGAGCCCCACATCGGGCTCTCTGCTCGGCGGGGAGCCTGCTTCCCTTCCTCTCCCTCTGCCTGCTTGTGATCTCTGTCTTTCAAATAAATAAATAAAATAAAATAAAATAAAATAAAACTAACCTGTGTAATAGATTTCATTTAACTCATTAATTTGGAAAGTGCTGTGATGTTACAACTACTCCAAAGGAGAATCCGAGAGCAGATACCCATGCAGATCAGGAATATTTATATAAATATGCAAATGAAGGCAAAATCAGCTTGCACAGCCTGGCAGCTCCCTGGCCTTCCAGGGTGGAATTTGCACATCTGTCTCTGGGCAGGAATGATTTTGCATTGCTATCCACTATCCATGACTTAAATAGTTGTAAAATAACCACCGTAGAATCAGGTAATTGGGAATGATGTGTTCTGGGCAGTGTTTTTTCCACTGAGGTACAGTTTCCCACGCCACTGATTTTTTTTTTTTTTTTAATTGATCTAGATGTAGATCACATAGCTGGTCGTTGGGGTTGCCATCCAGGTTTGGCTGATTTCAGAGCTGTTTGTTTTTGCCTGAAGGAGTCTCCTTCCTAGCCCATCTGCAGGCGCCGTCCTACATCCCCAAATGGCTCAGTGTTCTGCACCAGCTTGTCATGTGGCCTTTCAAGTTCTTTCCAACTTTGTCACTCTGGGCCCTTTTTCCTCCTCAGCCCTCCCCTGGGCCTCCCAGAACCTCTTCTTACCTCTCTGGGACTCCTTTTTGCAGCCGCTTCTCCTTTGCTCTCCTCTGTCTCCAAAGAGAATGACCTTGAAGCGACACACAGAATTTCCTGTCCCTTGGCTGGGGAGGGCAGCTACATCAGTCTTGTAGACGCGCTCCCCTCCCCGTAACGTGCTCCCTTGACGAAAGACACAAAGGTGCCCCACCGCCTCCAACAGATCATTCAGGAGGACTCCATGTCTACTGACGGGCATAAATAATCTCTCTCCCTTCCCCACATCCTTTCCTTTCCTCTTCGAAATCCAGCCACTCCCCTGTCGTGCTGTGTTCCAGGGCCCCCACCCCCCACCCGCCACCCTGTGTCTTAAAACGAGCTCACTTCTGGGTCACAAATATGCACTGAGTTTGACTTCCGTTCCTTCCATTACCCTCTGGTCCTGTGTCGGCCTTACCCTCTTGATGTATACTCCTCCTGGTTTGTTTCACTTTGAAAAATCAAATAGCACTTCATAGTTGTTTTTACGTTGTTACCGCTTTGGGTCCATGTGTATTTCCCAAGAGTTGCCAGGAGGTGAAGACGCTTGCCTTAGGCAGGACTCAGATTTCTGCCAAGGGCATCTCCTGGTAAATGGGAGCCCTTCCCACCGCGGTCGCAGGGTGGAATCCAGCGGCCACCTGCCAGACAAGGTAGACCTCTGCTCCCCCAACCTTCACCACCAAACCGGCATCTGCCTTCAGCGTTTCCCCTGCCGTAGCACCGCAGTACGAACCGCAAAAATACTGTTGTCTCAGTAAGGAGCACTAAATGTCATTTTTGTTTCAAATGTCTCAAAGTAACCTGCATCCAAACCTAAACTCTCAGGTCAAGATTCTCTCCCCGATCATTAAGCCTGACCTTCGTTTATTGAACTCCTGAGCTCTCTTCTCCCATAATGAATAATTCACTCTTCAGCCAAGCATGCCTGTGAATTAATTAAACAAAAACTGCACAAATGATCCTAAGAAAACCCTTATTAACTTGCATATAAAACATATTTGTGCTGTTTACAGATAGCTGTTGCTATGGAAACAATTTGTTTCTTAATTTTTGAACAGTTGGCACACGAGGTAGGTATGGGTCTTACGTAATTTCTTTCAAGTATGCGTTTGTGGGACATTGAACGTGGCAGTGGCTTAATGAGAAGTAGAGTCAGTGGGGTTTGCGCCTTTCCTTTCCTGCCGGTTTCTTCTTGCCCCAGCCACTTCAGGCTTTCTGTTGTGACAAACAGCTCAGAACTGTCATTCTGTCTCATAATTGTAGATGATCAATTTTCATTCCCCTTTGTAATTGGCGATAGGCCATGTCCTGGCGTCGCGGGGGTGCTCCGTTAAAGCGTCCCGGCCCGCTCTTCCTACCCTTCCGGGCAAGCCTCCGTCTCCGCCTCTTCGCCATCTGAATGATTGTGTCTCTAGTTAGGTGGGGTGAGAAGTCCTCTAAAATCCGGGGAACTTTGACGAGAATTGCGTAATTACTGTTGGTCACGCGACTGAAAATTCCCTAGCTCTAAAGCTATGCTCAGCTAATCACAAGGTCGCGGAAACTTTCATTTGCTTCCACTAGGGTTATTTTGTGTGGTCAGCAGTGAACCTCCGGGTAGAGTAATCGTGATTTGATTTCTCTTTCTCTTAAACAAAGGCAGTATTTTCAAAGTTGAAGAAAACAGCGAGAAAAAAATTAATAAGCTTCGTGAGCTTTTTCGCGTCATGTATAGAAAATTCTGAAACGATTTGCCTTGTCTTCACAGTTATTCCAAATGTTGCTCAGATACTCCCACCGAAAGGGCTCCTTAAATAAAGGGGTCCATGTTCCAAAATGACATGCAGGATATACTGATTTTTGATGTTCGCAGTGTGTTGTGTTTTTTTTTCTTTTTAAGATTTTATTTATTTATTTAAGAGAGAGAGAGCAAGAGAACACAAGCAGGGGGAGTGGCAGAGGGAAAGGGAGAAGCAGGCTCCCCAGTGAGCAGGGACACCCTCCCCCCAATGCGGGGCTCAATCCCAGAGTCCTGGGATCTTGACCTGAGCCCAGGCAACGGCTCAACCGGCTGAGATACCCAGGCACCCCCACAGTGTGTTTTGGACTTTAAAAGTCTCTAACGATTCTTGCAGCAACAAACCTCATTTAGTTTACTCTTATTTTTTCCAGTTTAGATGGATACTTTGTCTCCCAGATAACTGTGAGACCCTCCCATGTTGAAGGGAGTTAGAATGCACTCAAACATTTTCAGGTCTTATCATATACATTCTAAGTTCATCATACTGGGGTTCCAAAAACTCCTTAAAAGGCATGCTCAAAGGAGGGGTGATTAGGGTCTCATTGACGAGAGCAAAATACATGCTGCTTTTAGGAAAAGACTTGCCTTTGTTCTAAGATGAAAATGAAAGATAAATTCATCGTGTATAGCATGGCTTCGCAGTTGGGGTACTATTGACATCGAAGGCCAGATGCTCCTTTGCTAGAGTGGGTGGCTGAAGCTGTAGGAGGTGAAGCCGCACCCCTGGGTTGGACCACTAGAGGCTGAGAGTCCCTGCCATCCCCAGCTGGGACAGCCAGAAAAGTCTCCAGAATTGGCAGAGGCATACCAGGGGGCCAGACTGCACCATGCAGGAACAGCTGCCTTAGAGCTCCCTAACGGTGGATAGGCACCAGTTCCTATTCCACGTGGACTATTCCAAGATGCTCAAAATGTAACTTGCTCCCTTCCGGCAATATCTAATATTTAAGGTGGAATCAAATAAAACATCTGAAGTTACTTGCTTAGTATAACTGAGAAGTAAGGCCAGGAGATCTCCAAAGACAACCCTAATCCAGTGCTTTGGTTTTGTACCTTTAAAGCATAACAGTGCTCCACCCATCTTAGTCACCAAAGGGGACTTAAAAGACAATCTGCTTTTGTTCATAGATCACTGCTGAAACGCTGCTTAAAAATTGCCAGTTGAGGGGCACGTGGGAGGCTCAGTGGGTTAAAGCCTCTGCCTTCAGCTCAGGTCATGATCTCAGGGTCCTGGGATCGAGCCCCGCATCCGGCTCTCTGCTCAGTGGGGGGCGTGCTTCCTCCTCTCTCTCTCTGCCTGAGATCTCTGTCTGTCAAACAATTAAATAAAATCTAAAAAAAAAAAAAAAAAAAAACTGCCGTTGCAAAAAATCTCAGAAGCCAAAGAAGGGTAACAACTCAACCAGCTCCGCAGAGGGCAGGTTAGGGAACAGCCGGTAGAACAGCCCTTCCCCCCTACCAGAGATTTGGTGGGTGACCGGACTCCCCAAAACTCTTCCTACTTCTCATAGTTTTAAAAACTAAATTCAGGGGCACCTGGCTGGTTCAGTTGGTGGAGTGTGCGACCCCCGATCCTGGGGTCCTGTGTTCGAACCCCTTGTTCGGTGTCCAGACTACTTAAAAAACAAATTCTAAATCCATTCACAGTGGTAACATGGACCCCTAGAACAAAACTTCACTTTTTAACACGGGCTTTCTCGGATTCAGCTCCAGCCCATATTCCGGGCATCCCGTGCATTTACTACTGATCAGGAGCCCATATGGCACTAACCCCCTAGGGAAAACCACGAAGAGCAGTGGCTCTCCAAGTGTGCTCTCAGGACCCTGGTGAGTTTGGAAGACCCATGGGGGGCGGTCCGCGATATTGAAACGATTTGCATAATAACGCTGGGATTTTAGTTGCTCTTTTCCATCTCAGTCTGTCACAAGTACACAGTGGCGTTTGTGGCACATGTGATCTTACACAAGATGCAGTAAGGAAGTCGAGATGAGCAACGAGCTGTGTTGCGCTAATCAGACATCACAGAGATTTATGAAAATGGCCCGCGGTCCTGCTGTCCTCCCTACTCGTTCCTGTTTGTCAAACAGTTGTATTTTATAAATGTTGTTTGTGTTACAATCCATAGGTTTATTATTATTTTAATGTATTAATAAGTACTTCTTTGTTTTTTATAGATTTATTTAGTTCAGAGAGAGAGCATGGGTTGGGGTGGGCAGACGTGGGGACAGAGAGAGAGAGAGAATTCCAAGCAGACTCTGAGCTGAGCACGGAACCCAGTGCTGGGCCAGGTCTCATGACCCTGAGATCACGACCCGAGCCAGGACCAAGAGTCAGATGCTTGACAGACTGTACCCCCCAGGTGCCCCAATATATTAATAAGTATTAACAGTTGGTCACAGTTTTTATTTCCAACTTGGTGAAGATCAGTAGATTTCAACCATCTAAATGAAAGCTCTCTGAGGTTCCCCAGCAATTCATGGGCAGAGAAAAACGGGTGCTGTGTCCAAGAGTTTAAGGACTGTGCTAGAGAACGAGAAGATTCTGTTGGGTGGGTGTGCGTGGACAGGGAAACATCAGACTAAACTCAAAGGAGCCAGTAGCACGGGGGAGCATTTTAAATACACATTGAAAGGTAGTTTCAAGTCTCAGGGCTGGGATTCATTAACATCTTCAACCCAATAAAATGCCCCATTAAAAATCAGGTTTCTCTTCTGACACTCTCCTATCTCCTGAGGGCACGCGTGAACAGGAAGATCAATAACATGAGCCTCTTTCCTGACGGCGTTCACATCACCTGCACCTTCTACTAACTCATAAAGAGACGTGCCGATCTCACACGTGGGAACGCAGGTCCTTCAGCTGTCTGGTTGTCCTCTCCGCCCAGTCCGTTGTTCCTTCCTGGAAGTGACAGACCAAGGAGGTCCCTCAAATGATGCTTGCCGTTCGTGGAGAAGTCATTAATGTGCACGATTATTTAAATCCATGGGGGAAAAAACCCAGAAGGCCCACATTAGCCTGGATCATCAGGCTTATCTGTCTGTCTTCCCAGGAATCTCTCCTCTCTTTACCCCCCCCACCCCCGGCCCCCAATCCCCAACCCCCCCCCCGCATTGGTTAAGTAGGTTATAAAAACCAGCCAAAAAACTTTAGTTCCTGATTGGCTAAAAAGGAAGCTGTAAATTAATTTTTACACGTAAAGACCTAGACTTGCAACAGTGTGTCTTCTGTCTCTTGTGACCATCTCTGTCCTTCATTCTCATCAAGTTGAGGCCGAGATGGGGGAGCTGAAATCCCTTACCTTGGAACGCACAGCAGGTCGGTAGCATTCTTAACCTCGAGCTGTGTTCGCATTTCAAGAAACCTTTTAGCACTGAACCCGTTGCCTCTTAATGTCGCCCTTTGAGGATCTTTGCACAGCTCGTAACCCTTTCCCCCTGAAAAAGACATTTGGTAGGCAGAATAAGGGCGCCCCAAACAGTTTCATGCCCTCATTCCCCAGAATCTGTAAACATGTTACCGAAAGTGGCAAAGGAGGAGTCTTGGTTGCAGGTGAAATCAAGGTGTTCTCCTCAGCTGACCTTAAAACAGGGAGATGGGCCTCGCTCTGTCGGGGGGGGGGGGGCCGCTGCGGTCACAAGGCCCACTGAATGAGCAAGGGGGAAACAAAAGGGTGAGCCTCTGAGTGACGGAACACGAGGAGGAAATGACTGGCATTTCTGACTGCAAACGGAAGGAGGCCACAAGCCAAGGAATGTGGGCAAATGCCAGGAAATAGGCTTTCCTCAGGAGCCTTCCAGATAGAGAGGAACCAGCCCTAGCAGACGCTTTGATTTTACCTCAGTGAGCCCCACTGCAGACTTCTGGCTCCAGAACTATAAAATCATAAATTCGTGTGGGTTGGAACCTAGGACAACTGGTCACAGCACCCGTGGGAAAGCGGACCGTGTACAGCCATGCCCACGCGCGCAGCTCTCGGTACAGTTCTGGCGGAGGAGGCCTCTCCCCGGGCCATGACCCCAGGCTGCGTTCCCCGGTGTCATTTTGTGGCTAGCCGTGGGATCCAAACCCTGCCTTCTCATCCACAGCCAAGTTCACAGTTAAAATGGGCTGGTTATAGGTGCTTCTCATAAAAAATAAGGGCTTTACCTTCAAAATCAGAAAAAGAGGTTCATTTCTGGTTGTGAATGAATCATGCTGAATTTGGGGAGGGACTTTGGGGGACTTTGCTTTTTATCCTAGTGTGTTTTCAGGACAGTTTGTGAATCTGGAAAGCTGTCAGTCCCTTCCATCACAGCAGCACCCTCGGGCACTGTCGTGGGAATCTGAGTGAGAAAAACAAACCCGTTGTCAAGGTTGCAGGAGGCTGGCTTTGTCCTGGCAAGAGGAAATGAAGGGAGGGAACCTTCTAGGAGGTGTCCTGGGCTGCCACGGGTTGGGGGGGTGGTTGCTCCTGCCTGACCCCATGGCAGCCCACTGCCACACATGTCATGTCGCAAATTTCAGAAATCTTGTTTGGAATATGAAAAGGAAAGTGAGATCCTTTCATTTGAAGGCTTTGTCACTTTTTAGCCACTTTCTGTCTGTAGTAAGAAAATGTGTAGGCGTGGTTGTTCACTCCGAGGCCGGCTTAATGTGCTGTGTCTGTCATTTGGGCTGGCCAAAGGTCTTTAAGGGAGAGAGACGCCTGAAGTCCATGATAGCTGTCACCTGAAGCCTCTTTGATTTCTGTTAAACTGTAAATCCATGAACTTGTCTTAGGATCCCTCCTGAATTCTGAGACCCCTGAGGAGAAGAATCCCGCCTCATCATTAGCCTTCGGTCCCTCACTCATAGTGGGTGTTCAGTAAAAGCTTATTACTCACCGGAGAGAGATGACAGGTGGGTCTTAATCCCCAGCTGTTTATTCCTTCCAGGCCTTGTGTTAGGTGCTCTGTGTTTCTGAAATAAATCTCCCCAAAGCCACCTTCTCTCCTGGAGAAGGCCACACCTCAGTGGAAGAGAGAAGGCACTCATGCAGACAGCTGTCATGGGAGCCAAATCAGAGAAGTGTCGTTGGAGAAGCAGAAACAAGGCTGAGGAGGGCGGGATGGTGGGGCTTGTGGGCCTGGGAGGCATTGTTTCCAGAGGGAGGCTTAGGCAGGTTTGGGGGAAGAGGCTCTGAGTTGGTTGGTGGTGTCTGCGGGAATTTCTTTCACACGAAGATGGCGGCCGAGACCTTCTGCAACAGGAGGGCTGCGTGGGCAGCGATGAGAGAGTATGGGGGACCCGAAGCCCTCAGGCTTGGCCAAAGCTGACGTGCCCAGATGGGAGAGGGGGAAGAGTTACTAGGCACGGGCAGCTTGGATTGGGGCACGGGCTGCCTACACTTGGCTGTTGTAGTTGATATGAGATGTGCTGAGCCCTGCCCAGGTCGGGCCTTAGTGACTAGTCTTGTGTGTTTTTTTATCCACTGTGAGAAGTGGTGATTATCAGACGCAGGTTGGGACATACAGAGCTTCTGAAACAATCATATTAAGCTGACAGACTCACACAAAAGCCCCAAATGATATAAAGAAAATTCTAGATATAAAATCGGTATCTATTTAGCTGTCTGTTATAAACATACACTCTAATACTCTATACTCTAATGAGTATTCTGAGATACCTGTGTGTGTGTGCTGGCTTATGTCCATGTTTCCCAGTTGTTTTCTCAATTATTTCCTACCAAGGAGAAGAAGCTTTTCTCAACAATCTAACAATTTTTTTCCTAATCGCCCCTTCATTTAATAACATAGGTATTGGGAGCACTGGGTGGCTCAGTCATTAAGCGTCTGCCTTCAGCTCGGGTCATGATCCTGGGGTCCTGGGATCGAGCCCCGCATCGGGCTCCCTGCACAGCGGGAAGCCTGCTTCTGTCTCTCCCACTTCTTGCTTGTGTTCCCTCTCTTGCTGTCTCTCTTTCTGTCAAATAAATAAATAAATAAAAGCTTTAAAAAAATAAAAATAACATGGGTATTTCTGCTGTATATAAGTTTATGTACTGTGTGTATATCTGTGCTTTCTATATAAAAAGAGAAAGATTTTTGCCTCTTAAGAACCAATTTCCACCCCCTGGGAAGCGATACCGCGCCTCCTGAGAACACATAACACGTGTGCGCACGTGCCGTCATTTGTGTGTTACCTTATTTCACAAAAGAGTTAGGAAACCAAATCAGACGTTGCTGATTCATTCACAGTGGAAAATGTTACCTCCCAAACGATTGAACATTCCCACCTTCCAGCCACCTACCAGGAAAACAGAAGCGGGAGGGGGGTGGTAAAAAGAGTGCCTGAAGACGATTGTGCCAAAGAAAGTAACGTGTGGAGTTGTGCAAAGTAATTTCATTCCAAGGTATAAAAACACCGGATGAACTATCCCTCACTCTTAACATATAAAATCGTAGGTTAGCAAAAAAATCCAGTTCGAACTCCACAATGTATAAAATATTGCTGTCTCATCGAGCATGCTGAATGAATTTTCAAAGTCTGTTTTTTCCACTCTGCTGTTTCTAGACACCCTTCAGAACACCCTTCCCATCTGATGATAATGCAGCCGTTGTCTCCTACTTGTTACCATGCAGTTCAGTTGTTGATGGCCCTTGAGATCCGTCTTCGTTTTCTTAATTGGATCAGACTGCCGATTCTAGTATCACTGGGGACACACTGCAGAGCGATCTACTGAGGAGAGTTACCCCAGCAGATCCATTGTGTGTTGTCTGATGAATTGCAGCTTCAGGGGCAGCCGCTTGCTGACCTTGTCTCAAGTCGTGTAGGTCCCCAGTGGAGCCCACGTGCGGTGATGACGAGGCACGGAGCGGGCTGAGAGTGCCCGTTCAACCGCGCGGACGACGTTCAGCCTTACGTTATTCATCATTACCTAATAATGCTTTGGATATTTTATTTTTAAAAATCTACGGATTTTTATGGACAAAAATCTGTTTTAATCCATCAGGAGCTAATTATCTAGTGCCTACTTGAAATGGGTATGGGATAGAAGTTAAATCTAGTTCCTCTCGCGAACTGTAGTTCAAAAGTACTCCCAGTAAGCAAACTAAAACTCAAAACGCTTCCTTGTTCTGGGGCTTAGAAAAATTGAGGTTGAAAGAAAAAGATGTTGAAATGAGGAGAAAAAATGTCTTTGGAAAATAAAAGCAAACTTCCATGAACGAAAAGGAAAGTTATTGAAATTGGTGACACGTTCACATTTCAGAATTATTTAAAAATAAAAATGGGGTTCCATTTCCAGTATGGCCACAGAAACTCCTGAGAGACTGATTCTCTTCTATACAATAATTATAAACTCTGAATATGATAGGGGAAAAAATTGCAACACCTACCGCAGACACTGGCAAATTAACAAAGGTAAAAATATTCTGGAGTGGCATTGACCCTTGGAGGAAAGGAATTCCAGGATAGGTTTGCCAGTTTTTATGGGATTATGACCTGAGCCAAAGGCAGATCCTCAATTGACCGAGCCAACCCAGGCACCCCAAAAATGTGAATCTTTTTTTCTTTTTAAGATTTTATTTATTTGAGGGACGCCTGGGTGGCTCAGTTGGTTAAGCAGCTGCCTTCGGCTCAGGTCATGATCCCAGCGTCCTGGGATCGAGTCCCACATCGGGCTCCTTGCTCCGCAGGGAGCCTGCTTCTCCCTCTGACTCTGCCTTCCACTCTGTCTGCCTGTGCTCGCTCTCGCTCGCTCTCTCTCTGACAAATAAATAAATAAAATCTTAAAAATAAATAAATAAATAAATAAAGATTTTATTTATTTGAGAGAGAGAGAGAGAGCACATGTAGGAGTAGTAGAAGAGGGAGAAGGAGAAGCCGGCTTCCTGCTGAGCAGGGAGCCCGATGCAGGGCTGGATCCCAGGACCCTGGGATCATGACCTAAGCCTACTGAGCCACCCAGGCACCTCAATGTGAATCATTCTTTTAAAAAAAGACAAACAATCAATCGAGAGCAGTATTGATGATGTGGATGGATGAGCAAAACCAAGCTTGGAAATCTCAGCAGAGAACTAGAATTCATTTTTAAAAAAAAAAAAAAAAAAAAAGGAAGTTATAGAATTGAAAAATGTGATATCTGAAAAGTCAGTAGAGTACAATTATTTTAAGATGTATATAATAATATATACTAGTGCCAGATAAATTGTCAAGAACTCTTGCTTTAAGTAACAGCCACCAGTCATTTGTAGCCTGCTTGAGAATTTTAAGTATATATATTACACCAAGGTGGTGTCTAAAGTTTTAAGAAAAGACTAAAAGATCTTCTGCAATCTTTTTTTTTTAAGATTTTATTTATTTATTTGACAGAGAGACAGTAAGGGAGGGAACACAAGCAGGGGGAGTGGGAGAGGGAGAAGCAGGCTTCCTGCCGAGCAGGGAGCCCGATGCGGGGCTCGATCCCAGGACCCTGGGATCATGACCTGAGCCGAAGGCCGACGCTTAACAACTGAGCCACCCAGGTGCCCCCTTATGCAATCTTTTATTGTTCACTAAGTTGTTTCTTACATCTTTTTTGTTTTTCGTAGAGTACAGTAACAAGCTTGGTCTAACCTATGTCCAAGTTATTACAATTTTTGAGCAGGACAAAAATTGGTATAAAGTACCTATGAATTGTTACCACTCAACAATGGATTATTTTCTTCCCATCTTTCATTTGTGTGGACAATAAAACTTGCTGTACTGGCTTTTTTTTTTTAATCCAAGAACCCCACAGCATCGACTGAAGAGGAATATGTGAATTCTCCTTCGCCTCTAGAGATGGGATACTCCAGAGGTGTGTGGTTATTGACTGGTGATCTGGGTGTAGCTTGCTTGCGAGGAGATACAGTATCCCAGTTTCTGTTGCAGCAGACACACTGTTTAGCCCAGCTCATCTTCCGCTGCTGAGCCAAATCACAAGTCCAGTGGTCAGCCTATGAATGGACTTGCCTTGTATTAGGAGTCTGTCCTTGTCCAGTTAGATGTGGCCCAGTGGTAGAATGGGGGTGACATGGTTTAGGGAATTTAGGCACGGTGGTGCACCTTAGAGAGAACTGTGAATGGGGCAGGCACTGAGACTGATGTTTCTAGGTCTAAGTCTTTATTCTGACCTAGCCTGGAGTAAATTCCTGTCTCCCATGAGACAGTGATCTGGGAAATTCTCATGGACCCTCTTGCAGGATTAAGAGTTGAGTGCAGAACCCCCAATGCATAGTGGAGTTGGAAACAGTCCCTTTTATACCTGAGTTTGACAAGGAAGTGGACATTGAGGGCAGTCCCCTAATTTGGCCTGGGATAGAGGTGGCCAATGAAGATTTCTTAACAAATGTGGTAACTGAACTGAGCCGAGAGAGAAGGAAACATTAGCAGATAGTCAAGAGGAAGGAAAAGCTTTCCAGGTCAAGGTAGGAAAGCATGAACAAGCAGGGTGCTGGCAGACCTTGGAGCTCCTGGGTCTGGAAGGGTGCCCCCAGGACTCACCATGAGGTCAAGTATCTGCTGAACCAATGATTAAGGGAAAAGCCTTACTATCCCTGTGTGGTTGGTCCGCTCCACCTGTCTGCCCATGGACTAGAGGACAGCCCATCCCCCTTCAGGCCAGTGCCTGCCGCGGATTCTTGGAATATGCTGGGCACCCTCCAGCCTATGGCTTTTTCATGTGTAGTTCCCTCTGCCCAAAATGCCCTTCCCCCAGGAAGCCACATGACTCACTCCCTCTGCTCCTTCAGATTCTTCCTGGAACTCTGTTATTTCAAGGAGACCTTTCTCACCTCTGCCTCCTGACACTTTTTATAACCCATTTCCTGGGATTTTTTTCTCCATACTGCTTATTAGCCTCTCACCTTATGTATTGTTCATTTCCATATTGTATTGTCTGTCTCCCCAGAATGTAGGCTCCCTGAATGCAGAGACTTTTGTTTGCTATCTGCTATCTCTGCAGTTCTTAGAACAGAGCTTGGCATGGAGTAGCTTGTTAAAAATATTCATGAAATGCGTGAAGGACTGAAGGACCTTTTTCTATCTCCTTGTGCCACATATTATAATCATGAATTGATTGCCATACTTTCACTGTCTGCCCCTGACAGAATGGGAGATATTCAAGTAGATCCTAGAGGAAAGCAAGATCTCTCTGCCTTGGTTTCTTTTTGAGTCAGAAAATACATATAAATGGAGCGGAATTGGACGAGTTTGTGGTGATTAAGTCAGCGATGATTGCCTGATGAAAATCGTCGCTCCGTTTTCTTCATGCCATCCATGTCAGTAACCAGTTCATTTTCCAAAGCTTGAAAACTTGCCTGCCCAGCCCGCCCCCAATAGATTAAGAATGTGTCTCACATCCTATTATTCAAGGATCCGTGGTATGGCCATTGCCTTAGGTGGCATCTCTAGGGGTAAAACCTGAGACCAGGGTTTCTGGGGAAGCGAGTTATCGGAACGCTTCACAGGAAAACCCCTGTGTGCGAGACAGAAGTGGAGGACAGGGAAGGGAGGGAGGCCGAGCCAGGTGGAAACATCCAGACGGTCACAGGGAAGGATGGCAATCTTTGTCCAGCCCTGCAGGGGAGCACTGTGGACAATTCAGTTAACATCTCCAGAGTTGTCTACACTGTGGGGACAAGGAGCCCGAGTAATTCTACCCCAGTATACCTTTAGGCTCCTCTCCCTTCATTGTAAAATTGTTTCTGGCTCTCTCTGAGCAGAGGCAAGACCGGCTCTGGTGGCCTGGTGCTGTCTGCCAACCAAGAATCAGGGTGCTAGCTCTTGGGAGAGAAAGTATCTGGAGACAGGATGTAAGGAAATGCGCAGTGGATTCTAGGTATACAGACCATGGAACACTGCCAACATCTGCCGCCATTTTAGCCTTATTCTCACTACTCTTTGGTTACACTCTGCCTGCCTTGCCCTCTCTCCTTCCATATTTACCCACCTTTTAAGATTGATATTCTCTGCTACCTTCTCGGTCAAGCTTTTCCTGGGTCCCAGAACCTCACGGCACTCTCATTCTTGTGACCCCTCATTATTGTCTTGACCTTGGGGTCCGCCCCCACCTCTGACACAGAATTGCTATTTGTCTTTGGAGAAATCATTGTGTCCAATTACTCATCTGTCAAGGGTTTGCACTCTGGCCACTCAAATACCTCCAAGGCCAAGAATTCTCTGATTCTGTGACTTACAATATTCCTGTATGTTAAAATTATGAATAGATTTGCCAGCATTCACCGGACTGCAAACTTAGCGTAAGAATAATTTGCTTTCTCAACTCTACCTATGTCTTCTGAAAATTGGAAGTATTAAACTCTTCAAGGTTGCAAAAACTAGAATTAATGTGTGTTCAGTGCCTGGTCCATAGGAGACTCTTGAAATAGATCATTAATATATTCTTGTATCTTTGTACTTCAGGAAGTGCCTGTTACACTCTCTTGTACATTAGAGGCATTCAAGAAATATTTGCTGTATTATGGAAAGTGAAACTATAAGCTTTCGCTAGTGAGGAACACAGCCAAGTCCCCTCACACTGCATGCTGGGACCTTTCCCATTCTTCCTTGTTGCTCGAGGCAAGAATTGATTAAATACTGGAGAAGTAGCTTCGGGTAGATATTAAAAGACCTACAAACCCACCTAGAAGCTATGTCCACTCACCTAGAAACTCTGCCAGCCTCTACTGGTTCCAGAACAGTCAACTTTCAGTCTTAACCACTCTCAAAGCTTACTCTTCACTTTCTGTAAACACAGAAAGAATGGATCTGATGCCAAAGAGATCATAGGCTCTGGGTTCCTCAAAAAAAGGGACATCTGTATTAGCTGGTGTTTGTGTCTTGGCCCCTCTTTGAATGCTGTTCGTTTTTTCTGCAGTTAAACACTCTTCAGTGCTGGTTACCCACGGCAAGGTTGGCCTGGAGCAGTGGTCTACCCTCTTAAATTTAGCTATTGACGTTACTAACCAGACGGTGCAGACATAGCCTTAGCTGTCACAGCTCACTCACTGACACACAGGAAGTGTGAGGACCAGAAGCTAATTCCACAGCAATCCATCCTGTGAATCTCCTGCTCGGAATCCGAAACCCCGTGTATCAGACCAGGAACCTGCCCAAACATGATTGTAGAACCCTCCGCTACCAGGTAGGACCCATTGGGTCTTCTCTTTCAGACTGTTCCTTCACAAATACCCTCCCCACCTCCGACTCTCCCCATTCCCTTCCTTAGAAGAAAATCCTGTGAATCATGTTTCAGGAAATTGAATGCTTGGACGTGGCAAGAGAACTTTCATTTCTCTTTCGTATTATCCCTACTCCCAGGCACTCTCCCATGGGAGCATTGAAGGGAACAAGGCAGATTCAGGGAGAAAATTAGCGCCTTGAAAGGAAATACTTTAGTGCTTTTTCTTACTGTGGTAAAATACCCTTAACCTAAAATTTACTGTTAGGGACATTTGTACCTTCATAATATGAACAGCTCTGATTCTGCTCTGAATTCCATGGTGTGAGTTTTTCCCGCACCACCAAGCAGTTCTCTGACACCTGTTGGGTGTCCTCAGCTCGGTTCTACCTGGAGCTATCATCCAATTCCATAGTTTAAGTGCTTGGTTTCCCAAGTGTTCTCCCCATCCACCCAACTTCAGAGGCCGATCGCTTGTGCCCGTTGTCACCTGGGCTTCTAACCAACCTCTATGCGGTGTCCCCTCCTTATGTCTGATTAATTTGCTAAAGCAGCTCACGGAACTGAGAGAAACATTTTACTTACTAGATCACCAGATTATGATAAAAGAGTATGACTCAAGAACAGCCAGACGAAGGAGATGTAGAGTCAGGACTGGGGAAAGAGCATGGAGCTTCCTTGCTCTATCTCTGTTTCATGTGGCGTTTTTGTCTGGCTTTCTTTCATTTTAGCATCATGTTTTCGAGGTTTGTCCACGTCGTAGCATTCATTGGTTTTCATGGCTGAATAATGTCCCACTATATATGTATGTATATATGTGTATAGCAGCACTGTTCCTGATAGCCAAAAAGTGTTAACAACCCAAATGTCCATTAATAGAAAAATGGATATATCACGAATGGTGATGCTATACACATTTTATGTGCAATTCTTTAACCCTTGTTTTCAGTTCTTTCTTTTGGGTAGATATTAAAAGAGCTACAAACCCACCTAAAAGCTCTGTCCACTCACCTAGAAACTCTGGTATGTATCTAGGAGAGGAACTGCAGAGTTGTATGCAACTCTGTGTTTGACTTACTGGTCAACCGCCATATTTCGTGCCTTTTTCAAATCCTCTGTGGCCTGGTATGTAGAATGCTTGTGTATTTGCTTTGAATTCGGGGATAGATAAAAGACCATAATTAAGAGAATTGTTCCCTGAAATGACTGAAATGTGAAGTGCCAAGTGTTAAGACCCAGGATTTCCTGCCTTTGGGTGTAAAACAAGAGTCTAGTACATGCCATGTCCTGCACCCTCCTCTACTGTCAGCCATCAGCCGGGTTGTGCCTGGCTGTGGGTGTCCGAATTGAAAATCGAGTATCTTTATGTTCACCACAGAAATAAGTGAAGGTGACGCCACTTCCGAGGAGCTAGAGAACGGGCTGTTGGAGACACCTGGGCATATGCGGTTGCTCTATCAGAGACGCGAATTAGCAGTAAGGATCCCCAGCCTCCCCCCCCGCCCCCCGACAATATTTCCCATTTCGGTTTGCTTTCTCTCCCTGCTAAAAGTAAGCCAGATGGTGCTCCGTGATGTAGGCAAGTCAATCTCTTTCCAATTCGGTGTACTTAGTTTGTAAGGAGATCTCCAGCCCACAGCAATGTCATTTTGCTCAGAACATTCAGTTGCTTACCAGTATATTTCAAATGTATCTTATTTTGAATGATTTTTCAGCTCGTTTCAAATGTGTGTGTATGCATAGGTCTGTATATATACATAGATTGTTTTTTATGGACAACCATCAACATTCCTAAAAAATACAGTGTCTACAATGCCCTTTGGTGTTGTTTAAGGATCTTGGGGTATCATTATTTATCACCAGCTTTTAGTAGATCAAAGATTTTCCCTAGTCGATATTATCCAAATATTTGGTCGAAGTCATATTGAAATAATTCAGACTATTTACTGAGTGTGTTAGATTGTTTTCATAATGTAGACCTAAGCGTTTTAGGTTCACTGGTCTTCAATAGGCTTGAGTCTTAGAATCTTTGAGAAAATTTTAATCCACTATGTTTTCAGTTGAGCTAATGTCTGACCTGATCTTTTCCCTTGGGGCCAAAGCAGGTGTTTTATTTGAAGCTTTGATTGTCTGTTGATGATATTGATGAACGCTTAGTGTAGGTGTCTTTACAGAGATTAACCCCTCCCTACCCATTCGGCCACTTCTTAACAAATTGTCCAAATTCAAGGAAAACGCTGTGAGGAGGGAAAACCAGGCTTACACCGGTGTGAAAAGTCTCAGATTTTAACATATCTGAAATTGAATACAAAAGGTGTTACATTCTGTTTTACAGTAACCCTAGCACACCGAACATGTTTATCTTTTTATGTAGCCCAGGTAAGCTCAAAAGTCCCAGCAATTTTCCTGTTATCCTCTACAAACCCCTAAGTTTGATATGACCAGAGAACAAGTGTTTCAACTCTTTGTCTCCATAACCTTCTTTTTTCATACGCTGTTATCATTAAACACTTCTGGAGACAGGCCTCTGAAAAGTGAATTGTGGCCTTTCCATGCTTAATTTGTTTCTTAATTGTGCATGATTTTATAATGCCCATAAAATAATATTTATAGCCATAACATTTCAAAGACATCCTTTCTCTGAAAAGGGGAGTTAGATTTATTTCCAGATGTTTCTACCAAACATTTTCTTTTTTTCTTCCCGTCACCCTACACTCCCAGTTTCATGGTTGTGATTATTGGGGCAAAGCTCCATAGCAAAAATTCATCAGCTGATTCCTTCCACCCACAGAATCCACATTTTTCAGGGCTCAATTTGAGACATAATGAAAGTCTACTTTGCATAATTATCATGTGAGACTATCTATAATTAAATGATGAAATGTGGTTTTGCTCCAGTGTATAGACAAGGCTTTATGTGAACTAAAATCACAGAAGTTTATTTCTTTGCTTTAACTTTCATTTGGTGTTGGGAACGGGGGTGTAATATAAACAAGCAATTCATTTCCAACACAGTTTAAGTCCCCGTGGGAACCTTTTTAATTTTCGGGAGAGAAGGCAATTTCTTGAATTGAGAAATAAATGGAAACTTGAAAATGATTGCCTCTTCAACATTAATAGATATTACTCTCAAACTTTAGAATGTGCTTATCATCAGCATTAAATTTTGCGTTTTGCCTTGAAAATGTTTTTTTAAAGCTTTTATGATAGCTTTGGAAATACCTATACAAAAAGACCCAACCCTGGCTCGTCATCTCATTTTATAGTCTCTGTTTCTTCTGACCAGATAAAAACAATGCTGACCACCCAAAGTTGAAAATTAAAACAATGATTCGAAGACTTCATGTGGGGAATAACATCTCTGGAATTCTTTGGGAAATGTCATGATATATTGTCAAATTAAATGTAAAGTAACTGAATAGGGGAGTTTTGCTAAGTTATATCTGCGTTTTCCAAGTATGCTTTACACATCAACTGTATCCCATATACAATGGAAGAGACTGAAATTAGAGCCATTACACAGCTTTCAAGGAGTTTGGAACCTAGTAGTATTTACCAAAACAAATACTGGAATAAACCTTAAATTTAGGTACATTTTGGTCTTGACCGTTCCTGTCATGACATTTGGGAAAAAGCTACCAATTGTTTAGTATTAGCAGAGCATTTCTGCTCTTGACATGACTTTAAGAATCAAAGAAGAGAAGTCCTCCTAGGAACTAAAAGGTAAATATAAGTGTTTGGCTTCAAAATCTCTCTAATGGTAATTTTTAAAATCTTCCTCTATGGTTTTTGTAATATGATGATTTCGTATGTACATTTGGATCTGGGCTCAGCAGACTTTGGCTCCTGGGTCAAAGATGGCCCTTTACTTGTTTTTGTAAATAAAGTTTTATTGTAACACAGTCCTGTTCATTCCTTATACATTTGTTTATGGCAGGTTTTGTGCTACAATAGCAAAGTTGACTATTTTTGATCAAGACCAAATGACCGAAAAGTCTAAAATAGTTGCTGCCTGGCCCCTTACGGAAAACTACCTGCTTACTAACTTCTGTTCTGAATATTATGCTTAAACTGGTAATTTCTAAGATTACCAATTTCAGACCTTATCTGCTGTTGCTCGCTCTGCCAGATAAAACCTAGATCAGTGGCACCATTCCCTACCTCGCCTAATGCTCCTTTTTTCTCCAGGTAGTTCAGTTATTGCCACTTTACAATTCTAATTGATAGATCACACCTTTGTTTCTTTTTCCTTCTACTATAAGCAACATGTCCTAATACTGGTAATTTCCACTCAGTGAGGTGAAAATATAATTCTGGCGCCCTTGCTGGCTTCTTCTTAGCCTCTGCTTTCCCATGTTTTGTTTTGCACGTTTTATCTTTAATATCACAAACGTTGAAAGCTTTTACAGTTGCCTGGTAATCATTACAGAGCCTTTGGGGCCCTACCTGTAGGTTGGTTCTAAATTTTCAAGCTCACTGAAGAGTTTTAATTTTTATTAATAAAAAAGAGTATTCATTGTATTACTAATTAGTACTGGTTATATTGCCACTACTTTAAAATTTTTGTTTTTCTAGCAGGTTCTGTGTTTTCATGTTCCCCCTTGCATGTTCTGTCTTGAACACTTTTGTGCCTCATCTATGGAAGCACCTTCTTTCCCAAGCCTGTCCCTCCTGAATTCCTCCTCCTGTTCTAATCTTGATTGCTGACTTCCTGAGCCACCAGCAAAATGTCATCTTGGGACTTTGCTGCCTTGTTGCCTGTGTTGGAGCCAAGGTTATCTTGATCTCATGCCTTTCTCTCTCTTGATTTGATTGGAGCCCATCCTCTGACCATTTTCTTAGAGAAGATGTGTGGGAAATAAACCTTCTAGATCTTTGCATTTCTGGACCTGTCTTGGTTTTGCCCTCACACTTGACGTAGAAATCTGGGTTGAAAATTATTTTCCCGGGAAGGTTTTGATTCCGACTGCGTTGCCTTCAGGCCACCAGTCCTGCACCGAGATAATGCTCTGATTCACATTCCTTCATCCTCAAAGTATCTTTTCTTCCTGTAGCTTTATAGATCATTTCTTTAAACTTGGTGTATTAAAATTTCATTATGATGCATCCAGATGGGAAGGTACTTTTATCATCAGGCTAAAGGCTCTCCAGCTAAGTTCTCTGGGTCCTTCAGCTCAAAGCCTGTTCAGAATCATTTCTTTGGTGATTCCTTTCTCCCTGTTGTTTGCACTTTTTGATTTTAGAAATTCTTACCAATTTTGTATTAGCTTTCCTGAATTGATCATATGTAATTTTCTTTGGTTTCCTTTATATTTCTAACACCTTGTCTTGTTATTCAGATGTCTGAAGGGTTTTTTAAAAATGTATCCTTCAAGCTTTCTGTTGAATTCAATATGAAAGTATACATTTACTTTTCAAGAGCACCTTGTCATTCTCGCATTCCCTCCCTATTTCTGTTTTCGATAAAGTGCCGCAGTGGGCATCCTTGGGCACACGGCTCTCCCCAGCTATCTTATAGGATACAGGCCTAGAACCAACACTGCTGAGACACATAATATGTGCATGTAAATTCTGGAAGCTCATGAGGGCCCTTCAGAAACAGGTTGCACCAGCTTACATTTTTACTTCAAGGGGGGAAAAGTGGCATATCAGTATTTCACTTTGCATTTCTCAATGAGAAGGAGTGACTTTCAGAACATTATTAGCCCTTTGTATTATTTTCATCTATGTCCCTGATTATATAAGTCACCGTTTTTTACTGGATATTGGTTTTTGAATTGTACAAACTCTTTATCTATTACGTATTCATACATTTGTCCATTGTCTATGTTGCACACATCTTCCAGCATTTTCTCTTATAACTTGGCTTATGCTTTTGCCCTCTTAAATTTCTATGGAGTTGAACCTATTTGTCTTTTCCTTTGTAGCTTTTAGATTTCACATTATACTTGGAAATTCCCTTCCTGCCACAAGACTCTAGATGTATTCTTTAGTATGTTAAGAAGGAAAACAACAACAAAATTCAACTGAGTAAATTTGAAGATCTAATTGGCCTTATTCAGTGACTCATGAGTCAGGCAGCACTCCATCCAGCAAATAGAAAGGGACTCCAAAGTGCTGCACAAAATGAAAGGCTTTTATGGAAAGAAGGGGGCAGGAAAAAGAAATTTCTAGCAAAGAGTAGGTTGTTGCAGACAAAGCTTCCTTCCTAAGGGGGATAGGCAGAGTCTATGAGGTAGATTACCCCCACTAGCGCTGATCAGGTAATCTCAAATTGAGTGCAAAGGTTACATTCCTGGAAGAGGCTGGAACTGCAGTAAGGTTCTGTATTCAGTCTTGGTTTGCTGATCTGGGGCTTAGCACAAGTGACTCCATTTTGAGCTTGTTGTTTCTTTTTTTTAAGAAATATTTTATTGTAGTACTTTCTTTTTTATTTAAAGATTTTATTTGTTTATTTGAAAGACAGAGATCACAAGTAGGCAGAGAAGCAGGCAGAGAGAGAGGAAGGGAAGCAGGGTCCCTGCTGAGCAGAGAGCCGGACATGGGGCTTGATCCCAGGACCCTGGGATCATGACCTGAGCTGAACGCAGAGGCTTTAACCCACTGAGCCACCCAGGTGCCCCTCTAGTACTTTCATAACTTAAATGTGGCCGCTCAGCCCCTCTGCACCCTCAAGTATAAATGGTGAAAATATTACCCAGCTAGTAGGTTTGTTGTGAGAATGAATGTGACAATGCAAGTGTGTTGTCAACAGAAGTACTTGGCAAGCTTGGGCCTGTTCGCAGTATCTGCTGCTTTTATGGTAATGATTCTTTTTTTTTTTTTTTTTTTTTTCAGGGCTTAGCTCAATGCCTGATCAAAAGCCTGATGTAAAAAGTAGATGAAGTAGCATACTTAGTATACTTAGTATAAGTATACTATACTTATACTTAACTTATACTTAGTATAGGTATACTAAGTATACTAAGTATAAAGTATTGAAGGGAAGGGCAACTCTCTGTGATGAAGAGAGAAGAGCAGGAGGTTCTAATGCCCTTTCGTAAAGGTGAAGAAGGACTGAGGCAAAATCTCCCAGTTTCATCCTGTGTCTTTGATTTGTTTACCGCCATGATTTGTGTGGCCCAGAATATAAGTGTCACAATAATAAAAGCTGAAAATACTTTTTAGCCCTTAAATTGAGTTAAATGAATGTTATTGTAACAAGTTAATTAGGCATACATAAAATTGCTAAATATGTCATTGAAAATGCCTATCTTTCATGTTTTGTTAAACATCAGTTATGATCATAAGAAAGCTGCATCTTGTAGAATGGATACTGCGGATACATGTTAATTATTTTTTAAAATAATTGAGTTCTTTTAAAGTTCCCATATGCAGGGATGCCTGGGTGGCTCAGTCAGCTCATATGAGCCTTCAGCTCATATGATCCCCAAGTCCTGGGACAGAGTCCCGCATCGGGCTCCTTACTCAGCAGGAAGCCTGCTTCTCCCTCTGCCTGCTCGTCCCCCTACTCATGCTCACTCTCTCTCTCTTTCTGCCTCTGACAAATAAATGAATAAATAAAATCTTAAAAAAAATTTTTTTTAATTTTAAATTTCAGGATGCTTTTAAGTGCGCATGTCCTCTGAAGGTTTGAGCTATTCTGAGTTTATCCAAATGAATTTTTTTTAATCCAAATGAATCTTAATGATAGGAAATGAAGTAAAATTTTTCCCAAAGTTCCCTTAATAAGACGAAAGGCAAATGGAAATTGCTATAGCCAAGGGTCCATAAAAGATACTTGGTTTAGACTCCAGATGTTCAGGTGGTAATTTTCTCAAGTCTCATCAGATGCAATCTGTGTTGGATCAGCACAATAAAATAAAATAAAACAATGAAAAGCAGTTTCCTTTGTCCTGTCATCGATGGTACACCAGTTCTCAACAGGGCGATATACACTAGAGGCTGAGCTGTGTGCCTCTAATCTGTATGTTTTTCAATCCTTGAGACTGTCCTGGGTTCATGCTAAAATAATGGCAAGTGTTGTATCCAGGCCATGAAGTTGTTTATCATTAAGAATTGCTGTTGCCTCCCTTCCATGCTTCTCCATCTGGAAACTCGGATTCTCAAGATGGTCCCAGGGAAGCAGGTGCTTCATCAGAGGTTGTCACCGAGGCAAGCTGTGGGTGGGCATGGCTGCAGAGTACCAGGTAGAAGGAGGCTGGCTGTCTCTTCCATCTCTTGAGAGCTCCCTCCTTGGATGTCTCCCACTGACCCAATGCTTTGCCCCAGAATCCCCTGGAATGGCCTTTAAAAGCACAGCTTCCTGGCTAATGCTACATTAACTAATGGGACGAACTGAAGTGTGATTTAGGTTATCAGCTGAATTGGGTCTGGAAAATGAAAGCGTTTTAAGCAAATAGCATTGAAGTAGACATGGAAAATATCAGAGTATTGTACTTTCTTTAATTATTTTGTTTCATAGTTTTGCTTTTTTTTTTTTTAAGATTTTATTTATTTATTTGACACACAGAGAGAGAGAACAAGTATGCAGAGAGGCAGGTAGAGGGAGAAGGGGAAGCAGGCTCCCTGATGAGCAGAGAGCCCGATGTGGGGCTTGATCCCAGGACCCTGAGATCATGACCTGAGCCGAAAGCAGAGGCTTAACCCACCGGTGACCCCATAGTTTTGTTCTAAAATGAAGCCCGGTGTTAGGATAGTCACTGTCTTGGAAGATAGTGGCCATTCTCTCAGTGACGATTCTCTTCATCCTGCTGAAATTGATCACCCTCCCTCTTGATTGGAATCAGAACAAGGAAATCATCTGGTTTCTTCCCAGTCCACTTTTCCTTTTGCTCGCCAGCTCCTCTAGTCTGCTGGGTGCACCCTTCAAACCTTAGGACTAGCTACCAAGTGTCGTGGGAGGACCACTGGCGTGCTCTGAAGATCCCTACCTCTGGGTCCTATCCAATAGCTCAGAAGTCAGGGTTGAGAATTACAAGGTTGGGCTTACTGCTACATCCTTTTCTAACATGGTTATTCCGATGTAGTCTCCAGGAAGAGATATGCCTCGTGGTATCCGAAATGTTGTATAGCCTCGTCTCAAATTCAATTCACACTGACTTACATTTACCCCAATGGCACACTGTTTATACAGATTACTGTCAAGCATATGATTCTGAGCATTTATTGTGTGGCTACCTTCCTATATTACCTGTCTTTTAAATGAGTAATCACCAATAAATCTCAATCTCAGGTTCCTTGGGAGTCATGCCTATCTGGCTTGATGGTATGAGGTGAGCTTGAGAACTACCAGCTCTGCTGAGCCCCTCAATCAACCCAAGGATGTGACTTGATTATTATTGCCTCTGACACATTAGAGTGTCGTTAACATAAAAGTCACCTCTTAAACACATTGAACTGAACTCAATTAATGTAATTGATTACCAGCCTAGCTGTAGGGATTTTTCAGCTTTAGGGAAACTGACAAACATTTTTGCCCTTTTAGATCCTACAATTAGATTCACAAGGCACAGTCAATATGCATTCTGCAGACGCTGAATTCATCATCTTTAACAATGATAAAAATCTGGGTAGATGAGCTGGCTGTTGATAAAGACTAATTGTTGAAATGGTTTTCAATAGTGGTATTGACAAATAGAACTAAGTCCTTGAAAGATGAAGTTGATCATGAATTAATGGAACCTCTTCTAGACATGAATTTATACCAGCCCGAATAGGTCCCTCATTTATTGCATCTCATTTGCTAAAGCTGAAGGCATGACGAGAAAAATGTATCTGTCTGGGTTCTGTTTAAACTGTGTAGTCCTTTGAACTATAACCCTCAAAATGAATATTACTGATTCATAAGTAAAATTAATAGTGTGTGCATTCAAGTTAATATTTAAGAACTGTATTAACCTTCTTTTCTGAGATCTTCTACTTTCCTCTCCTAGAACGTGGAGAGAATTTCAGGATTTTTCTTTTCCCAACCCAGTGTATCCCAGCTGCTATGCAAGTGGTAGATTTTAGAGCCTCCGACCTTTGCAGGAAGGATGTACTCTTGCTTACATAAAGGGTCTGGGAGTGGTACAGGGCAGCCTTCTAACATGGCTAATGGTTTTCTTCTTTAACCTCATTTGTCCTTGATACCACTCGCTCTCCTAAACATTCTTCCCTATTACCCAGCAAGTAACACGTACAGTTGTCCCAAACACCAGTCTCTTTAATGTCTCTGTGGCTTTGCCTGCTCTTCCCTTGGATTGGAACATAATTTCCTTCCTTAGCCATCTGGTATTTACCTCCTCATATCTCTAGACTCTACTCATGGTCATCTTCTCTGTGAGGTACTTCCTAGTCCCCCGACTGCGTAGGCTGATTACCCCCATGAAATGTGCCCCCAGAGTATGGCGTATATCCTTCCTTGGCACCTGCCTCCAGCAATCTGTTGGACTCAGATGTTTTTATCTGTAGCTTCTCCTACTGGACTAGAATTTCCTTCAGGGCATAGAACCATGGAGAACTTCACATTCCATTGGACAACAACTTTTTTCAATAAAGGAATGAATGTATGAGTAGACCAATGGCAGGGAAGCTGTCCTCTCAAGATCATTCTACCTCCTTTCCCTCTGCCTGGGATCTTCTACACGGCTAGCCTCCCAGCTGAATCCCTCACTTCATCCAGGTCTCAAGTCACCTCCTCGGAGAGGCCTCCGCTCCCATCTCATGCAACCCACCCACCCCCTTTCATGCTCGATCCTGCTGTATATATATATATATATATATTACATAAAATCATATCAGCCACCAATAATATGAGATATGGTTTATGTTTGATTTTTATCACCTCTGTCTCTCCACTAGAAGAGGGGCCGGCAAACCTTTTTCTGTAAAGGACCAGGTAGGAAATATTTCAGGCTTTGTGGGCCAGAAAGCTTCTGTTACCATTAGAACTGCTGCCTTGGTAGCGTGAAAACAACCACAGTATATTAATAGAAGGGCATGGCTTTGCTCCAATAAAGCATTATTTATTAAAGCAGCCAGAGGCCAGATTTGGCCTGTGGGCTACAGTTTGCTGCCACCTGGGCTAGAAGAGAAGCTTGTGGGTCTGAATCACAGCCACATCCGGGTACCAGACACATAGAAAGGTTCCACTAAATAGTTGTTGAATTAAATAACAGAAGAGCCTGATTTTGACTGAATTTGCAAAGTCAGTGGCTGTTAGCCTGGGAGGAAAGGATAGACAAAAATCTCCTGGCTAGCCTGTTGACTCCTCTAAGTCATGAAAATGGCTGGTATGTGGGTAATACTGACAAAAGATAGTTTACTGAGAACTTCTACAGAGACAACCAGAGAAAATGCTTCAGTTAGGACAAAAGGAAATTGTTTTTTCATTTAAATTAGGGAGTTAGAAATGAATTCTATGGCAGTCAATCCAGGAAGCTAAAGTCTTCATTGTATTTAAAGGTTTATATGTGGAAAATGCATTGCATCCAGAAAGAAGTATTTATTTAATAGGTATTTGGGATTTGTTTGTGCTTTAAGAACTGTAGGTGTAAATATAAGTATGGTTGATGTATTATAAATAGTATTAATTGAATAATTGATCTAAGTATTGCTCTCAGTGCAGAAATGATTATTGCTCTTGGCTAAGCATTAGAACAGAACTTCTAATCCTATTTTCCAATTGGAGTCTGGATGAGGACGTTCCTCATCAGTTCATTGCCAAGGGTGTGATTCCTAGGACTCAGCAGGTGTCTACATTGGAGAGAGGGATGGTGTGGTTGAATCCTGGCAGAGAATGGATAGATGGAGGCACAGATAAAGAAATCAGTGAGTCCCACTGGGGCACCCAGGGACCACCGACTAGCCGCACCTGGAACAGCACCACTACGTGCTGTCGCCTGCAGGGACTGAAGCACCCATCGCACAGAGCAGGCAGAGAAGGAAGCAGGCTTGGATCTGGGACCTCAGGTAGAGCGGTTGAGTTCATGTGTATGGAGCTTAAAAGAGGGGAAAATGAAGTAAACAAACAAAACTCAAAGCAGGAAAGATGTGGAACCTTGGGCTGTAACATAGTTCAATATCTAAGGAAACTGAATTTTCTCTAGGTAGGGGCTATGAACAATTATTTTAATGCAGAAAAGATTAGAAGATCACAATTTCTTTTTTAATTTTTAAAGATTTTATTTATTTATTTGAGAGAGAGCAGAAGCAGGGGAAGGAACAAAGGGAGAGGGAGAAGCAGGCTCCCCGCTGAGCAAGGAGCTCCCAATGCGGGGTTCGATCCCAGGACCCTGAGATCATGACCTGAGCCGAAGGCAGATGCTTAACTGACTGAGCCACCTAGGTGCCCCAGGAGACCACAATTTCTTGATTAAATAGAACCGTTAGCTGAAACCTTTAATTCTGTGATTTCTTTGCCATCTTCTTTTAACTTCTGTCAGACATTCTCAGTCATCAGGGGTGCCTGGGTGGCTTGGTCGGTTAAGCATCCAACTCGTGATTTTGGCTCAGGTCTTGATCTCTAGGTCATGGGATCAAGCTCCTGCACAGGGCTCTGTGCTCAGCGGGGAGTGCCCTTGAGATGTTCCCCGTCCCCTTCCCCTTCCCCACTCACATGCTCGTTCTCTCTCCTTCTCTCTCTCAAATAAATAAATAAGACCTTTAAAAAAAAGAAAAAGTTCTTAGTCATCAAGGGACCCTTACTGCCTAATCACTTTTTCAAATCCTTTGTGTAAAGATTATAAAATCTTGAAATTTACTAAGTGTGGCTAATCATCCCTCTAAAAGTATGTCCTTTTTAAAAATCAGTTCATGTTTTTTAAAATATCTCCATGCTGTACCTATTTATTTAATTATTTTTCATCAACTCTACACCCAACATGGGGCTCGAACTCACAACCCCGAGATCAAGAGTCACCTGCTCTGTCAACTAAGCCGGCCACATGCCCCAAACCAGTTCACGTTTTTCAATATTATCTTAGGTCACGGTTTCTCACAACTCATAGTTGGAATTTACAAACCCATGGGATTGTTTTCACTTTCCAAATATAAAACTATAATAGAAATTTTCAAAGAATACACATTAATCACAGAGATCTATACAGCAGCCCCTGGGAGTGGGGGAGGGGCACCCCCTGCATCTTCAACCCTCTGCTTCCGTCGTCTCCTGCTCTAAAGTGTGGATAGACTCCAATTTGATGGAAACAAATTTTCAGACCTAAAGTGATGATTTTAACAGCTTGAGAAAGGCTTCGCTCATTGTTATCAAGTCTTTTGTTCAAAAGTGGATTTTCGTGTAGGTACAAAAAAATAACGGTAATCATTCAAGATGGAATGTTCTTCCCTGCCCTGCCCTGCCCTGTAATTCGTTATGCTCTGTAAACGACAGGTACCAATTGAAACTTAGAAAGATCTGGAGTGGTTAGGTTTCCAACCTCTAAAGGTTCAGTCTTTTGGAGCCCAAAGCTGGAACACATGTAATAACCATCAGTTCATCTGACCCAAACCTGGGGCCACTCTGTTTCATCTTGTTTGCTGGGATTCGCAAGGATTAGACAAGCAGAATGAAATGTACCATTTCCCATCAGCATGTTAACTTCATTTGTAGGTTTCTAAACTTAATTCGTAATAGATTGGAACGTGAGAGCTGGGCTTTTTTTTAAGAGCTGTGCTGAGCTTTGTAATATCCATGATTCTGTCTGTCATGTTTGCATATGTAAAACACTTTTTGGGCTCACACGATAAATCAGATTATACAGAACAGAAATCTCCACATTTTTTGCTTTTGTACTCCATTCCCATTATAGATTTTATTTATTTATTTCAGAGAGAGAGAGAGGTAAGAGCACAGGCATGAGTAGGGGCGGGGCAGGGAGCAAGGCAGAGGGAAAAGCAGACTTCCTGCTGAGCAGAGATCCTGATGCAGGGCTCGCTCCCAGGACCCTGGGACCATGACCAGAGCCAAAGATTGATGCTTAACCTTAACCGTCTGAACCACCCAGGGGCCCTCCATTCCTATTACCAAAAAAGGCTTTGAACATGTAAACTCCGAATATGTGTTAACTTATATGTAATTTGTATGTATATACACCCACGCCACAGTAAAGAGTATGTTATGGAAAGCATGAAGCACATGTGAAAAAGGTATTAAAATGGAATGTTAACATGAGATGAGATGAAGGCGGGGTATATTTTTTAATCACTTGTAAACACACTGTTATTGCTGCATTCCAAATTCTGTAATATTTTCATGACAGCAGCATGATTGAGGATGCTTATTTATTTTTGAGCACTGTCATTTACCACATTGTTGAATAAAAATTTGAGGGTCTGGGATGCCTGGGTGGCTCAGTGGGTTGAAAGCCTCTGCTTTCGGCTCAGGTCATGATCCCGGGGTCCTGGGATCGAGTCCCGCATCGGGCTCTCTGCTCAGCGGGGAACCTGCTTCCTCCTCTCTCTCTCTCTCTCTCTCTGCCTGCCTCTCTGTCTACTTGTGATCTGTCTGTCAAATGAATAAATTTAAAAAAAAAAAAAACTTGAGGGTCTGTTTGCAAGTTCAGCTTATGGCTTTACTTGGTTTCACTCAATGTCATCGGAAGCAGAAACCTATCAAGAGGCAACAGGACAGAACGTCTCACCAGCTTGCTTACTGTTTTCCATTCTCATCTCTGCAAGTCAGTTTGCCAAGATTCGGCCAGAAAGCTTCCACGTTCCTTGTTGTCCCTCAGCTGTTCTCACAAACCAAATGGGAGATGTTACTTGGTATTATATTTAACAAATGAGTTCACACACCACTGAAATGCTTCACTTGAGGATTTTTGAAAGGGTTGGAAAAATTCATTTCCAGGTTTTCAAAGGCTGCTGTTTTTATAGATATGTATTTGCATAATTTTCAATAAAACAAGCACATAACGGTAGCATCATTTTTAAACATCTGTTTCCCTGCATTCTTAACACACACCCAGATTTCTTTTAAAATTGAAGTTACTCTCTCCTTCATTATTCTGATAGCTCCTTTACTCTGAAGAGACAACCTCTGGATGACAAAAAATTTAAAGGCTTTGGTTCAAAACCAACCATTTTATTGACATGCTAAAGCACTTGTTTCTTTGGTTCCTTGGCTTGCGTTCAGTTCTTTCCAGAGGCAGGCATCTCTAAATGTACCTGGACGCCTTATTTGTTCCAGCTGAAGCATCGACTCCACCAGTTTATACTTTTCTCTGTTTGCGCCAGGATCAGAGCATCCTAAGAATTGTCATTTTCTAATAGGGTCTGGTATCCTGTCAGCTCGACAGCCAGTGTTTTTCTTGTTCAAAGTGTTCTTCTATACGATCATACAAAATTCAGAGTTCTCTTTGTTGAATTCTTTAAAATTGACTATTGAGATATCCTATTGAATAGCATTAAATCTATAAATTAGCTTAAAGAGAGCCGAGATTTTCAAATTTTGTCTACCCATTAGGAAGTCCCGTTTATTTCAAACTCTCATAAAATTCTCCAGGATTTTTCTAAACAGTTTGTGTCTTCTCCGTTAAGCATTCGGGATTCTGTTAGCTTCGCGAGTACTGTGTAAGCTTCCAAGCTTGACCAAACAGTTGGAAATCTTTAAATGCTCCTGCCGTGTTGTGGAATTGAGTGACAGTGGCCTGTGGAATTGATTAGTGAAGGTTGAGCTCTTCTGAACCCACAGTATGAATATTCATGAAGGCAGAAAGCATGAGACCCAGTATGTTATGTGAGCTGGAAATACATTATGTACAGTTATTTACTTTTATATTAAATTCAGCTCCTCTTCAGTGGCGGCGTATGGTTGAGCCTTTTTGATCCCTGAGGCCAGAGGCTTGCCCAGATTTGCTTTCAAAAAATGGGTTTTGAGTGTAAAAACCCATCGATCGTGAAAGGGGTGGAATGCCCTGGACGTTCTCGATTCGGGGCGTTTCGATCCGTATTAGCAGGAGTTCCCGGATCTCCTAGCATGATGTCCCTGCTCAGGACGGTTTCTCTCCAGGCTTAGTCACTGCCCTCCCGGTTCTCCTCGCTCCTTCCTCAGAGCTTCTGTTTACTCACAGTTGCTGTTCTCTCACACGGCACAGACTAGTCATGTGTTGAAAGAAAATCAAGAAAGTCACGTGTGAATATCATATTACACTCCCGCTGGTTGTCAATTCGAACATAATCACATCAATACTCAAACGTCCTCTGGATGTGTGCCAAGTTGAGATCTGAGCAGACCTCTCTGGTCTTCGGTGCACAGTCCTGCTCCAAGGTACCCTGGCCCAAGACTGAGGAGGTCCCTGAAGTTCACGGGCTGCCATTTCTTTAGGCCCAACCTGTGGATCTTGGTGTTTCGCTAGACATAGCACCAACACCCGAAGTTTCTGCCACCTCACAGGACCCTTGGCCGTTGCCTCCTTAGTGGAGTTGCTCAGGGATGGTCACCAGGCTGTCTTCTTCATTAGACCCCGTAGAGGAACAAACCCAGTGAGAAGCCAGCAAACACTTTTTTCAGGATGTCACTTTGGTACACACACATCACTGTAATCTGGACCTGCTGAAAACCCATCCTGTGGTCTCATCTGCTTCCGGAGCTCCCTCAGCTGTCATCTGTCAACTTGAATAATCCATACTTCTGAGTTGTTGTGGTTTTTTTTTTGTTTTTTTTTTTCCTTCCTTCCTTCTTGTTCTAGGGAATTCTGGTTTGCCTAACTTAGAACTTTTGTTCAGAGCTTTTCTTATTAGGCTCCCTCACAGGCCACAGGAGGGCTTTGGGAATTTTTACCCTTGCACTGCTACCCATGTGCATTCAGGGGTATGAGAAAGTCATGAAGAAGAGATTGTAGCATTCCTGTGGATGTCCTGTCAACTGCGATAATGAGGCGGGGGTTAGGGACAGTTTCCTTTGGAAGTGTCTGTCGTGTTTGTGAAATGTTAACATCCAGTCATAAATGGTGTGGACAATAGGGTTGGTAGAATCCAAGGCGAACTCTGGAATTCCAGGGGTTTTAACCAATAGAAATCACTGTTTAATGATTGTATGAGTGAGCTTTTGGTGCCTAACAAGCATCTCCCAAATTCGGTGTCACGCCATCATTACTTACTAGCGCGTATTTGGCCAGCTGCTCTAGGCTGGGGGGCTGGGAAGCTCCGCTCGCTCCACGTGGCTCCTTCCTGAGCTGCCAGCTCTGGTTTGTTCCACGTGCGTGGTGACGATAAAGGAGCAAGAGCACAAGACCAGCTACAAAGGTGTTTTTTGTTTGTCACACCTGGGCCCTGCCGTGTGCTCGCTTTGCACAGTAAGGTGTTAACTGAGTCAAGGGACAGCGAAATGTGAACTGCGTGCAGTGGGAGGCTCTGAAAGGCACGTGGCATAGCGTGGCCAGTCACATCCTGGGCTGCAAATGAAGAATAATTCAGTTGGTCACAGAGACCAGTACTAGCGAGGTGAACATGGAATATCTTGACGTGTAATGCTATCACCTAATCCCAGCTGGCCTCCCCTTGCAGAGTCACAATGGCAATGGCCTTTTTGAGTAGAACTTGGGTGCACCTGTTCGTTCATACTTCTTTTCATTCCAGTCTTACCTACCCATGTATCCGACCTGCCACCATGTTTCTGCAGTTTTTAATTTGACAACACAAGTACTAACTTCCAAATTTAGTTTTTCCCACCAGAGTCTTTCCCTTCCGCACATATTCCATAAAAGGACATCACTGTCTCTGATAAGTGCATATAAAAATGGAATCACTTTGGGTCTTCTTATAGCATTCTATCTACCAGTCAAAGTCAGTTCTTGTGATATGCTGAGTGTATGTATCCGTCTTTTACTTCTGTGGAGGAAGAAAGTCTCCCAATACTTTAGGAAAGCCCTTTCCTTTTGTTATGGGGGCGGGGGTTGGACAGCAAGATCACCATCATTCCTTTAAAATGAATCTGTCAGGAACAGGGTGATTATTCATTGAATCTTGGAGGGCACGTTTTCCATCTCAATTAACAGAGCCTGGATTTTTAGGTCTCTGATTCCTGGCCTGTGTGTGTGTGTGTGTGTGTGTGTGGTGTATGTGTTGCAGAAGGTTGGGGGCTGGGACTGGAAGGTTGTGGAGCTCATCAGTTGTCTTCTTGCAGCGTTAGCATGAGAATTCACTGAAGCATGTCGAGCAGGTAAAAAAAGGTGTTGCTTTCTCAGCTCATTGTGAAAGGACTCAAGCATCTTTATGAAAAATACTGCAAGGTGAGAGCCAAAAACGTGCTTACCTTAATCCAAACCACCAAATGATGTTTCATGGGGGCACATTTTTGTGTAGAGCCGTTCCTGCTGGAAAAAAGACAGGTTGATTATTTTTAGATAATTTATTCTGAAAATACCACCTGTTGCACAAGAATAATAATACCATTGGAAGGTTATCCTCAAGTGCAAACAAAACAAGAAGAATGCAAAAAATGAAAATGCTGCAGCAAACACCGACCACAAAATACACGTTCAGTTGTGGGTCTCAATGTTACTTGGGCGGGGAAAGAACAATGAAGGGATGTAGACCAATGTCACACTCTCTGTGGACACAGCTGGTGGCAGCATCTCCATCTCCTCTGTCCCTTAGAACTTAAGTGGTGCTTCTCATTTTCCCCATGACGTGGGTTCCTTCCCAGCCCTGGACTGCATGTTCACTTAGAGTTCTAGAAACATGGCCAAGAAAAATTTACTGATTCAGTCCTTAGAGAGCCTGGATTTTATTCGTTCTTCTTTGGTCTGTATTCTGGCATACTTATACTTGTGTTTATTGTGTCATCGCACTTGGTAAGATTTTTCAAATGAAAGTTCTCAGAGCTTAGCTACGATTTGGTGAGACAATTCATCGGGCGTTGGGCTATCGACATTTGAAATGATACTGGGTTTGTGTTCATATTTTAAGAGTGAATGTGTTCGTAATATCTGAAATCTATTCCTTTCTATTCATTGACCTCGAGAGATGAAAATAACACGTCGCTTTTTTAAAAAAATATTTATTTGACAGACAGAGATCACAAGTAGGCAGAGAAGCAGGCAGAGAGAGAGAGGAGGAAGCACGCTCCCTGCCGAGCAGATACCTGATGTGGGGCTTGATCCCAGGACCCTGGGATCATGACCTGAGCTGAAGGCAGAGGCTTAACCCACTGAGCC
>NC_081575.1:115307194-115345070 GCF_022355385.1 Mustela nigripes | reverse complement strand
AGACATTTTTTTTTAAGATTTTATTTATTTATTTGACAGAGAGAGATCACAAGTAGGCAGAGAGGCAGGCGGTGGGGGGAGGGGTAGCATGCCCCCCCGCTGAGCAGAGAGCCCAATGTGGGGCTCCATCCCAGGACCCCAGGATCATGACCTGAGCCAAAGGCAGAGGCTTAACCCACTGAGCCACCCAGGCACCCCATGCCAGACATTTTGCTAAATGCTTCACTTCTATTCATTCATTTCATCTTTGCAGCTGTCCTAAGCCATGGTGACTGCTCATATTGCCATTATGCAGATGGAGAAACTGAGGCATAGAGTCAGGAAGTAGTTCTTACACGTCGCACTGCTAGGAAGTAGGGGTGGGAGCTGCAGAGTTGGGCTTCAGAGAGTCCGGCTACAAAATCTGCCCGCAAACGACCCTATGAGTCTCATACTTGCCCTGTACTTGGGCAGCAACATTTGTGTGTTTCTTGTGGAAACCATAAAGGGTTAGCTGTTCGCAACCAAAATGGCTCCTGCGATTTGCACACATCAAGACGTAAGAGTTGCACTAGACGATGTGCTGATATGTCCTTCCTCACTTCAATGTCCTCCGTGAGCAGGAAGGAGGTTTCAGAATAGGAATCCCAGCCGTGTCGAAGTGGCCTCCAAATATGTTAAAAACCCAGTGATTTCTTGCCATCCCCGCCGCTCTCACTCTGGTCCAGGCCCCCATGTATTTTGTCAGGATGGACCCCACGGGCCCTGTAAAGCTCTTCCTGCCCCCTGCCCTGCCCAGTCTCCTCCTGTCTGCCCTCGGCAAGGGCCGCTCACAATCACTTCTCCACTCGGAACCTTCCAAAGGCTGCTGGGTTCACTCAGCACAAAACACAAAGCCCCTCCAAGAGGCTGTGTCACACATACACATACACACACACACACACACACACACACACACAGGTCCTTTATTTACCCCTGAGTCCCTCAGCGCCTCCCCATCGTCCTACCACTGGCCTCCCCGCTGTCCCTTAGGCACACTCTCCCCAGGCACAGCCTGTCTCAGGACCTTTGCCCCTAGAGGCTCCTGTCCCTGAAATACTCCTCCTCCCCCAGATGTTTATCCGACTCCTGCTAGAAGCCCAAAGTGTCCCCTTCTGGCATTATTTTTCTCCACGTGCTTATAAAGACCTGATATGCGAGACATTTTACTAATTTCTTAGATCATTTTCTGTCTCTGAATACCAGAGTGAACATTTTATTATTTTTATTCGGCTTTGATTCCCATTGTATCCCTGGAAGCGAGAAGCCTGTGGGCGTTCAATAAGTATTTGTTGACTAAATGAATGCATTATGGAGTTGTTTCGGAGAATTAAATGAACTAACATATGGAAATAATTTCAAAAATTGCTTAGCATGAAATTAGTGTTTAATAAATGTCAGGTATTCATAAGATAATAATATTAGAGTTATTGAATGAATGATGAATTAAAAATTGGAGACTATTACTTTATCATGCGGTGGAAAGAGGATAATCAAGTTATAAATGCTTTAAATATCCTAACTTACATTTGCAGTAGAGGCTGGAGGAGGTGGTCTGGGGCATCATTTGTGCTCTCTTGTCCTACTACCTAGAAGGAGAGCTAGATGCCACATTTCCCTGAGCAGGAAGTGGTCCCCAGTCCTCGGTACACTTTGGAATCACCAGGGGATTCTTTCAAGATTAACCCTGCCTCGTACCCTCAGATATTCTGATATGATTGGTCTGGCGGGAAACCTGGGCATTAGGACTTTTGAATCCTCTCCGGGTGATTCTGATGTGCAGCCAAGGCTGGGAACCCGTGCCAGAAGCTTTTCACAGACTGGCAGTGGCACGGGGCAAAGCTTTCCCCTGTCCCTTCTACCCTGGCAACGGGAAGTTCTGCCAGCCGGGGTCCAGGTCTCTGTTCTGCAACACGGGACACCATGAGCAGGTCAGTTCACTTCCACCACCTTCTTCATTTAGAATATGTCTTCTGGGGGTTATGGTGCAAATGACTAGCCTAAGACCAGACCCTAAAACTATGGGAACCCCCTTCCCTTTTTTCCCCGTTATTCCATCTGGGGCCAGCAGGAGAGCCCCATTTACAAAGGTAGCCTAAGGACAGCGTGCTCAGAGGGATGCCTGGGTGGCTCAGTCCGTTAAAGATCTGCCTTTGGCTCAAGTCATGATCCCAGAGTCCTGGGATAGAGTCCCGGATGGGGCTCCCTGCTCAGTGGGGAGCCTGCTTCCTCCTCTGCCTGCAGCTCCCAGCTCCCTTCATCCTAAGTGTGTGACCTGCCCTTGTAGCCACATCTGAACTCTGGGTCCAGAGAGACCTTCCCTCCCCGCTGACCCTTCGGTGCGGTCACTCTGAGCCCGCACACGTCTAGGATGGCGGTGGGACGTTGGAATGGGACACCACCAAGGCCAGCTTCTTGGGTGCGTGACCCAGGCAGTAACACAGGGCCCTGACCTGGGTTTCACATTCTGCTGTCTTGAGGTTCTGAATTAGGTTCGGGTGACAGTGTGTGCGTTTTGATTTTGCACTGTCAGTGCAGATTATGTAGCTGGTCAAGCGTGTGACACTTAGGAGACCTGGTGTGAGTTGCACCTGGCTTACCTCTGAGAATCGTGTGACCTTGACCCAGTTACTCTTCTGTGTTTGGCATTTGCACTGAGGAGGTCGTGGGGTCAAACTGCCGTTCCTGTGGGGTGTTCTGAAGATAACATCGGGTAACAGATGAGTGTCAGCGTGCAACGTGTAACACGTTAGCTCTCGACAAACACTTCTCTTTTTCTGAGCCTTTCAGACTGCGAGCTGCTAAATCGAAGACGTGTCCTTTCTGAGTAAAGGGGAATTTTAAACTTTTATTTTCTTAGTCGGTGGTACATGCCTAGAGGACAGATCCTGGAGGGTTTCCATTCGTTCTTCTCAACTCTTATTAATTACACAAAAAGACCACAGAATTCGTCCTTCTCAATCTTCCCCCCCCCCCCCATTTGAACAATGTGTTGTCCACATGGCATATAGAATAGCATCTTTTGAGGTATTTCAAAATGGTCTTCTTTTCCTTATTGAACATTAGAGAGCAAAAAAAATTGAATGAAGTCCACATCATTGAAATAACAGTGCCTGCATTCCTTACAGGAGGGCGCTGGTGTTCAGACTAATAGCTCTTCGCTCACAAAAGGCTACACTGGCTGCAGTCTGTGAGCGAAGCCTTCATGAAGAGTCCGGGGAGTTGGGGTTTGACCCGACACTCCGGCATATGAGGCGTGGGCCCTGGGAACCAAGAAGCCACTATTGACTTCGGCTTCCTTCCTGGGATATGCAGATGGTAACACCAGCCTCGCTATTCCCAGATTGTTCGGGGCGTCAAATACGATACTTGTGGATGCATTTTGAAAATTTTTGAATGCCATACCTATTTTGAGGTTTAAATGATGTTTTTTAAAGAGTTTATTTATCCATTTGACAGAGAGAGAGAGAAAGAGACCACAAGTGGTGGGGAGGGGCACAGGGAGAGGGAGAAGCAGGCTCCCTGCTGAGGAGGGAGCCCATCGCGGGGCTCCACACAAGGACCCCGCGATCATGACCGGAGCTGAAGACAGACACTTAATTCGCTGAGCCACCCAGGCGCCCCTTGAGTTTAAATTACTGATAAAACTTCTGAAGTTAGATGTGAACAAAGAGATTCATTTAAATCAGTTGAAAATTTCTCCAGAATATAAATGCCAGGAGTTAGTTTCCCATCTTTTTTTGGAAGGGGGAAATGTGGTCAACACCAGAATAACGTATCACCACTGGAATGATCCCCATCCCTTCAGTTTCATGGGAGCCAGAAGCTGTAGATCCTACTTACTGAATATCCATAATCTTCTGAGCTGCTTTCTCGGCATATCAGTTATAAATCAATAGTGTTCCGCAGACAGTTCTCTCTCTACATATTCATTCAATGATTGATCGTGAATCTGCCCTGTGACAGCTGCTGCTCTAGGCAGCCGGGATGAATGAGTTAACAAAAGAAACTTCCTTGTCCTCGTGGAGCTTCCTCTCTAGGAGTGTAGACAGCAAAACAATTTTTTTTTTTTAAAAGTGTGTTCTATAGCTCATCAGCAAGTGATTAGTGCTATGAGTGAAAATGTAGAAGAGGGGGGCGCCTGGGTGGCTCAGTGGGTTAAAGCCTCTGCCTTCCACTCAGGTCATGATCTCAGCGTCCTGGGATCGAGCCATGCATCGGGCTCTGCTCAGTGGGGAGCCTGCTTCCTCCCCTCCCCGGCCCCCCCCCCAGCCTCCTGCTTGTGATCTCTCTCTTTCTGTTAAATAAATAAATAAAATCTTTTAAAAAAATGTAGAAGAGGGTAAAGGGGTTGTGGGTGTGGGGGACCAGGCATGCGGTGTATGTGGCTAAAGGGTCACACCTGAGCAGACCAGAGAGCGGGTAGGGGGCTCCACACCCATGTAGTGGTAGGATCAGCATTTCCGCTTGGGGGAACAGCCAGTGCAATAGCCTAATGCTGAAATGGGTCTGGTGTTTTCAAGGGATTAAGGAGGGGATGCAGGAAGCATAACTGTGTGCCTTCCCGCGTCTTCCCCAGGCTCTCCCAGACAGGGAATTGAACGTTTGGAAAGGAGAGGGAGAATGTGATTGCCAAGCCATTGCCAAACACTTACACTAACACCTTTTTTCCATTGTGTGTGCTTTTCCCACAGTCACATGACGCAGGGCATCCCATTTGACGACCCTCGGTTGGAGAGCTGCCAAATCCTCCCTCCGGCCCCTCGGAGGGTGGAGATGAGGAGGGACCCCGTACTGGGGTTTGGTTTTGTGGCTGGGAGTGAGAAGCCGGTGGTCGTTCGCTCCGTAACACCAGGTAAGCACCGGGCCCCGCTCCCGGTCTCCTGGGGTCACCTATCACACCCTGCCCCAGGGAGTGTCACTGAGTCCCATAAGTTTCATACCATTCCACGTTGAGCTGTGGAGTTTTTCCAACCTCGGGCTAGAGTCAGACCGCCAGAGGGACACAAAGGGCTCTGTAGAATGGGTTTCAACTGCCAAATGCATCGTATCTTTTGACTTCGGAAAACACGGATCTATCATTTGTAACCATGGAAATGACCTACTTCTTAAAGTATGAATGCACATCAAAAGAGACAGGCGCTGTGCTGTATTTCGGTAAGTTCACGATTAAACTCCTTAGTGAACAAAAGCAGAGAGTGGCATGAAGTCACAGAAGGATTTTAGTCATCAGAGCGCTTGGATTGTGTTCTGAGGATGCGCTCTTCTCCCCCCACTGGACGCGGAATATAGTTCTCTACCCCGCTGTTTCTGGGCTGGACCAGGTTGCTGACGTTGGCCAACGGCCTATTAGCAGAGATGACACTCAGAGGCTTGACAAGTGCTTGTACTGTTGACCTTCTCTATTGGATTTCTGTCATGGGAGCGGCAGGAGAGTTTCCCTCAAGAGGCTCTTACCTTTTCAGCCTGTCTGTGCTCATCCGAAAGGCCCAGACGCCCGAGAAGAAGTGACCATCGGAAAGCCTACTGAATCGGACGCTAGTTCGTCATCCAGTAATGGCTGACTGATCACCAACGGGACAATTCCCAGCATCCCGCAGTAGGAGCCAATCATTAATGTCCTCTGCCTCAGGCTTTCTTATTAGACTCTACAGATGTTCGACATCCACACAGTTGAAAATAGTGCCCTTAGGAGGCAATTACCTGAAGTGGGCCGCCCTGGCCTTTCCAGAAACAAGGCTCTTTGACTGATTTCTTTTTTCATGATATGTATTTATGAGTTTATCTTAATGGACTTGTATTGGATTTATTCTCACACAAAAGGAAATTGCCTTCCATACTATTCCTCCTCAGGATTTGGCAAATCACGGACAGAGCTCAGGAGAACAGTCCTGTGGTGAGGAGCACAGCCTCTGGCAATGGACTGCCTGGGTTTGACGGGTTTGGAGCTCGCCTCTGCCCCCATTAGACGTGTTGAGCTTCCATGTTAATTCCTCTGCATTTCAGTTTGATGGACACTTCTCTGCATCCTCTGGATAATGGGGCTCATGCTCATATCTATCTTCAAGGGCTCGGGACAGAATGCAACGCATTCTAAGAGTGCAGGTAGCTTTTCTCCATCCCCACATCTTTATGCTTACTGTGCCGGCCTCCAGTGCCCTGCGTCCCTGGTCGCCATGCCTCATGAAATTGAAGGAATCGGGGACTTTGCTCTTAGGCAGGGAAAAGGATTCTAAACCTGTCAAGATCAAGAAAAATAAGGATCATGTGAAGTTCAAAGTCCAGTGCAGCAGAAACCTTTATACCCTGATCATCCCAGACAAAGAGAAGGCAGCCACGTGACGCTGTCCCTATCCCCAGGTTTGGCAGTGAAGAAGCCAAAATGAAGCCGGTACACTGATTGGAACTGTATTAAAATTATAAAAGCTCAGAAAGTAAATAAATACATAAAAGAGCGCCAGGTACCTCCTTCTCATTTCAAATATATTTATTGTTATTATTACTAAACTCTAAAATATTTGGGCTACTGAGTCTGCCAGTTAAGGAGAATGAAAGGCATCTAGTGCGTAGTAGATGTCTCAAAAGTTGATTGCATTTTTCATTTTTTTGACATCATATAATCCAGGGTAAGCCCTGTGACCACAGTCAACCACCTTACAGACTCGTACAGGGAAGAATCGGCTTCCTTTTCTCTCCCACCACTGACTCACCACGCAACCTGTTCCTGTTTGCCAAGCTTCCTCTTTTCTTAGCTGTAGGTCCTACCTCAATTCTCTGTATGGCATTGTTGAGCTTGACGCGGCTGAGAATTGTATTACTAAAATGAAAGAGATTTGTCGCCTACTGTGATAACAAAATAATACACCCGCATTATGAAAAACATACAATATAGATCATATAGAGGAGAAAGTTAAAAAAACAGAATCACCTGAGCTCCTACTACTCAGGGCGAGCCATTTTTTCTTAAAAGATTTTTATTTATTTATTAGAGAAAGAGAAAGAGACCGTGTGAGAGAGAACACAAGCACAGGAAGTGGGAGAGGGAGAAACAGGCTTCCCGCTGAGCAGGAGCCCGATGTGGGGCTCGATCCCAGGACCCTGGGATCATGACCTGAGCCAAAGGCAGACTTAACAACTGAGCCACCCAGGCGCCCCCAGGGCGAACCATTATTGTGTATGTAGAGGAGACAAGTCTGTGTATGAGGGTACGTACATTATATGTCATATGTATGAGCTATATAATGTAGGCTAGGTGTGTGTGCACACACCCTTTCCTGAGTGGGGTGACATTGAGCTGCTGCTTTCTGATAGAGGGACACTAACATCTCTGATTCTGAGATTCTCTTAAAGAGGAGTCCTCCCCAGAGCAGGCAGGAGATCTGAGTGTTGTTCTAGGTTTTCCTGTGTTGCTTCATCGTTCCTTTAACTTCTTCTTCTTCGCCCGTGACTCTCCTGACTCAAACACCGACACCTCATTTTCGACAATCTTGAGAACAGTGGACAAAAGTGAAACAGATCAAAGATGACCATTTCCGATCATTTTGAGGTGTGAAAATAATGGTCCAATAAATTGTGGCTTTCATCAAAATGACTCTGCTGAAGTCTCCAATGATTTCTGTGGCCTGACTAGATTTTCTGTACCAGACACCCCAGCCTTCAGAGTATGGGGCACGAAACAGTTCTCTGAAAGGAGTTGTGTCTTGCTTCCCTCAGAAATTCTTGTTTAAGTTGCTTGATTAAATGAGAATATTTCCATTTGGCCAAAAAGCCTGGGTCAGATGTAAAAGTATGGCCTATTAATCGGCAAGTGGTTTTCGCAGGAAAGTAGTTAACGTCCGTCAGCCAATCCGTGTGAACATTTTTCAGTATTTGATCAGCATCTGATTTCTAACCATTTGTTGGACTGAATTTGAGCAAATGTTTGCAGATAATCCAATGGTTCTATAAACTCTCTTAAGTGATTTTCAGAATTTCTTATGTGTGCAAACACTGAATTCTCAGTTCCCACATCTTGAAATGAATATTTTTTTATCACGATATGAGGAAATATTAAGGTTTTCCCTACTTTTTTACTACCCAGAAAGAAGATTCATTTATGCTCCAGCTTCAGTGACACATATGCCAAGTGTCTGGGTGGGTGGGAAGCATCTGAATTCCTTTGAGATCCCGTCTCTGGCTATGAAGTGCTCATTTCAATTACTGAATAAAGTCATCGCAGTAATATTTGAGAGATCATCTTTCAGCTGCACCTATGACCTAGTGACAGACCTGGAAGTAAAATGAAAATTATAGTACCCTATCAATATTTGGGAGGTAATTACATTAGACATGGAGGTAGTTGAAATATTCATTTATAGGTTTTATTTGATACTGATGTATGCTTTATGCAGTTGTGGCTTTAAGTTTATCTGTCAGGAGACCTGGCAGTGACCAGTTTTTCAATTATAGGAGCAAGCTCAAAAGAGATGCTGGTCACCCTGAACTTGACCGAGTCCACAGACCTGAGCTGCAACCGGGTTCTATCCTTTAAGCCATTTCTTCCACCTGTGTGAGCCTGGGGCCTCTCATTCTATGGAAGGGATTGTAAGTGTCATTGGGATTCTAGGCAAGGCAGCTAGGCCTTTGCCTGGTATGTAATAAATGCTCAGCAAATATTAGCTCCCTGCCTCCTTGCAAAAACCAATGGAAACGACTATGATGGACCAAGACAAACACAAGAGTCCTCTGTCATCTCGTGCGAGCATGGGCACACGCACCCAGGCTTGGTCCCTGCCACGGCCCCAGCCACGGAAGGGACCAAACGACCTCACCCCCCAGCTGACACGACTGTCTGCTGCTTCCTGAACAATTTCAGCTTTAGCTCTGCTTCCTTGCCCCCACCTTTCAGACAAGAATCACGAAGGTGACCGCACTTCTTGAGCCTCCCCAGAAGCATAGAACACAGGCCCCAGCCTGTCAGTCCTTCCTCACGGGCTTGCTGCCTCCCCATTGCCGACAGTATGGGGCCTCCCTAGTTGGGCTGAGTAAGTAAACGCAACTTTGTTCAGGTCCCTTTGTGCCCCGGTGCTTTGGCCGCAGGCCGTCTGCACAGCTGGGTGGCCATCCCTTTGGGGCAACACCTTCTTTTTGGGGCTTCCACACCAGTATACTCAGTTGACCAGCAGCGTCTGGAGCCCTTGGGAGCTGGTGAGAAGCGCGTTACCTCCCCATCGCTCCTCCAAATCTATGGAATCAGCCTGCGGGGTTCCACGGTCCCCAGGCTTGCGCGTGTCCGTTCAAGTGTGCAGTTTTCCTAGGCCGCTGTGTCTCAAACCTGCCAGGAACGTTCTAGAGAAATGCCAGTGCCTGCTTCCCACCTCCAACGATTCTGATTTAATCGGCCAGGGTGTAGCCTGAGCCTCTGGAGTTTATCCAGAACTCCCCAGTTCATTCTTTCTCTCTCTCTTTTTAAATAAGCTCTACTCCCAACATGGAGCTTGATCTCATGACCCTGAGACCAAGATTCACGTGCTCCATCGACCAAACCGGCCAGGCACCCCTCCCCAGGTCTCTCTAATAACGTGCCACCAGGGTTGGGTTTTGTTTCGGCGGACAGCGCCAGGTGCTGATGATGAGTGGTGACGGGGCGAGGGTGACACGGATGGATCGGCGATGGTCTTCTCACCTGCGCTTTGCTCTCCTCTGTCTCCAGGTGGCCCCTCCGAAGGCAAGCTGATCCCTGGAGATCAGATTGTAATGATTAACGATGAGCCGGTCAGCGCTGCGCCGAGGGAGCGGGTCATCGACCTGGTCAGGTGCGTGACTCCCTCCCCTGGGCCCTGTTCTGCTGCGAGGGCTGATATGCAGCTCTGAGACCTTGTCCTGTGGAGGAATTCCTGTGAGCCAGTGAAGGGCAGTAACACGAGCCCACGTGTTCACCTTGACGGTGCTGGCGACACTGACCTCTAACCTAAAAACGCATGCCCCCTAAGCACCGAACACCCAATCGCCCATTCTCTATTAACTGCCAAAGTGCCTATGCTTCAGCTGGAGTGTTCTTTCATTCCTACTTTCATTGCTATATCCCAAAGGTTGCATTTTTCCCCCTTCCAGCCTTACTGACACATAGATATTGCCTAATTGAGGAGGTCAAAACGCAATGCCCAAATTCCATATAAGTGAAGAGTAATTTTATATAATCCCATGGATATGCAAACATAGAGTTCACTGATTTTTTCATACTTGACTGATTCATTACTAAATTGTGAAAGTATCAACTGAAGCAAAAGGATAGTTAGGTCAAAGCTGTGACAGTTTAAAAATGTGCTTTTAGTGTATTGGCTTAGCTTGATCATTGATGTAAATAATTCGTTGTATGATAGTCTTAGTGGAGCACCAGAAAATCTGTTTTATATGATGTTAAAATATTGGTCAAGAGATCCTTGAAGCCCACTGGACTTCCTCTCCACAGCGTACTCGGGGCAAAGAGGGGTCATTAGAAGTTAGAAATGTAACCATGTCTATTGTCTGAGCAGATCCGCGTGTGCTCCGGGAGTGTTAAGGGATGATGGGTGTGTGACACTTGTCTTTTACAAACCGATCTTTTTTTCCAAACAATATTGAAGCAGAAGCTAAAGCTATCAGAACATTTTAAACTGAAAAGGGGATCTTCTAACCTTGATGCTCTTTCGTTACAAAATGTACATCCGTACTTTGAAAAGGCATTAAGTGGAGCATCTCTGGGGTTTTCCAGAGAAAGTTTCTTTCCCAAGTTCTGCAGCTTCTGCTTCACAGAGAAGCACTGGAGGGTCCTGTCAGTCCTTGGAAGTACTGGGAGAGGGGTAAGAAGACAGAGGAATAGAAATAGAGGCCGCTTACTTTTAGGGTGAGCAACATTTCCAGTTTGAGCTCAGCAAGGCCCGCCTCCTGGGCACCCTCACAGTTCTAGAAGGGTTGGCCACCCTACTTTTCCGTGTAGACCAGGGGCATAGAGCCTTTGCAACTGGCTGGCCAAGTCTGCAAGGGGCGTCCACATCTCTCAAGGGTTCCTCCTTGTGAACAGGCACTGAGGTTCATGTTAGACCCCACCTTGCATCAGGAGTGAGACCTGGCAACACCTCCAATTTTCCTGGGGGCCAGGAATGCAAGAATCTGGGGGTGACTCTGTATTGTCAAGCCCCAGGGAGAGAGCTGCAGTGTTGTCATTTGGAGCCACTTGTCTCTTGAGATGCTTGTGCTTGTCAGCGGGGACAGGTGTCGTCCAGGCGAGCTCCAAGCCTTATGTAGGCCTGCATCCTGGAGTGTCTTGTTCAGGCCTGATGGCAGGCCACGGGCTTCTTTTGTACCCCCCTGGGCACACCCTTCCGTAATCAGCTCTGTTGCCCTGTGTCCCCGGAGGATAGTAGGATATCGGAGACGGCTGTGTGGCTGTACTGGGACTGGCCGGCTCGCTGCAGGACCGGGACACGGCAGCCGGGGCCTGAAAGTGGGATCAGCTCCCAGCAGTCCTAACGGGGCATCGTGAGAGAGGTTTTCCAAAACACGGTTTCCTTCTGCATTAACGCGTTTGGGAGAAAATGGCCTCACCTTACACAAAGTCTCTAAAGAACTTTCTGTGTACCAGGGCCCAGCGTAGTTGTGTTGACTAAATGAACGACAGCTCGCCGGTCCCCATCCAGCCTGCCACCTGTCTCCGCACAGCCCATGAGCTAAGAATGGTTTGGACCATTTTTAAATGGCTGGGGAAAAAATACAAGAAGACTATTTTGTGACACATGCATTCCATGTGAAATGCAAGTTTCCAGAGTCCATAAATAACATGCCAACAGTCGCACGCCACCATTCTATGCGTCGTCTCAGAGGGTTTTCTCCCTGCGGTAGCAGAGCTGGATACTTGTGACTTACACCCATCTGGCCCTTGAGAGGAAAATTTTGTCGGTCCCTCTAGCAGGAGAGAGTAAAGGAACTAATGGCATTTTCGCTTCTGATCCCTCCAACATGCCTGCATACTTGATCACGAGGTTGTGTTTGAAATGGAAAGCATGTATGCTTTTCAAACATTATTAAATACTTCAGGTGCCTAAACTCCCATTCCCCTGTCAAGGCCAAACCCTGGAGTCAGAGGTCGGAGGGCAATCGGTGAGAGCCGAGGTCTTCTCGCCAAACTGCCTGCAGTCAGAGCACCCCTTGGTAAGTGGGGGCTGCTCCTCTGACTGGCACTGGCTGTCAGTTCTCTCGGTGGCCTTGGTCCCTAGAAGCTGGCTATCCCCTGAAGCTCACCCATGAAGTCTCTGAAGGCAGGAAGGGACACATCCTGAGGAGCCATCCCACATGCACGGGGGCCTGGCACCAGCAAGAACAGCTACCCTTCAAGTTGTCTGCTTGACCCCGTCACAGAGGACAAGAAGTCACCTCTCCCTGGATCTCGGCCCTTCTGACAACACCAAAAGTCCCGCTTTCAACTCCTTACCTGGGCTGGAGGAGGAAAGGGGAGGAGGCGGTACTGGCTGGCAGTAGCAGATGCCATGGTGCCTCTTTCTAGAAAGTTCTGGGGGGGTCTCACTTGTTTGCAACTCCCTTTGGAATGTGATCTTAGTCTCTTCATGGGTGTCCCACTGCTGTGTGACAAGGACATGGTTTAAATACAGAATGCAGCTGGATGTGGTGGAAACAGGTGACCTGGATCCTACATCCCATGAGAGAAGAGACCCTGTCTGTGTCATCCCCTTCTGTGTCCCCATGACCTGTTCCAAAGCTGGGCACGTAGTGCTCAGTGACCGTGCATTGAGTGAGTGGGTGGGCTCTGGAGAGCGCTTTGTGAAAGCTCCCCATTGCCATGGTTTCCCCCAGCCCCTCCTTCAGTTCAAGTTCTGCAAGCATGAATGTCAGCTAAGGGGTCCACCTCTCAGGAGACCCGTGTTTGATCAGGCAGCTGCTGTGTACACGGGACACAGAGCGAAGGCACCAGACACCGAGAGGGATGAGACAGCGCCCAGCCCTCGGGGAGCTGATGGTCCTTTGCCACCATGGCTAGTGCTGTCTCTTCAGGATGGACCTCCTCGAGACAGACAAGACCCCACATTGAACCCTTGGGGGAGTTTTGTCAGATTCGAAGGGATACTGCTAGTAAGAAAAACACATTGGCCATGGATGCCATGGAGATGATGAACGTGTCCCACAACCCTCAAGGTTGCTCCTTCATCTCCGTGCGATTCATTTATCTGCATGAAAGTAACAAGGTGCTATCTTTTAACCAGAGAAAGCCTCGTGCAATAATAATACGGTAGGTTCACGGAGATGAGATGCAGTCGGTCGCCGAGTTCCTATTGTGGCTGATACCTTCCAACTCATTAAACCAGAATTCGGAAATAACGCATTTCTCACTAATGAAAGAGTTCAAGTATTAGAAAAATCTTCCCCGTGCCTTTCCATCAGCTTAGTCATCTGTCTGCCATATGTGTACAAATCTTTAAAAACGGGGCTCGCGTAACATCATCCCTGGGCTTCTCAGCCGATACGTGTTTTAATGTTTGTGTCTTACACAAGATAAATTCCCTCTCTCTTTAATAAAATACCCCATTTTCTTTGCCACTAAGGAAATTCCGAAAAACACTCATCATTTTAATAACCCTGTAAAATTCGCTCTTTAAAAATTGGTATCACCACTCGTCTAGATGGTTTCGTCTTGTTTTGTTCATTTTTCTCCCATCGCGGCATTTGCTTGCAGATCTTTTTTCTTCTTCTTCTTCTTTTTCTTCTTTCCAGATACATTTATGTTTCTTTGTGGGTTATTTTTCTTATCATTTGGTTACTCTATGATAGAAAATTATTTATTTTTCTAGAGAAAATGAAGGAGTTTCTTAGAGACCAATTTACTACTATAGTAACCACATTTGGGTTTTTTTTCACGTGTCCTCAGATAGAGCTATAATTGCTGTGCTGAAATTAGACAAGTTCTGTTCATTTCAGTTTCCTAAGTTCTTAACTCGGTCTCATACTTTATAGCGGCCGAGGAGCAAAATCTTTGCAGCATTCTTGCCCTTTGCAAATTACCGTATCTTTCTTCTTTAGAAGTAGCCGTGGATAATTTCCCCTGGCTTTTCATAATTAGACAAATTAACTTGAAACAATTTCCAAAATTTTATTTTTGAAAACTAAGGAGTATAATTGCTTGTAGACATCATGAATCATGCCCCATCCCTCAAGGCTAGCCAACCCAACTCAACTCGTTTGACTTCAACAAACGATTACTGAGCATTAACTAGGTAGCAGATGATGGGGCGGGTGCTGGCCATGTATAAATACCAAAGACATCATTCTTGCCCTTCAGGAGGAGACGTCCAGCTAATTTCCCTGTGTTTATGAGTGTTGCAAGGCCGCAGCGGAGGGTAGCGTTTGGAGGGAATGTTTGACGAGGTTGGATGGGGATGTAGAAGAGTGTAATGAAGGTGGCAATGTGTAGCTGTGAACCCTGAGTGGAAGAGCAGGCTTATCAAATACATCTTAGTTCGTCCCCAGAAACCCCAGACCCTCCTGATGAACACTTACTTTCCCATCTGCAGAGAGAGAAATATCCATTGCCCGCATGGTCATCCTAAACCGTGACATCAAAGTTTGGTCCTGCCTTCCTGCTGTCACCCCTTTAAGGCAGCAACAGAGCTCCTGGCTTGGCTTGGACTGGAGGCATTTGTCTTTGGGGAGTCAGGACCCATCTGAGAATTGGATGAATAGCGTGGACCTGCGCCTCCAACCAGAAGCATCCACGGGCACACACAGTTTTGCCTGTAGTGTCAGAATGTTTCTCGGCTCCCATCCCCGCATGCCAGTCCCGGTTTTAGAGCCCTGGCAGCATATTCTGAAGGTGTGGGCTCCCATCCTTTCCCTTTGTCGCCATCAGAAGGCAACATGAAGAGCCAGGCGTGTGAGCAGTTCAGTCTTACCCCTTCCTATCAGGGCAGTGAAAGCCGAGGGCAGCCCACCCCATGATGAGAAGGCACGAGGGTCAAACTGGAAACTAGTTCCCCTTCTCCCTTCCCCTGCAGTGGGGCAGCTGACCATCCCTCCATCTGTCTCCTCACGCGGCCTATTCTGATGATGCCTGCTGATCTAATTAATGAGCTGTGCCAGAGCTCCAGCCACATCTAGAGAAGATTGTCCACATCTATCAGACACGTCATCCCTTCTGTACTAATGTCCTGTGACTGGACAGCTTTTCCGGGGAGCATTAGGCTTCTTCCCGATAAGTAACTAGACTATGAATACGAATAGACTGAAAGTGACGCATCATCACTTTAATTCACGAAGGACAAACACGAATTTTTAGCGACATTCCTTTTGCCTAAGTAACTAAGATGTATAAAAACATGCCAGGTGATGTCCACATTTGTTTCTAAGGCCAGGATGATCATCCCAACAATTACAACCAGGACACTAGTACAACGAGTGAGCCAACTCACGTCCACAGTCAAAGCCAGAGCTTTGTGTGTAACTCAGTTAAGGATAACATTTTTGACTCTCAGGAGAAAAAAAGAAAATGTAATTGGTCGCATCCCAACTAAGAGAATTAACATGGAGCAAGTCCTTATCGTATGCTAAACTCTTTCCATTCCTTAGTATTCAGACCAGATAATACTCGTACTGTGCTCACTATGTACCCTGTCCCGTGTACATTTAGTATATTAACTGATTCAGTCCTCACGATGGTTCCTGGGTCCCGGGGTAACCTCTGATTTACAGATGGGGAACCCAAAGTGCAGAAAGATTAGGAATGTGCGCAAGTTCCTTAGCTAGTCAGTGGTGGAGTGAAATGCAGTCTGCCTCCTTAGTGACCGTGCTTTGCCTGTTCAGCTCATATTTCTTGCGACAGCCCTAGGAGCAAGTATTGTTTCTTGTACCCCTATTATAGCCTGGAAGAGGAGGCTTAAAGAAGTTAAAGCAGTTGCTCAGGGCAAGTAGGGAGGCATGCAGTGGGGGTGGAAGAAGCCAGTAGGAATTACCAGGACCTGTCGGTTCACACAGGGCCAAGTCTAGTTACCAAGTACTCACTTGGTGGGCCCATCCAACAACGGAGCTGCATTTGGCCCTGAGATCGTGGGTCTGAGCACCTCCGTTCTTGAATTATATGCACAGAGCCCGTCTCCTACCCCAGGTTTGCCAAGGCTCTGCTTGGATTTTTGCAGGAAGTACTCAGGAGTACCTCCTCGCTGCCCTCAGTGGGAGATTGGCCAGAGCTTGACGGCAAGAAACCATTTAGAAGGGACCCATCTACAAGATCAGATCTCGGCCCCTCTGTGTTTTGATCAGGCTCTCCTCGCCAAAATTATAATAGAAAGTCAAATCAGATCATGTTCCACGGGCACGGTGTCTGCAAAGGAATCTGTATGGAGGGTCACCTTCCTGTCGCGTTTCAGCTCGGCTTAGATGCATCATGATGCTGCTTAGTGAAATAACAAAGCAGAGAGCAGCCACGAGCCTCAGGCATATAAAATATGCATGATGATGTAGGATATAATAAGGCCTTATTAGAGGAAGACTGGCAAGCAATTTCAGTGAAAACAGGAAAGAACAGCCCCTCGGTATGCTGACGCAGCACATTGTAGACTCACCAAATACACACTTGCAGTGCACACATTTCCTGGCATTTGCAAATTACAGAGCCTGGGGGGGAGAGAGGTCAGTGATTCTAGAAAATGGGATGTGTGGGAAAACCTTCTAATAAGGACAAAGTAGAAAAAGCGATTTGAGTCCATAGTTCATAAGGATTATAATGAGAATTAATAAGAAAAGTGATTTCATCTGCATTATTGCAGCGTGCCTTAGATCTTGTTGATGAGCATCTCCTCGTCTCTCACTAGATCTCTCCATTACTCTGTATCATTTTTTGCAACTCATGGATGGTGAATGAATGTCGGAGATTGAAGAATAAGGAACAAGTTTTCAACTAGGGTGTATTTTCAGTGATTTCCTATGGTTGACACTACTGAACGTCTTCACATCTTATCTACCTGAAGGAAAAATGATAGAAGATGATTATTGGCCCTATGCTATGTTCTATTGATCTTTGAGATAAATTATTCCACAACCTTTCTAGAAGTAGCTGAAAAGACAAAAACAAACAAACAAACAAAAAACACATCCCAGTGAACCTGCAGTCAGAACGTACCCAGGACCAAATAGAAGCCCCGTTTCCTAGAGATTTTAATAGAAGGTCTCAGGAGCTTAACACCTGAACCTATCTCTACAGCCAACATAGTGGGTGGGCAAGAATCTCAGGCCACATGCTCAGATGGCCAAGAAGCCCATTTTTTTTTTTTTTTTAAGTAATCTCTATGCCCAACACAGGACTTAAACTCACAATCCTGAGATCAGGAGTCACATGCTCTCCCAATTCAGCCAGCCTGGCTCCCCAGAATTGTACCATTATTTATCTATTGTATATAACAATCCAAATTATTCCTAGTTCCTATCCTAGGGTATGGTCAGTTTTCCCATTTTCCACAGTGCTGCGTCTCCATCGGGCGGGTTGCTTGAACAGGAGGAGGCTTGGGGGAAGCAAAGCAGATCTGCCTAGCCTGTATCTTCCATCTTACTAGAATTTGCTGAGATACCTTTGTGCCCATCTGGACTGTCTGCGGTCATTCACCTTGGCTGGGAGCTACTATGGCGTCCCTTGTTCACTGCTGTCAGCACTTCCTCAGCCACTTGTCCGCCATCTTGGGTACACTTGCCCCTCCTGTGCCATATTGGGACATGGACTTCTCTCTAGGGCTCATTTCCTTCAGGGTCTTGTCACCTTCCCAGGGTTCTGACTACAAGAAAATGTACAGGTCATTGTACTGTTTCATTCCACCAGCCTATTTGGGGGTTCCCAATGGGATCTTCCTGGAGGATAAGCTTCTGAAAAGAGGGGGACAATGTGTGCTCTTTCACAGGCACCCCCAGTTTGGTACTCTTCTAAGTGCCCTAAGATTTGCTGTCTCCCCATCATCTGACCAGTCCCCGAAATGGATTCACTGTGTCCGACGTTGGGCAAGGACTTTATTTACATAAGCCTGTCTCTTGAGCCATAAAATGGAGATCTATCTCATACAGTCGTGAGAGCTAGCTAAGCCAGAATGACATCACGTATTGCGAGAGCACTTGGTGACTTCTAATCAGGCAAGTTGTTGTGTCACATGTTGTCATTAATGCTCATGGAACTGCCGAGCCAGAGATTGGATCCCAATCCAGATATGCCGTCAAAACCAAAGAGAGGAACCTTAGCAGAAATTGAGTCTTGTTTTTTGTTTTGTTTTGTTTAGAAATTTAGTCTTTTAGGATGAAGAAAACTTGAGGAATGATGAAAAAGCCCAGAAGGCCGCCAGGGTTTGTTGGCAGAGCTAGCCAAGGCTCAGCCCTAGAGTGCTAGAACCCAGCAGTGTTGATCAGTGAACTTGACTCGGGCTTCACACAGGTGTGCAGCAGGGCAATGAGGTGGTGGCTGGAACAAGAGGGATTCAGTGTCATGTCATATGGGTGAAGGGGGTGTGGGCAGATCTGGGAGCTCTTGGCGTGTGCCCTGCTGAGGTTATGACTAGGTTAGGAACGACCTGAACCAGGGGTCGGTAAGCGTTTTCTGCAAAAGACCAGGTTGTACATATTTTGGGCTTTGTGGGCCATATGGTCGCTGTCACAACAACCCTTTTCTACCATTGTAGCACAGAAGCAGCCATAAATAATATGTAAACAAATGAGTGTGGCTGGGTTCCAGTAAAACTTTGTTTACAGAAACAGAGAAGGACAAATTTAGCCCCGAGGCTGTTGTCTACCGGCCCCTGACTTAAACCAATGAAACTTTGAGATCTATTCTGAAGATAAGGGGACCAGAGAGGCAGAGCAATAAAGCAGAGGGTGCTGGGTGTTTTTGTTGTTGTTGTTGTTTTGCTAGCAAAAATAGTAAAGATAACACCAATATGATGAACTCTGTGGCAACCTAAAATCCTTTTTTGGAAAGAGGAGTCATGGCAAAAACAAAAACAAAAACAAAAACAAAACAAGCAAACAGATAAACATCACAGATTTCTGTATTGCTTTCCCTTATCCTCTCCAGTCATCCCCCAATGTTAATTACTCCCATATCTTGAGCCGCTGAAATGTACAGAGATTTTATTATAATCTATACCACCCAAGGTTAGCCATATCTTTGAACTTGCTGGTCTCTGTCATGAGTCTGTATTTCTTAGTGACAAGGACCCGGATTAGGAGAACACTGGCTGCTGTAACAAAACCCAAACCATACCACGCTTAGGTCACAATGGGGATTTGTAAATGACATAAGTCCATAATGAGTGCTCCTGATTGGTGGACAGCTCCCCTTCCCGTGGGGCGGGGCTGAAATCCAGGGACCAACCCTGACCCCACCTGGTCTGTGACTGCCATCTTCAGCATGCTGCTTGGCTTTGTCCTTGTCATATGGCAGAGAGGAAAGAGTTTGGAAGGGTCCATGGGAGGGTTGGCCAGACCAGGCCTGGAAGGAAGGGGTTGGGGGTATACAGCGCTTACACTCCCCTCGCTTTGGTAGGAAGTCAGCCACATGGGTGACTGTCCCCATGCGGGGAGCTGGGTGTGATAGGTGAAACTGGTTTGTGGAGCACTCGGCCACTTTCGGCACAGATCATCTTTTATTCATTGAGGCTAGCCTTCGTGCTAGTGGAGGGCCCAGTACAAAATTGAATAGAAGTCAATGTTTCCAGGAAGTCCTCTGTAAGGGGATTTAATGTGGAGCTGCCTTTTACATGATTAAATACAATCCGTTTCATTATTCCTTTGATCAAATCTAAACAAGTTGTTAAGCTTTTCAGCAGTCGTGTCCGAAGCAGGTCCCTGGTTTGTCTCATGCCTTTGCATACATGTTGATTTTAGTCTGGACACCCGTGTTCCAAACACCCGCATACTTCCCCAGCTCAGCTCATAGTCCTATCTCTGTCTACCTCACTTTTCCTGACTTCACTGGTCTCAGCCTCTTCGCATCACCTTGGCCTCTGCTCATAGATTAGAAGTGGGGTATTCAGTAAGTGGTTCAAGTTACCATTCTGGAATTAAACTTTCCCGTGGCCTCAGGGTGGTGTCAGACCCCATACTCAGCATGACCAGAGTTACATTTATGCCCATACTGAAGATGCCCGCCAGTGGACATTAAACTTCTCTTTTCTCTAAGAAAACACAGTGTGGCTTTTTAAAGGTTTTATTTGTGCCAGACATGCGTTGCTTACATGTGAGCCGACAGGTAAACCTTCTCCCTTCCTGACTGAATCGGCATTGGTGCTGTGTAATCTTCCCATGCCCCCAGGTCATGAAGATGCCGAGCACAGGAGTGTGAGATCGAACTGTGTGGGGGACAGAGAAGATCGGTGTTCTTCCCCAGTAGCTCCCAACCAGCCCTGTCAAGCTGGGCATGTCGCAGCCCCAAAAGTTGGTGAGGGAGGATCGTAATCCTTGTGTGTGAAACCGTTCTTCATTGTCAAGGTCTGTCCTTGAATGGAAGGACATTTGACATCTGGTGCCTCATCCACTAAACCCTGGTGGTGCTCCCCAATGACTGGGGATGTCCTTGCCCCATTGAAGACCACTGGAGGTAAGAGTTATGAAATCATGGCCACCTTAAACATGCTATGATCAGTAGTAGACACCTCTCCCCTTTCTCTCAAGAGGGTGTCATTTCCAATTCCCGCAGGTGAATGGTTCCCCAATGAGTGGGAATGTCCAAAGATGGGGAAATATACACGAAATGGTTAGGAAGAGAGGAGGAGAGGTAATGAGGCAAGTCCTATCCCTGTTCCCAGGCAACAGAGCGCGGAGCAGGGAGGCAGCAGGCATCAAAAGCCACCCTCTCCCTGCTGGGAGTCCAGATGGCGTGGTAGCAGAGACCCTATGTTCATAAACTAAATGGTGAGACCGTGAATTTTTGTTATAAATAGGATCTATAAAAAATGTATTGGCTTGTAAATCTCAGGCAGAAAAGGATTCTTTGCACAAGTAAGATGCAAGGAGAGATTTTGTACTCCCTTGCCACTCTGGCTCTCTTGTTTTTTCAAGCAAACGAAAACCACTGAAAGAGGTCCTTGAACCCCAGTTTTTCAAACAAGAAAACGTGAAGCCACCACCATTTATTAACCCCACCTCTGGGCCCCACACACCAAATCCTAGCACTTCTCTGGGACTGGGAGTAATCAGACTCCTTTCTAGTTAAGAAAACAGGGTTCAACTCATGCTGAGTGTCTGCTGGGCTCGAAGCGCTGCTAGCGGGATTCCATGATTTGCTCAAGGTCAGTTGAGAAATACTTGATGAAGCCAGGAAGTCAGTCCTGTGTCCATCTATGGTATGTACTATCCCTTACTCCATCCGTCACTTGGTGTCTGGGGAGCCCTTGAACCCTGAGCAGACCCGTCTCTGGTGGCTATGTGGATTGGCACCAGAGCACCCATCCTGAATGGTGAGAGCCGAGTGACATCTCCAGGACCCTCGCATGACCAGGGCAAGAAGGTAGCTCTTCCCAGACACAACTAAGAATATGTCTCCCACCAGGCTACCCGGAAGGAGTTCAGAGTAGAGATACATTGAGTGAAAATAATTTTTTTTTAAGATTTTATTTATTTATTTGACAGGCAGAGATCACAAGTAGGCAGAGAGGCAAGCAGAGAGAGGAGGAAGCAGGCTCCCTGCTGAGCAGAGAGCCCCATGCGGGGCTCAATCCCAGGACCCTGGGATCATGACCTGAGCCGAAGGCAGAGGCTTTAACCCACTGAGCCACCCAGGCGCCCTGGAAATCATTTTTTTAAAGGATGTTTTTCACAGCTAGTGTTATGGGGTCAAAATTTTGTACCTGCTACCTAGTCTTTTTCTTACATTGGACAAAATGCACACACAAGGAAAAGGAAGACTTTCCTGAAGGCCATTTGTCCACTCTGAAATGCATTTTGATTCCACCTGCAAACATACAAGCTTATGTCTTTCAAATTAGCAACTGGGGAGTCCGGGAGGTTCAGTCAGCTAAGCGTCCCGCTCTTGGTTTTGGCTCAGATCATGATCTCAAGGTTGTGGGATCAAGCCCCGTGTTGACTCTGTCCTCAGCAAGGGGTCTGCGTGGGATCCTCCCCTTCTCCCTTTCCTTCTGCCCCTTGCCTACGCTCACGCATGTGTTCTCTCTGTCTCTGTCCAATAAATTAAAAAAAAAAAATCTTTCAAAGCAGCTTTAATTTCAACATTTTGGCTTCTCAGTATCCTGTATATTATAAATCAGTCTTTATTAAGCAAATTATGTGCCAGCACATAGTAGACATTAAAAAGCAGTTAATACGCCATTTGATTACAACTTAAAAGATGAAATATAAGCTCATTTACTCTGTAAGTTACATATGTTTAGACAGAAAAGTACCAAGAAAAAATTACGAATCTTGGCATTTTGACAGCAGCATGTGTAATATATTATTATTCTAAACTAGATTTCATTTCTATTTCCACATCTTTGCTTTCTCGTATCCTGAGTATCTCCCATTTAAACAACCAAGGCAAAATTCATTGCTGATTCTAGATCAAATAATAAAGGACCCAGAAAGCAAAAGATTTGTTAGTTTCCCCCATATGAGAATTTATCACTATTAGACATCCTTCTTTTCCTTTTACCTCCTTGCTGCTATCTATTTATATATTTATGCGCAAAATAGTCTACACATCTCTGTGTCTAATAAATGGGACTGTTCTGTGGGCTGAGCATTCTTGGGTTTTTATAAGAAGCATGTCAGAGCTGAATTTTCATCACACGCTCTGAAACTCTGCCCCAGGGTGTTTTCATTTATATTTAATGTTCAATCAAGGATATTAGAGGTGGAACAGACTGTTCCTCATTGAACCCAATCAACAGTATCAGCTCGCTTTGAATTCTGGAAATAACAGGGAACGTTCTTAACGTTCTTTCTCATAGAGCACTTCAGGGTGTCTGGGTGACTGGGACCTTGGTAATTTCAAAACTGAATAGCCGAACACAGTAACAAAACCAGCCTCTCTCGGGGTTTATAATAAAACATACCAAGTTTGGGGAAAGCTTCTAGAAGTGTGACCATTTTTTTTTTTTTTTGAAGGCTCACACTTCTCGCCCTTTAATTTCCTGCATCTATTATGTGTCTTAAACATAGTGAGGTACCAGTTTCCACTATTTTATGAAGTAATTCAATACGTGGGAGGCCCTTAAGGGTGGACTTCCTCTGTAATTTGTTTTCTTTTCTCCATGAAGTCCCTTTCCTTGGTCTCGCAAATATACGGTAGTTCTTAAAAATAGCATAGCTGTGATTAATAAGAGCCTTTCAGGCAGATGTGGAATGCAATTCAAATGGGCCTAAGCAAAAAAATGAATCTAGTGACTGGTGGAAGTCCAAACAGATCGATGGTGCAGCTGGTCAGGCTTAAGAGAAGTCAGGTGTTGAAACCCAATGGTGACAGGAGTCCTTTGTCCACCATCTTTGGCCTTGGCCCACTTTCCTGTGTTTGCTTCTCTAGGAGAGCTCTCTCCAAGCAGTGGTGAGGCTAAACCAGACCTATAGGCTTGCAGGCCACCAGCTTAACAACTCAAGAGGGTGAGGACCCACCATTTTCCCCAAATATCTAAGCCACCTTCCCAGACAGGGCATTTACTGGCCCAGTATGGTGACTGTCCACCCCTAAATAAATTACTGGTGCTTGGGGAGTAGACTGTGCCCTGGGGGCTGTGGGGCGGGGGGCAGTCTGGGTCATGTGATGAAGATGGGATCAGCCCTGCCTGGAGTTTTAGGACCTGACAGTTGGAGAGGTTGGCTCTGCAAAGGATATCTGGTGGCCATTTCTAGAAGAGTGGACTGAATCCTGGTCAAGCCAAGGAAACCACTGCTGACATTATCAGTCCGTCATGGCTGTGGGTTTTTTGGGAAACGTTTTATGATGGAAAATCTTGAAAAAGATCCTAAGTGTTGAAAAAAAGTGTAGTCAACATATGTTGCCCTTACCCAGTTTCAACCGTTCTCACTCACGGCCAGTCAGTCATCCATACCCCAGGACACCCTCTACTCGTTCATGACATTGAAGCAAACCCCAACGTATCATATCATTTCATCTGTAGTAATTCAGTATGTACCTCTAAGAGATCAGTATTCCTTATAAAAATTAAAAACACTTCATAGCATTATACCTTACAGTATACAATGTAATCAGATAGTCCCAGTATTCGTATCTCTTCCATGGCCTCAGAAAATAATTTCTTGTTAGAGTGTATTTGAATCAAGAGCCCCATAGAGTCCATATAATATGAGTTGTTCATATGTCATTTAAGACTCTTTTTTATTTTTACTTCTTTTTCAAGATTTTATTTATTTATTTGAGAGAGAGTGCTAGCAGGGGGCAAGCAGAGCAGGGGGACATGCAGAGGGAGAAACAGACTCTCCACAGAGCAGGGAGCCCAATGTAAGACTCCATCCTAGGATCCCAGGATCATGACCCGAGCCAAAGGCAGATGCTTCACCAAGTGAGCCATCTAGGCATCCCATGACTCTTCTAAACTATACTTTCTCCTTCCCTTTCTTTTTAAATTATCTTCCAAAACAACATACCTATATTCTTTTTTTAAAAAAAAAAAAGTTATTTGTCCTATAGAGAATCCTGGACCCCGAATTTGCAAACTCTATCCCTGGATGTCATGTCCCATGATCCTCTCTGTTTTCCTGTGTTTTCTGTAAGAATTGGATTTGTTTCCTTATGGAAGATGCTGTGTACCTTCCATCTCCAGGGGTGCATGATAGCTGGTTGTGTCTCTTTGTATAATGTAAGCAACTGTTGATAATGTTGGCCAAATCTCTCATTTCGTTAGTGATTGTAACAAAGTGGTACACCAATTCTATTATTTCTTGCTCAGTTATTAGCTGAATAAATTTATTTATTTATTTACTTACTTACTTACTTACTTACTTACTTACTTATGGGTATGTTCCATGACTAGCATGGAACCCATTAGCTGAACGACTCTGGAGAGAAAATAAATTTGGTTACCCGAGGAATGATTCACATGGAAGGCAGGGTAAATATTTGATTCTGTCCCTTCATTTACCACTTTCCAAAACCAGATTTCAAAATGAGTTGTTTCACTGGCTTTTCTCCCCAAAACTTTTTTTTTAATGTTATTTTGAACTCATGGATTTAGGTATATTTGATTATTTAAATCCATTGGTATTCTTGTCAAAGCTCAACTCGTCTCATCTTTGGTAAGTGGGAGCCTGTTGCAGTGGGCTATCAAGTCCTCGTGACATGACCCTGAGGGTCTGTATTAGTGTCTCGACTTTCTGATAAGACAGGATGCTCAAGGTTTGGTTCGTGTGTTTGTCACTCCAGATCTGGAATCAGTCCTTCCTCCAAGAAGCCGTGATTGCTTCTAGTGGGAAATGGTGTTTGGTAATCTGAATGTCGGTGTGCTCATTGAGATGGATAGAACTACAACATTTGTGTACATTTTTTAAAGGTAAAATACATCATGAGGAGATATTGATATGTCTGATTCAAGTTCAGGACAAAACATTTTGACACGACCCCATATATCTTTCATCTTTATCTCCCTTTTCTCAAACTAAATCCCTATTCTCGGGGACCCTATTGTGACTTCTAGCTTGATCCCCCACCACCCATATTCCCGCCTCAGAATAACAGCACTACCACAAATGACCTGGTTACCCATTGCATTTTAAGATCATTTTATTGCAGTTCTTTTTGTCTTCCTGATATACCTTACAAGAATGTTCAAAATGCTGTTTTAAAATCACTTGGGACAGTTCCTCTCTTTGTCACTCTGCCTCTAACTGGATTCACAGGTACAATTACTTCATCTTACTTACAATTGCTAGGATGGCTCCTTTGTTTAATTTTGTTTTAAAATTATGCATAGCTATAACCATTCCTTCAACAGGATATGTGGGTTCTTTATTTCATTTTAAAAAAGCAATATTTGGGGATTTTATTTAGTTGTGTTTTATAATTATGTCAAGGAAGTATAAATTCTGTCGGGTGCTCCCCTCTCTAATTCTTCCCTGATATGTAACACTTATTTTTTATTTTATACTGTGGTTCTTTCTTCCGTTGTTTAAAATGAGCACATACTCCAATTTGTCTCCATTCTTAGAAATAGCAGTAAATGAAACATACTTTTTTCTCTTAGCTGTAGATCCTGTGGATCACTACATCATATCATCATTTTTCTTACACACACGTGTGTGTGTTTGTGGGTGACTCATTGTAATTAGGAAGACAGGTGTTTTGGTCAGGTGGTTGTCATTAGACTGGTGGCTTTACATAATGGCCATCTCCCCCCACACACACCTACCCATGGTTTTTTATTTCAGGCTATTATCTAATGGTTCCCTACTCTGAACATTTTTGAAGTTAGCAAATAACCTCTTCTTTGCCCTTCTTGCCATCCCCTTGAACACTGAATTTGAACTATTATCTTTATACTCACAATTCGTATTAATACCTATAAGGCAAGTGTCTACCTACCTCTGCTCTTGGTCGGTTTTCCTTTTCCTCCACCCATTTTTTTTAAAAGATTTTATTTATTTTTTTGACAGAGAGGGGGAGATGCAGAGGGAGAGGGAGAAGCAGGCTCCCCACTGGGCAGGGAACCCGATGAGGGATTCGATCCCAGGACCCCGGGATCATGACCTGAGCCGAAGGCAGATGCTTAACCCACGGAGCCACCCAGGTGCCCCTATCCATCCAGCCAGTTTTACATGGATATACTACATCCACCTCGTCAGAATGGAATTAACACAGATGCTCCCTGTTGCCCTTCGAACATCAGAGCAGTAGTTCTCCAAGGAAGTGTGTGCTTTGCTCTTCCTGGATGGGAATCTCACACTTTTGGGGGGGGACCTGTTGGTAATTCCAAGGTTTCTCTGCTCTCTGAGTGATCAGAGGCCCCTCTCCCTTCCCTCCAGGTCCTCCCACACAGATACTTCGGTGGCCTGTCTTCACCAGCTCCAATGTAGCTGCCGTGGAGATAGCTCACATGCAGTTTTGCTGGGCTGGTGGAGCTTTGCTCTCCTAGCTGCTCTCTTTTTATGGGCCAGCTCAACACTGGTTCACCAGTTTCACCTAATCTTCCAATGGCTGCAGATTTTACTGAAAAGCTTCACATACGAAGAACTATTTACAAATGTGTAGTATCTCTTATGGGCACGTAGTACTTTCATTTGGGTAATTCTCTTGCAGGCCCAGCCAACAAATATAATCAAATGGCAATGATCGTGGGTTCAAGTCAAGTCTGGCTCTTTTTAATAAAGAAGAAATAATCCTCTCTTATGGAAGAAGGAAAAAAACCTATCTCTTCTGTTGAAAACAAAATGGTTCAATGTTTTCCTTTTTCCTTAGAAGTGAATAGCAGACCAGTTTTTATGGTACTTGTGAAATTTGCCATCTGAAGTTTAAATGTTGAGACTGTTACACTTGGGGACATCAAACAAAGCATAGATTTTAAAAATTGACTTCCTGCGCTGTAAAGCATCTACTTGTAAAGTAGCATGTGAAATATTCAATCCAGTGAAGGCATTGCCTCTGCCAGTATTATTTTCCTACTATATGTTCTTCCGTGATCGACATAGATGAGTAAAGGGTACTGTTCACCTTCACAAAACAGTAGTCTCGTAGCAAAGATTGCCATCATTCTGTGAATGAGGATATAGAGGCTCGAGAGGAGTAGAGTATTTTCTTGCAGTTGTGCAGCCAATAAATAGCAGAGCCCAGAGCTGAACACGGCTGCTGAGGGGAACAGAGTTGGAGAACCATCAGACCAGCATGTGCAGAAAACTTGCAGCGCCATTTTCAACACAAGAAGGCAATTGAACAGTTTCCATTGGACAAGAGAACTTAGACTGCTCCTTTGCTTCCAGGATGGTGAGGAGAGGAGGGGGTAGGAGAAGCCTTTTGAAAGTCTTGGGTAGTCTAAACATTGCAGTTCAATAGATATTATTTTTTTTTTTCTCCCAAGTTTCGTAAGCTATAATTCAGAGAGGCTCTAGGGTGGTTTCTGCCCACCTCTGGATTGAAAAAGAAACACAGCATTGAGGCTATTTTAGGCATCTGTCAGGCTGTAATTACCTCTTTGCTCAGAGAAATCTTTATGTAAGACTAATGCAGATTGGCATCTCTTCGGTTTAAAAGAACATTTCCAGTCATCCTCTTAAAAGAATGATCTTTATTAATGATACTTATTTCAATATGTTTTGATGGAAGAAAATGCTCCCAGAATGGCCTTGACTTGGGAGGTTTTACTTTTAATCTGGTCTGTTGCATATTTATTTCCAAGCTCTACACACTTCGAGTTTTCTTCTACTACTCTTTCTAGTCCCGAAATTGTTGAACGGCATTTATTTCAACTTTCCAAGTAAGCTGGACTTGTCTATGTATCCCTTCTACAAAATGTTTGCCCAAATCATGACCACTGAGATGTGGAATTGAAATGACGGTTTCTAGTGGGAATACCGGTGTTTCATCATTAAGTGCTCAGTCACTGTCTTAGGTCAGGCTGCCAAAAGCTCACCCTGAGATGCGGATTCATGTGCAAGTGACTTCAAAGGAAGAGTTCTCTCGAAAACTAAATAGGGGAATAGGGAAGTCAGACCTGGAAGAAGAAGAAGCCAAACAAGATGCCATATAAGACCATATTCCAAATGGGTATCTTTGGCTCAATCCACAAGGGATTTCTGGGTAACTTCTCCATCACACCTAGTAGTTGTCCCATCAGAGGCATTTGTGGTCCTTCTCCACCACAAGACAGTCACTGGTTAGGGTCTTCCCCCTGGGGCATTTAAGTTCCTTCTAGTGCACCTTTCATACTCTGAGGCAATGGCCAACTCCATAGCACTGAGGGTATTTCTTTAACGGCGTCAAGTCCAGGTGCCAGGTGATGGTAATAAAAGCTGTTGGGCTCAGCATCGGTGCTGTACACTGACTGTCTGTGGTGCTCTCGCTCCGCTCCTTGCGCGTGATGTGTTCTAGCTGCTTCCGCCAACAAATCCTAGAGTTTCCATGGGCATCTTGAGCAGGCAGAGGTGCATAAGACGTTCAAGTTCGGCTGTGTTTTCTAGAAACACATCGACCATCGGAGACCACCTGCCCCGATCCAACATTTGTCTCTAGCCCAACATTCCATGTTTACTGACAAATATCTCTAGAAAAAGGACTTGAGAGTGTATTAATTGAAGTAGAAAAAACATCTGCTATAAAAAGGAAAATATGCTTTTCTAATCTTTAACTCACATGATAAATCCGCAACTGAAGTAGCTTGAACATCCTGACTGGCATGACGGCTCCCCGACTTCTTGAATGCCACTTGAGAGAATGGATGGGTTTTTAAACAAACAATCTTATCCGTTAACTGTATCTGTGCTGAAGAGAGCCAAATATAAGGAAAATGTCCAAGTCTGAGCATGTCCCTGGGGTGCTTGAAATACTTAGTCAACACAGCAGTTCTGACACAAGCTGAAGGGGCCAGGCGTATTGTTACTGCCATTCTAGACGTGAAGGATCTAGGACTCAAATGAACAAAATGTGTTCATTTGATAAATATTTTGGTGCCTGCTGTGTGCTAGGCCTGGGGGTAGTTGCTGGTTACAGGCCCTGTCCCTGCCTTCCTCGAGCATGTGGTCTCATGAGGAAGAGGTACAGTGGACAGTCAGCAGTGAAACAAGCAAATACATAGGTGAGTACGGTTAGGGTGAATGAAAGGGAGAATGATGGTATAGGAGTAGGAGACTCAGGGAAATCCTAAATGAGGAGGGGATGTTGAAGTTGTTCCTGAGAGTATGGGAGAAGTTAACCAGGCAGAGTGGAGGGAAGAAAAAAGCTTTCTTTCGGGGGAGAAAAATAGCACCATGTGACTGTCCTTGGCCAGTGAAAGGAAACGTGGTATGAAAAGACCGGAGAGAGAGAGACGGGAACTGAGCATTGGACGGCCTTCTAGAGTAGGGTTAGTTCATTGTGGCCCAAGGGCCAAATGTGACCCTTCGCTTGTTTTTGTAAATCAAGGTTTTTTGGGGAACATAGCCACAACCACGCATTTACATCTTGTCTTTGTGCTATGACTACAGATGAGGGTGGTGGCGAGAGGCCGTGTGGCCCACGAAGCCTAAAATATTCACTGTCTGGCCCTTTACAGAAAAAGTATGCTGACCTTTGATCTAGACTATGAAAAAAAGTCTGGATTTTATTCTAGAGGAGAGGGGGACCTCTAACAGGTTTTCAGCAATAGAGTAAAATAAGCCAGTTTGTATTTTGACAATTTTACTCTGGCTTCTCTGTGTGGCGAATGGAATATGGGAGACACGAGTAGAAACAGAGAAGCCATTAGAAGGTCTGAAAAGAGTCCAGGTGAGAAATGACAGCTAGAGACCTGGCCCAGGGTAGTCCTCGAGAGTCATAAAAGCTGTGTCATAGAAGAAGAATAGATTGGTAGGACTTGGTGGCATATTTGGTAGAGATTGAAAGACAAGAAAGAATGGAGGGTAGCTCCAGAATTTCTAGCTCGAGCTGTGGGTGAATGCTGGCGCTGGGCCATGAGATAAGCCCACAGGAGCTGGCAGAAGTCATTTAGGCGAGTAAGTAAGTTCAAGTTGCTCAGGGTTCTGTGCTCTTGTGTCAGCCAAGCCTGCGGGGGAGACCAACTCATCATGGTTTTCCAATAAGCAGTGTGGCCTTCCATAGGAGCCATTGCAGGGGTTTAACTCTCAGTGGAGTGCGTACCTTTGACTTAGGATCACGAACAATAAATCTTTCCTCTGCTGGCATTTGAGGTGATTGTATAATCGATCCACAGAGATATGGTCAGAGTGATCTGGTTTAGGCAGATACGCCTGTAATTGTGTGGCCTTGTCTTTAGACTTGACAGAGTTTCTGTATAATTTATATTATGCATAAGCACGAGCTAATTTTGAGCTTCATCTTTTTAAAAAAAACATTTCAGACCATTGATTAAAATCTTTCAGTTGTGAATTATATATGTACCCACATACACCATGCAGAGAGCATCTTGGAGAACATACAGCATAGGATTCAAAATAGTTGTGGGGTCCTTGTCACTGTAACATTTGTCTGTGACAGCCGTGGGAGATCCCCTCACTCACATTTCTCAGGTCCTTTCTCAAAATCAGGAGATTCTAGAATTGTGCTTGGCCATCGACTGGCCAGGAGTAGCTCTGAGGGCTTCGAACCTGAACGAGAGACTGTGCAAGTAAGAGACTGTGTAGTAAGGTATCTATCTTGGTGGCTTCCCGGCTCCCCTTGGGTGGAATGCGAGTTTAAGCCCCGCGGTCCTTCCACCCACATCTGCCAGGCGGCAGACCTGGCCCAGGTTAGAACCTGGCTAACCTTGGAAGCTGAAGGATGACCAGGCTGCCTTGAGTGTTTCAAACTCAAGCTCAAACTACAGTTCACACATAATTAGTTTCTGGGGATCTATATGGAGGACTTTTGTTTCCTCTTCTTTGAATGAATAGCAGTTCCTCTACATGGAGAAACGGCATGTGGATAAGGGCAAAGCATGCGAACAGTGACTTATTGACTATGCAAATGGACGACTTCACCTGCTCTGTTCAGACTTCCTCCTAAGAGTTTTATAAGGCATATGTTTAAAGACCTATTCATATGATACATTACATGAGTTTCAAAGGAGCTATTAATGTCTCATTTGGGCAAAGAAAATGCATTTTTTAAAAGAACTCCTAATGTGTGTTTGTGTAATCGTGTCTCCTGGTATTTTTAATGTTGCTACTGTTCGTCAAATATAAAAAATAAGACTTCACGTTTTCTGAAAACAGTACTCACAGAGCAGAAGTTTCCTACCTATTTTATATTTCCTACTAATCCCTTACCATTGCTTCCAACATGTTATGATTCATTCAGACCTTGTTGGATTTTATTTCAAACTGTTTTTCTATGCATGTTATTTTGTATTATGCAATGGGTAATTTTGAAAACTCGCTATTTAACTCAGTTTTTTATATTCGCCTTTTCTTACCTCCTCATCACCCTGTGGGGCTTTTTTTCTATTTCACCTAGCTGAATATTGGTGTTCCTTGGACATTCCTGAAACTCAAGGGAAAAAATAGTGTAAAAGACAAAAATCGGTTCATATTTTTAAGATTGTTACATACGCTTTGACTTGCATCCTTCTGAGTTGTCTTTGGCTATAGACATGCTTCCATATGGTGGCAGGAATAAAAAATCCAGGATGATTACAAATGGAAATTACCAGCCACACCCTCTGTTCTTAATGGCCTTGAAAGTGGAAAAGGGCAGTTCTGCTGAAACTTTATCTCTTAGTATATTGGGGATGCACTGAAAAATGATCTAAACAACGCTCTTAGGTTCTGTAGGAAGGAAGTTGTTTTACTACTTATGTTTGTTTGCTGTTTGTTTTTAACCCCCGCAGATATCTGCTTTTGAAAAGTAATCTTCATAGGATTCTTCATGTAGTAATTAGATACCTTTGAGAGTGAAACACTTTCTTTTTACATATCATCAGCCCAAATGTAGATCACAAACCCTATTAATACAAAGCAGAAAGGTCTCAGAATTCAGTTGCAAGGTTAGCGCAGTGAAGTTCACGTTCAAAGCAGTTATTTCCCAATAGATAGGAAAACAAGATTTCTCTCTGTCTTGCCATGGATTAATTTATAAATAGTTTTCTTTGGTTGATGCTAAATTCAGACGTGGCAGGCACACTTCAAAAGTTTAGTGTAAATCCCACGACCTCTTGCCATCAGTGAAATATGATCATGGTTGACTGAAAATCTGTCAACTTTTAGAAGGGATTAGGGCACTGCTAGTTTTCTGAGATCTGGGACGTTGTTTCAGGATAGCCATTTGTGCTTTGTACCTGTGCTTCCTTAACCCTGATTTCTCCTCCTAGCAGGAAGGTAGAGTCTGTCCTGCAGCTTTTTCCAAGTACTCTCTGTATGTGCCATCTGAGAATTACAGCTTCTCCTTCGGGCTCACCTCTCTTCCTTGCCAACATTAAAAATAGTATTTCTCTCCTTACATGTGCCCCCTGTTCGCTGACATGCATGTGAAAATTACCAACTGGAACGAGAGTGCAGAGACGACCATTGCCTTGTTAATATTCAAGCACAAGTTCAACCCCCATAGAGCTCCACGTGGTTATAGCTCCAATTCATGTAGATTGGGAGTTAGTGGCTATGGTCCTTAACCCCTAGGCACACCTGCGAAGTCCCAGCTACTTCTGGCATTGGAACAACCTTATCCGCACATTCCGTTCCATGAACTCCAACAGTGCCTTTCACCTTTTCATTCTTGGATACCATTCACATTGTGAGGCCTCTGAACACAAGTTTCCTCTAAATCATCCTCATAGATCCCTTCCTCGTCACCCTTTCTGCCTCTTTAAGTCATTCCCCTTCACCTGGAACATGGCAAGAGCTTCATCCCTGAGTCACCTTCTCCCCATGCCCCTGACATTTGCTTGCACTGTGGGCCGAGTGAACCTTTAGAAAAATAAAGCTGATTGTCTATGTTGACTAATTGGAATTTAAACAAGTTAAAAAAAAAAAAAAAGCTGATTATATCAGTCCCCAGCTTAAAGAAGCCATCTCGTGGTCACTGTCATCTGAGATAAGGTACACGCTGCTTACATCAATTCAAGACGCGCTGTCATTAGACCCACACTCCTGCTCAGCCTTGTATCCTTTCTGTGCTCTCATATGGCAGAGCACGTTTCCAGCAGCCCCCACATGTACTGACCCTGTTTCTTTTGGACTTGTTATCCCAACTGCCTGAAATTTCCTTTTTTTTTTTCCCCTTGCTCATCTGATAAACTCTTCCTCCATCCCTAAAGACCAGATGAAGCATCTGTTTCTTTGTGAATGCCTCCCTGAGTGTAACCTTCCTTACAGGTACTGGGGAATGAATTGATCCCTCCCCCTTCATGCCAGTATATGTTCCCATATACGCTCCTACATGGCACTTTTGTTACGGTTATATTTATCTGTGAGTCTGGACCGTGGGCTTCTTGAGGATCGGAGAAATCTTAAGTTCATCATATCCCTGTTGCCTAGCATGCTTCCAGGTACGTAAATGTTTACTGAATGAATGAATGAATGAATGAATGACTATCTGAATGAATGAGACCCAGATATGGCTGGGTGGTTTGGGGAACCTTTATCCTTGCATCTGGCTTCTTTCTGAAAACATTAATGCATTTCTTCTAGATTCTAATAGTGGCAACAAGTGTTCCCTGGCTTTCCTTGTTGTATGACACCCACTAAAAACGCAAGTTGCACCAATACATTTAAATGTGCACCTGTAACTCCATTTGTTTTCTGACACACGTGATAATTTCTGCCAGCTACTTCTCATTGAGTAATGATTCAGCTACTGACGGGTGGTTCTCATCAGGACTCTTTGCCTCAACTGGGTCTCCCTCACCTGTTCCCGGTCTTCTTTTCCAGCCTCTCTCAAAAGCAACTTACCCATCTTGTGTCCTAGTTACGCTTGGAAATGCCCTATTCCCTAACCAGCCGCAAAGCATTCCTGCCTATGGAACTGTTTTCGCTGGGGCGTGTGGGTGGCTCAGCCCATTAAGCGTCCCGACTCTTGATTTTCCTCGGGTTGTGATCGCAGGGTCGTAAAATCAAGCCCCACATCGGGTTCTTCGCAGAGAGTGGAGCTTGCTTAAGATCCTTCCTTTGGGGCACCTGGGTGGCTCAGTTGGTTAAGCAACTGCCTTCGTCTCGGGTCATAATCCTGGAGTCCCAGGATCGAGTCCCACATCAGGCTCCCTGCTCGGCAGGGAGTCTGCTTCTCCCTCTGGCCCTCCCCCCTCTCATGCTCTCTCTCATTCTCAATCTCTCAAATAAATAAATGAAATCTTTAAAAAAAAAAAAATCCTTCCTTTGCCCCTCCACCCCTCGGCGTTATAGCCACCAAACCCTGCCCTGCTAGGTGAAGCGCGCCCATCCAGCAGAACACGAGCCTGTCCACACCACAGTGTAGTCAACTATGAAATGGAGAACTCGATCCTTAATTGTCACTAGCATTGCGGAAATATAGAGAACTGCTATGGGAACATGCTTTGGGGCCTATACACAACATGTATCTTTATTAGGCAGCTGTCCTGGGTAAAACTTTGGGATGTGGGCGCTCTGAATGTGGGTAATGACTACCATGGACAGAGGCAAAGAATACTGCGGGGCGTGGCCCTCATGGGATTACTGGCTCCCCTTCTCAGGAGCAGCGCTGCCTTGGACAAGATGCTTAGCCTCCGCAAGAGAGCCTGTTTTCTGGCGTGGGGGCAGAAATAATGAAAAACACCTTGCAGAGTTATTTTAAAGGTAGGAGATGATGAGGGTCAGCTTGAGGCAGACCTGGTGCAGTTGGTGTTGAATAATTAACAGAAGCTGACAGAGCTGCAATGTCTTGAAGTCGGCGGCTTTGCAGTGTTCCCTGTCATCTCCTACATGGACCATACCAGCAGGGACACACATCCCAGGCAAGACACAGTGTTATGGGGACTGGGCGAGGCCTGAGAAAGTGTTTGTCACACCCAAGAGGCTAAGTCCCATCCTAGGAGGCTGCCGACCGGGATGAGTGTCAGGTTCCTGCTTTAGAAACCTACGTGGCCAATCAGCACCCTCCCAGGTTTCTCCAAGTCACAGGTGAGAATGAATCTCGAGCCTCCCGTCACCTCCTGCAGGACTTCTCAGAACCGCAGGGATGGTGAGCTGAGAGAGAAGCTCAAAGACCGTGCAGCCTGCCTGGTCAGGGAAGAGCGATTTGTATGCTGCAGTGAAATGAGCAACTCCATCACTGGGCTACACACTCTCCTCTGTATCTTCTAGAATGTCCTCCCTCTGGGCTCTGGAGAGAGGCATTAATGATAATGAAAACAATCGTGGTTGAAATGACAACAACAAAGACATATGGGTCAGGGTCGTGTGCAATCATACCTTATCCGTACTTAATCCTGCCACTCGTGACCCAGATTCTGCCCCGGGGATGAGCCTGTGACTGGATGTGTAGTGAGGACCTTCCTCCAGCAGGACAGCAAGAGTGGGTAAGCTTTGATAAATGAGGATTTTTTTTCCACCATCGTGCACCTGGGTTCAAAGTATTTTCATCTTCAGAGCCTCTGTATCTTCATCTCTAAATGGAAAATAGTAACGCTTAATTCCTAATTTACTTGAAGGGAATACATGGGAAATATTGGGTATGAAGTGCTTTGCACTGTCCCTAGCATGCAGTAGGTGTGAAATAAATGCTCACTTGTACCAGTACTTGGTCTCAGAATGTTGCCAGTTGGCCCCACATAAATCCTGACCATCTCTCATTCCTATCTACACTGGAAACTTGTGTGCAGTAGCCTTTTCATAAAACCAGTCCACGCCATGTGACTCCAGGTAGCAAAGCAACCTGTTTCTCTCTTTCCCCAATTTGTTCCCTCTTTGCGTTAAGGAGAGTCCATCTTTCCTCCCATCTGCCCCTTCCAAGCTGTCTCTGAATGTTGAAAGGTTGCCATGGACAGCAGTAGATTTGAAGACAGATGCGGTAATCTGAGAAGACTTGGAGCGAGTGATTCTTGGAGAGTGGTCTGAGGAAAGAGGTTAGCGTGTTATTTGTAGTCAGAGAAGACATTTCAGGCAGTTTTAGGTAAAAGACGTTGAACCAAACAGATTGCTTAATGTTGGGAACTGGAAGAGTAAGCAGCACTGTGGGAGAAAGCCATGGACTTGGAGATTCCTTCCAGTTTCTGCATCTTTGGGATGAGAACACAAATGGCCAGAGGCATAAGGGGCTCGCTGAGGCCCACTGCCACCCAGCTAGGGCATCCCCTGCTCAATGTCCAAGTTCCAGATGATTCCATAGAAGGGCAACCGCTGGTGAGCAGAAATGACTTTGTGTTTGGGTCACTGATGTATCCATATAGCCCAGAAGAGTCTTTGATGCATAGTAGGGGCTTGTCAAACACTTGTTCCATGAATTCCAGTGGTTTTTAAAGTTGAAATGTTAAGTGGAGAGCTGCAAGGGATGTCCTCTCCTGGCAGGCAGAGATTAAGAATCCTACATGCAATAAGATGCGGTTGGAAATCATTATAGTGTTTTGCAAAGGGAAGTGGTATGATCAACATATTAGCTCAGGAAGATGGTTCAGATTGCTTCCAAATAGACCAGAGAGAAAGGAGACAGGAGGCATTCCACTTCTTGACAGAGAAGCGATTTTTTTCCAAGTGTGCGGATGAAGTGAATGAACCTGAAGGCCAAGCCATGTGTTGGCTGTCTAAAAGCCGGGTCGTCTTATCATCTCACCTGACGGCGTCGAATACATCCGTGGAGTCCAAGATTAGAATTTAATTTCTCTCACTACAAATTGCAACATGCTGACTTTCAGCCCTGCCTTCCAGAATGTTCCATTTAAAACAAGAATTGCTCTTAGTGGCCTTTGCATGCACCTGCCCTAGAGCCTAGAGCATGGAGTGTCCGTGTCTGCCCTTGGGACCGGGCAATTACAGTCGCCTGCGGAAGACACTCCTGGTGCATGCTAAAACACAGAAGCACAATGTTGGAAGTGAAGGCAATAGCCGTGTCAACAAGATGGACAGGATCCTTTTAGCAAAATGACCATAAAATCTATGATTTTACTTTACTTCTGGGCAAGGGTGGGGTAGGGGGATGGAATCCCGCAGACACTCTGTATCCTCCACACCGCATGCCTAAGTAGATGAAGTTTATTAATGCAAACGCAATGGCCAAGAAGTACTTCTCTCTATCACTTGCTTCTCTGAAATACTTTTTCTCCCCTTCCTCCCTCAATCCCCATTCTCATCC